>NW_021821488.1:1523435-1869428 GCF_901001135.1 Rhinatrema bivittatum
AACGACCAAAAGGCACCCTAATGTGCCCTCCCTGAAAACAGCCATCTCTCCTCCACACGTGACCGTGCACTCTCATAGCAGTCCAACTCATTGGAACACACTGCCACCTGACCTACGCCTCGAACCATGTATGAACAACTTCAAAAGAGAAATTGAAAACATGGTTGTTTCAAGCAAGCTTACGCAGAATAAAAGGCCACCACACCACCATTTCCAAAAATACCCCTTGCGTCTACTCTTTCTCCTCATTGAGGAACCATTTTTGTTATCCTCTCTCATCTCACATTGAGGAACCATGTTATTGTTATTATTTCTATTCTTTTATACTTCTTGTTACCCCCCTCCCAGTTTTTTTCCCTGTTAAAATGTAATTTCCTAGCTTAACCCGTTTGCTGTAAACCGGCATGATGTCCACAACTAATGCCGGTATATAAAAATGTTTAAATAAATAAAAAATAATAAAGTAGAGACGTATAGACGTATTCATAAAAATGCCCGACTCAGCCGAGTTTCGCAGCTCAACAGCCGCTGCCTCAGGGGCTTGGACAATCAAGAATCTCAGATGAGTATAAAAACATCAAGGGAAGGTCACTGTGAATCAATTAGGAGTAGAGACTGAATACATGACTGCGTTTTGCAAGTTATCTTTCAGTGTTGGTTCACAGTGACCTTCCTAGATGATTTTATACTCATCTGAGATTCTTGATTGTCCAAGCCCCTGAGGCAGCGGCTGTTGAGCTGCGAAACGTGGCCTGAGTCGGGCATTTTTATGAATACGTCTATACGTCTCTACTTTAATAAATATTTGGAAAAGATCAAGGCATCTATTCTTGTTTTGTTTACCTGATGGCCATTATAGATCGCCTACCTCTTTGTTTTCTGGGACCATGAAAACCTTCTCCAGTACAGGTACCCCCCAACATCCTCTTCAGTAAACACCGAAGCAAAGAAATCATTTAATCTTTCCACGATGGCCTTATCTTCTCTAAGTGCCCCTTTAACCCCTCGATCATCTAACGGTCCAACTGACTCCCTCACAGGCTTTCTGCTTCGGATATATTTAAAAAATACTTTCTCTTCTGGAAACCTTTCATCCAGATGGACACACAAGAGATTGATAAATGTGATCAGTGAGCTTGTGTCCGCACTATTGGTTGGTACCTGTAATAGTGCTTTAGGGGGAGAGGAGAGAGAGGAACCTGAGGAGGTCAGCTCTTTCTCTTTGCCTTGTTGGAATTGCTTTATTGCTTGGGGACTGAGATGCTCTTGGATCCCGAATACGGTACCTGGTTGCCTGATTTCGATGCTGACCAGACCCAAGCGAGGGGAGGAGACCTCGCCTACGTCATCAGCAAGGGACTGGAAGTTCTTCAAAAGCCAGCTCCTCCTGTGGTTACTTGGGGAGAGGAGAGAGAGGAACCTGAGGAGGTCAGCTGTTGCTCTTTTGCCTTGTTGGAATTGCTTTATTGCTTGGGGTCCACGACACTCTCGATCCCAAATAAGGTACCTGGTTGCCTGATTTCGACGCTGACCGGACCCGAGCGAGGGGAGGAGGCCTTGCTGACGTTATCAGGGAGGGACCGGAAGGTCTTCAAAAGCCGGTCCCTCCTGTGGTTACTCAGGGACAGGAGAGAGAGGAACCTGAGGAGATCAGCTGTTGCTCTTTTGCCTTGTTGGAATTGCTTTATTGCTTGGGGCCTGAGATGCTCTTTGGATCCCGAATACGGTACCTGGTTGCCTGATTTCAACGCTGACTGGACCCGAGCGAAGGGAGGAAGGCTCACCGACGTCATCAGGGAGGGACCAGAAGGTCTTCAAAAACCGGCCCCTCCTGCGGTGCATAGGTGCCGCTGGCATGTCGCCCAAGCCGTGCGCGCCTAAGGGCACGTGGCTTGGTTTGAATTTTCACCTGGCTTTGAATTTTCACTTTGGAGAATAACAGGACGTGTCCATCAAATGTAAGTGACTTTTACACTTAATCTCTTCTGAATCTCTCTCCTTGACTCCCCCCGAGCCAGGGGAACAATAAGAATTAAAGTATTGGAGGAACATAAAAGAAGGGGAGGCTGAATTTTATCTTTAAAGATTTCTAAATAGCGTCATGCCTCATACAAAAAGAAAGGCTCGTTTAAGGGAGACACAGACGTGATCTCCCTTCTTAACACCTACGCAGCCGCAAATCTCCTCCTTCTTTAATGTTACAAATGGTAGAGGCCGGGAGAGGAGACCGCTGTACATGCTTCGGAGCGAGAAGCAACAGTACTGGTCAGTGATATATCTTTGACCCCCGGTGCCCCTAAAACTCCCTCTCCACCATTAGCCAAGAAAAATACCTGCTAGTTCTACTGAGGATGTAGATCTAGATGGAATTTTTGTCATCTAAAAATGGAGAAAAGAGTGGAGACCTGGCTGAAGGGGGAGATGTTGAATCACAACCTGTCATGAACACTCCACTGCAGAAACCTCTGGAGATAACCATGGATACACTATGGACAGCTATTAAATCATTGGAACTGGCTATCAATAAATTAACACAGATTACTGCTAACTCACAACATAAAATAATGAAAGGGGAAAGTATGGCTTTATTATCCTAAAAATTTGGTTAATATGAAGGAAGATTAGAAAAAGTGGAAAATGTTCAGAGGAACCTCATTAAATCTGAATTAACTAATCAAAAGAAACTGGAATATATAGAAAATTAATTAAAGTATTCCAATTTAAGAGCCTTGAATTTCCCTAAACAAGATTTGATACTTGCAGTAGATATGTTTAAGGAGTACATGTTAAATGTATTAAAATACCTAGCCAAGCTTTACCAGCATTAGAGAAAGCTTATTATATTTCCGTGAAATTAGGTAGCATAGCTCAGACAGGAAAGATGCAGCCAGAAACCCTAAATTTATCAGAAATAATTGAAACATCAATAGACATGGAGATAACACTTAGAGTTACATTAGTGGTATCATTTGTTTTCCTAAAGAGAGAGATACTGTGTTGCGCCTATTTCTGAGAAATAGATTAGAAAAATTTCATGGATCCAAGGTCTGGATATATCCAGATCTAGCAAGATCCACTCAGATTAGACGAAAAGAATTTCTGAAATTAAAATCAGAGGTACTTCTTAGAGGAGCTGGATTATTTTAAAATTTCCCTGTCGCTGTGAGCTTAAATATATGGAACATAAATATGTGTTTTTGAAACATCTGAGTTACAGGTTTTTTTTAGATTCGCATCCCCCGCCCCTAGTACAGGACCAGGTTAGGTGCAATAGATAAGATACCATTGTATCCTCTTGAATAAGATCGAGAGGAGGGAAGATATTTTCCTCTCTCATTCAATGTAATAAATATTTCTTAAATAATCGCTCAGTAAATTGTTATGCCCTGGGATTTCCTGTGATGTAACAGAATGATTTAAATATTCAAATATTCTTTGTGTAATAATCATTACATGTTCGAGTTCTGAATGTAGAATCATCTGTATAAATATCAAATTTGTTTGTGTAAATTATTGGAAATGCAAAAATAAAAAATTATAAAATAGTGCTTTAACACTTGACTCTACTGAGGTGAGCTTGTTAGATATTGACTTCTGATCTTGTTCAGTTTGCCTCGAGCTAGATGGTGAGCTTCTAGAGTTGTTAAACCCTTCTTCTGAAGAAGAGACAATGAAGCCAAATGATAGAACATCATTCAAAATTTCCAGAGCTACCCTAAACTCAGAAGTGCTCAGCTTCTTGAAACAGTATTTGGCAATTGGATCTTTTCCCCGCTCTTCCTCGAAATATTGTAGCAAAGCAGCATAGTTTCGAACTATAGCTTGCACAGCAACCTCGACAGCCATCGCACTTCATTTAAAGGTCTGAGTGCCATGAATTGCTCTGAGGCATCAACGATTTCTTGAAATTTAACTCTTTTCAAAATAGATCTGCTAAACATTGAGTACACAGTTCTGATAAGAGTTTCAATGTCTTGACTTCTTTCCATGTATCAGTTATTCCTAAATCTTCACGATGTGCTACACATGTTGCTGAGTTAGGTGTGGGATTTCTTTTTCAACTGTGCTGCTACTCCATTTTTTCTTCCTAACATAACAGAGGCTCTGTCATGTAAACATAACATCTTCCTTAAATCAAGCTTGTTTGCTGTATAAAAGAGTTTGATGGCAGATACGATTAAAGCAGCATCGCAATGTTCTAATCGCAAAATGCCACCAAACGAACTTGTAATCCAAAGCATTGCTAGGCCGATACTTAAAGTAAAGTATTAAGCATTTGGTCAAAGATATGTCAGTGCTTTCATCAACGGTTAAAGTGTGGAACAATGCCGAAGAAATTTCTTGCATTATATTATTTTGAACAACGCTGTTGATGACTTCAAGAAATTCAAATGCGTAATTTTTACTTCTCCAACAATCTGGCAGCTTTACAAATTTGGCCATGTGTTCATTTATATCTGTAACAGCCAGCATAGAGGAGTTCAATTTGATGGCTAGCAAGACACTGTTAATCTTTATTCATCTGGATTTGAAAGCTTCCGTTCTACAACAATTTGCCTCCTTTGCTTTTCTTCTGGAGTCTCTAGTAACGGTTCTTCAACCCACCGTGAAATAGTGGATTCATATTTTTCAATTTTATTACACTGTCAATGTGAGATTTACTTACTAGATTCTTTTGAGAAATCCAGTTTCCAGACCTCGTTCCAACTTTTACCTGTAGAAAACTCTCCTACAGCTTTCGCTTCAGCGCAGATCAGACAAATGACTCCTTTATCTTCATCATACGAAATTTCGCACAGGGCTACACGAGTTTGGCCGAGTGAATTCACAGTATTAGTTTCAACAGTCTCATCTAGCCATTCGGATTTAAATGATGTAGCTATACTCTTAAGTTTAACACCTTTACTCATTTCGGTTTTTGCATTCAAATCTTATTATCTTAATTGTAATTAACTTAAATATTATCAACTTATTTAAACTTAACCAGTTGACACTATCTTTTTCAAATGTTCTTTATTTATATTACCACATGGTGTCATATACACTCAGTCATCTAGCTGCCGACGCAGAGTATAGATTCTTGTACGCGTCGCTAGCGCTGGCGGCAGGGACAGACTTAGTTTTTGGGTGCTCGCCGGGCACTTACGTCCAGTATTGGATGCGCCGGGCTCGACGGACCCTCGGTCTGACCCGCTACGGTCATTTATTGCTCCTGTTCGCAGAGCAGGTAGAGATCGGCAGGGGCTGCGGGGGATCGTCGCAGGCCAAGGAGAATATCTGGGGGATGGAAAGGGATGAGCTGGGGGTGGGGACACATGTGTGCGTATGCCCGAGAAAACAGATCGGCGCCGGGTGTATGTGCTCGCGCCGGACCGGTCGGGCTACGGAGCGCGACTTGGGACCGGACGGGGTACGTGTGTGTATTGTGTAGCCTAGCAATGCTAGCATCCCATCCACTTTGAGCAAATGTTTAAACCAATACTATGGACTGTGTAGAGATGAGTCAGAGATCTCGTAACCCACAGAGTGGCACAGACATATGTAGTGCACGTTAGGTATCTCCCATCATTGCTGTGCAAGTATAATGATTTTATGCCTAATAATTTTGTTGCAACCGTCGCGGCCCGACGGCTTCACTCCGCCTACCTTTCTTTTTCTGCGACTCCTCCTGCTCCCTGTGGACGTCTGGCTGCCGCGGTGTCTGCCCGACGTCCTCTCAAGCGTCCCAGACCGGCTTGGGCGCTGCCTCCAGCAATGCTCCTCAGGTACCTTAGGGCATGTGCGCCGCGCGGCCCTTATTCTTATTTCCTCTATGGTGCGAACCTCAGGGGCGTCCCCCTGTGATGTCATCACGCTGCCCAGATATTTAAGCCTGTTGTTTATTGCTAGCCTTTGAGTTAGCAGGGGATTTCCTACAGATGGGAGTCGCTCTCCGTACCCAGCTACTCTGCCTCCAACTTCTATTTGGACTCTTTGCTGTTAACGAAGTACCCGCTCCTCGGGGTCTCTCTGCTTCTTTCAGGTCACTGTCAGGAACCGGTGTTCGCGCCTCAAGGGCTCATGTTCCCTGACTCGCTGCCTGTGTCCATCTCCTCTTTACTTGGAAGAATTCACTACAGACACCATCTGTGAGTACTACTACCATCTACTCCTCAGACTGTTTCCCTGGAACCAGGTACTCGCTCCTCGAGGGCCTGCCCTCGTTCCAGCACCTGTGCCATCTTCTACAGAGAACTGCTGCGTAAATACTTGCCAACGTGTCTCTTCTGCCCAGGGATCTGGTTTACTCGTCTGCCTCGAGGGCCCAGCTCTCCTTATCTTGGGGCATCTCCATACTGGGGACTTTGTGAATATCTCAGTGTACCATTTTGTCAGTCTTCTTCCTACAGCACTGCTACCGGAGAAGCTGCTGTCTTAGCGCCCTGAGGAATACTAGCCTAGCCGGGCCTTCCATCTTCTACTCACTAACCGCCACCTCTGGTGGCTTCATAAACTGTCTAATAACAGATATAATCTGTGTTTGTGTGTCCGGAGCTGAGCCTGACCTGTGGCCCTCACGGGACCTCCCCCAAAGGCAAGCCAGATGGTCCTTATTTTTTAACCATTTTGACTTTGTGCTCAAATATCGCCCCGGAGACAAGAATACCAGAGCTGATGCCCTGTCATTCTCCTTTCTCTTGGAGGATGTTCCCGAAGAACCTCAGCACATAATCAACCTGAAGAAAGTCATCTTGGGTGCTACCCATTCTGTACCCGCTAGTAAAACCATCATGCCTAAACATCTCAGGAAGAAAGTGCTCTATTGGGCTCCCGATTCCAAGCTGGCTGGCCATCCTGGTCAACGCCGTACCCTGCTGAAGCTCCAGAAGTATTATTGGTGGCCAACTATCAAGGAAATACATTCTCCTATGTGGCATCTTGGTCCAACTTTGCCAGGCACAAACCTACTTCTGGCCAACTGTGGGGATTGCGCAACCGCTTCCTGGATGCATATCGCTACTGACATTGTAGTTGATCTTCCTCCCTCTGGAGGTATGAATACCATCTGGGTCACAGTCAACAGTTTCAGCAAGATGGCCCACTTCGTGGCGCTGCCTGGCTTACCTTCAGCTTGGAGCTTGCAAGCTCTTCATAACCCCACATCTTTCGCCTTCAGGCCTATTGAAGCACGTAGTATTGGACCGAGGATCACAATTCACGGCAAAATTCTGGAAGGCCTTGTGCAAAACTCTTCGACATCTCTCTAGACCAGTGTTTCCCAACCCTCTCCTGGAGGCACACCTAACCAGTCAGGTTTCAGAATATCCATAATGAATATGCATGAGAGAGATTTGCATACATTGGAGACCCAGGGTATGCAAATCAATCTCATGCATATTTATTGCGGCAATCCTGAAAACCTGACCTGCTAGGTGTGCCTCCAGGAGAGGGTTGGAACACTGCTCTAGACTATACATCAGCCTATCATCCTCAATCAAATGGCCAAACAGAACGGATGACTAGGACCCTGAAACAGTTCATTCGGGGCCTATGTGAGTTGCCGTCAGAATAATGGGGCCGAACTGTTAACATGGGCTGAATTCGCCATTAATTCTTATCCAGAACATCCACTGGATCAACACCTTTTGAAGTGGTATATGGACGTTTACCACCACCACCACTTCCACTGAAGCTCTCAGTGACGTCCCCAGCAGCTCAATCCACTGCTGATGATATCCATCAATTATGGACTTAGACGAAAGAAAGCGAGTGATCGAGCTAAAAGATGTTTTATTTATTTATTTAAAAACTTTTCTATACCGTTGCTAACTTAAATACCATCGCAACGGTTTACATGTAGGCATGTACATGTTTACATGTTACGATGCTCACCATTCCAAAGCGCCTATCTTTGAAACCTGGAGACAATGTCTGGCTTTCCACTAAGCACCTTAGGACTGAAGTTACTCTCCACTTCGATTTGCTCCTTGCTATGTTGGACCATTTCCAATCCTCTCGACATCTTGGCAACATCACTTACAGTCTGAAGCTACTACCTGGATTAAACATCCACAACGCATTTAATGTTTCACTTCTGAATCACTCATTCTCAGTGAGTTCTCTTCCAAGTCTCAGGAACCTTCTCCCATCAACACAGAAGATGACTTAGAATACAAGGTTGAGCCATTCTTGATGTCCGAAGACGAGGCAAGACTTGGGAATACCTTCTTTCATGGGAAGAAAATTCTTAGGAGCCTCTGGCAAATATCCTTGACAAAGAGATGCTCCATCAGTTCCATCTCTCGTATCCTTGGAAACCAAAACCTGGTACCCGCAGAGGAGACTGCCCTTTGAAGGGGGGGTACTGTTGCAACCGTCGCGGCCCGATGGCTTCACTCCACCTACCTTTCTTTTTCTGTGACTCCTCCTGCTCCCTGTGATGTCTGGCTGCTGCGGCGTCTGCCCGCCATCCTCTCCAGCATCCCCGGACTGGCTTGGGCACTGCCTCCTGCCATGCTCCTCTGGGTACTTTAGGGCGTGCGCGCCACATGGCCCTCATTCTTATTTCCTCTATGGCGCGAACCTCAGGGGCGTCCCCCTGTGATGACATCATGCTGCCCGGATATTTAAGCCTGTTGTTTATTGCTAGCCTTTGAGTTAGCAGGGGGATTTCCTACGGATGGGATTCGCTCTCCGGACCCAGCTACTCTGCCTCCAACTTCTATCTGGACTCTTTGCTGTTAACGAGGTACCCACTCCTTGGGGGCCTCTCTGCTTTTTTCAGGTCGCTATCAGGAACCTGTACTTGCTCCTCGAGGGCCCATGTTCCCTGACTCGCTGCCTGTGTCCTTCTCCTCTTCTACTTGGAAGAATTCGCTACTTGCACCATCTGTGAGTACTACTATCATCTACTCCTCAGAGCTGTTTCCCTGGAACCAGGTACTCACTCCTCGAGGGCCTGCCTCTGTTCCAGCACCTGTGCCATCTTTTACGGAGAACTGCTGCGTGAGTACTTGCCAACGAGTCTCTGTGCCCAGGGATCTGGTACTCGCTCAAGGGCCAGCTCTCCCTATCTCGGGGCTTCTCATACTGGGGACTCTGATGAATATCTCAGTGTACTCATTTTCTCAGTTCTTCTTCCTACAGCACTGCTACCGGAAAAGCCGCTGTTCCTAGCGCCCTGAGAATACTAGCCCAGCCGGGCTCCATCTTCTACTCACTACCGCCACCTCTGGTGGCTTCATAAACTGTCTAATAAAAGATATATTCTGTGTTTTTGTGTCCGGAGCTGAGCCTGACCTGTGGGCCCTCACGGGACTTCCTCCCATGGGAGTGGTCAGCTTCCACAGTGTCCAAGGGTCCACCCAAACCCTACAAAACATAAACAAATTTGCCTAGTTTTTGGAAAAACTCTAGGATTAAAAACTCTGTGTGCTAAACTTTGTACCATGTGTGCGACCTTCACGGCCCGTGTGCGCATGCACAAGTGCACAGCTTAGAGAAACATTGCCCCTCTGTATTTTCTAAGGTTTTGAATAAAGATCTAACAAGTTGTGCATACATTCTCAGTTGCAGTGCTTAAATGTTCCAACTACTGTCACTGAACTGTGGGGATTGCTAGGATTGTTACATTCTTGTCGATTATGGTTTCCAGCTTTTAGTACACGATGCCGTAGAGTCCATAGGCATTTTGAAAGGTAACCCACCTGGTAAGCAGCTCATACAATTAGATGATGAAGATATTTAGACATTGAGGGGGAGTCTTGCAAGACATTCGTTATCTAATCCTTTAGCCACCATGAATGTACATTTGCTGGTTGATTTGTGGGTGACTCATACAGATTGGGGATGGGGAGCTTGTGCCATCCAGGAAACCTCCCACAACCCACTAGCATATTTTTCAGGAGTTTTTGGAAACATAGAGAAAGGTTTTTTCTGACTGTGAAAAGGTCTAGTTGCATGAAATTAGATACATCTTCAGCCATCAAAATCCTTTGCAGAAGGTGCTGTCACTAGTCTTTCTGACCTAGGAAGTACAGTGGCACTCACAGGTCTTCAGTCCTTTGAATTGAGAACCCCAAAGGGGATTCGACCCCTGTAACTAATAGAAGAGGGCCCCTCTGGCAGGGAGTGCACAATGATAGATCTCTTCAAACTTAAGACACATGATGGGAGGCCTCACCAGAGAATTGAAAAAAAGACATCCTCACTGAAAAGAGGCTACCTAAAACTGATCACACAGGATACTAAAATGGCTGCATTAAATAGGATGAGGCATCCAATCCAAGCCCTCCAGATTGGGGGGGAGGGGGAGACAGAGAGGGATGGAAGGCTCATAGATGTAAGGGTTCTAAGAAAGGACTAGGGCCATCTAGAGGCTGACCCAAGGGGGTACCCTCACATAAGTTGTGAAAAGCCTCTAAAGTAAGCTATCCAATTTAGAATGTATCACTATCCAATCTAGAATGATACCACTTCCTTTCTAAAATCTGGTTGGTGAGTTTCAATTCACGCAGGTCACCTGAAAACTAGGGAGCGCTTCCGGGTAGGATATACCAACCAGGTGTTCTCTGGAGCTAAGACACTGAAAACATGTGCCAGCCTATCACTGCAGGACTGGACAAATTCATTCACAGTGTTATCAGTCTTCAGAAAGAGACCTTCTGTTTATATTAAAAACTGAAAGGGCAACCTTATTATGATACTTAATCTAACATTTTGCAGCTGTTCCAATAAATTAAAAAAATGGAAGCTCTATTAAACTAAATGGAATTAAAGGTGATCTGACCAGGGGATGTGAATTATGTTGACAGATGTATATATCACCATACAGATTTTAGATGGCATGAAATCTGTGGTACTAATAACTACAGTATACTATCCCTGCATCTTTTTATCCCAATCTGAAAGGATATTTTCATTCTCTCCTTTAGTCTGAGGGCCAACTCCTTGTTTTGGACCATACCCAGCTTGTTCTTCTGTCAGCCTTGTCACCTGCAGGATTTGGAAAGAGTTCATACAATGAAGACAAAACAATGGAAAGTTCTTGAACAGGTAACATTCCATATCTGGTGCTTCATGCTCTACTAGATTCCTTTGGGTAGACTGATTTACAGGAATAGGATCTGGTCTGACAGTAATTGATGCACTTTTTCTGTTGTATTAACCTGAAACAAGCACGATAACCTTAAGCTGTATGCTAAGATTTCTAGGTAAATATTTTACTGTACTAAGCCCCATCCTTGGCTGAAACAGTGATATTAAATCAGGTTCTTTATCGCTTCTCAGCCTTTTGGGCTAAGATCAAATGTACTGAAATTAGGTCATTTGGACTTTATGTATATTAGTTTATTCTTAGATCATGCTCCTTGGAAAAACCTTGCTGAAGGACGTAAGGACTGAGACCAGTCCCAATTAAATCTGAGCCTCATTCAAAAAAGATGGTGGGGGAGGGGTGATGTGTTTTAGATAATCCAAAGCAAATCAGGAAGGGTCACAAATCAACTCAGAGAGTTGACCCGGGATGATGGAGAAATAGGCATGGTTGTACCTCTCAAGTGATACAGGGATGATGGAAGGGAGTTAGCCAGGAGAACCATTATCACCTACAAGAAAAGAAATTGGCAGACCATAAAATGCTAAAAACTATAAAGACATCACTGAAGACTACAATGGTTCCAGTATTTACCCAGGAGATCTCTGTCTTTTGGATCCCCAGCACACCTATAGTCAGTCGGGGTGGTTCAGCCTTAATGTGGTAGCCATATTTCCTGGGTCCTACCACAATGCTCATACAACTGTCACCAGTAAGTGATGGCGACAGCAGAGCTAGATGTTCAGACTGTGGTAATGCTTATGGTTCTGATATTTATTTATTGATTTATTTATTTAAAATAATTTATATTCTGCCTTTCTCAAAAACATTCATCTGAAGCAGATTGCTTTAGATGGATATGATAGAGGTCTATAAAATCATGAGAGGTTTAGAATGAGTAAATGTGAATCGGTTATTTCCTCTTTCAGATAATAGAAGGACTAGGGGGCACTTCATAAAATTAGCAAGTAGTACATTTAAAACAAATCAGAGAAAGTTCTTTTTCACTCAATGCCCAATTAAGCTCTGGAATTTGTTGCCAAAGGATGTGGTTAGGGCAGTTGGTATAGCTGGGTTTAAAAAAGGTTTGGATAAGTTCTTAGAGGAGAAGTTCAATAACTGCTTTTAATCAAGCTGACTCAAAGAATTGCTGGCATTAGTTGTATGGGATCTACTTAGTGTTTGGGTACTTGCCAGGTACTTGTAACCTGGACTTAAATTCATCAATCTATATAAATAAAAATGTTAAATAGTTTGTACAAAATCGCTAATCTCAGAAACCACTGCACCGATTGCTTTCAAATTTGGACACAACCTTCCTTTCGCATACGGGAAGGTTCTTCTGTACTTGCATTACATATATGTCACACCTGTGACAGGTAAAAAAGGTTTAAAAATTGGTTCCACAAAACAGCGACATCTGGTGGATGTCGGACGTCAGCGCAACCTCTTACACCTTTCACAAACACTCACACACCCCACACACATGACAAATGTATTTAATTCACACACCCTCCGAACACACAGAAATCCACACTCCTCACACCCCCCCCCCCCACACATGCCAATTGGACTTACTTCACACACCTTCCCAAAACACACCAAAACGCACCAAATTCCAGGCTGCTACACCGGGGGGCCATGCACATGTCACATGTTGGCAATTCCCACACCCCCCGAACTCACACAAAAACACCCTCCTCACACCCCCCACGCACATGCCTGTTCTACTTACTGCCCACACCCTCTGAACACACACAAAAGCGGAAACAGGTCCGCGCGGCTCCAGCGGGGGGGCCAAGAACGGTCTGGGACACATTGCGTACACTACGGCCGTCGGCTGCCAGCAATCAAAATGGCGCCGACGGCCCTTTCCCTTACTATGCCACTCGGAGACAACAATGGCGGCAGTAGCCCATGTGACATAGTGAGGGCGAGGGCCCGTCGACCCCATTTTCAGGACTGGCAGCCAGCGGACCTTTGCCCTTACTATGTCAGGGAACCCAGCGCTCCCATTACTCCTCCACAGTGACATAGTCAGGTCAAAGGGCTGTCGGATCCATTTTCATTGCTAGCAGCCGACGGCCCAAACCCAAGACTTCGATCCCGAACCAAACACCACCCACTGACAGTTTGCACAGGTATCCGGGGGGGCTGCACGGTGGGGGGCCGTAGTTATTTTCTTGTGTGTGTGTTCAGGGGGGGAGGGGGTATTTCGGTCATTCTGCAACTCTCGCGGGGGGCGGGAGGGTGGGTTACTGTATTTCGCCGGGGTGGGGGGGGGGGTGCGTATTTAAACACCGCGTTTATGGTGGGGTTCTTTTGGGGTCGAAAGACGGAGGGCACACACAAACACAAACACAAAACGTCTCTGATCTCGGAAAGGCACCAAAGTAGCCCTCTACAAAACAATTAACTAAATAGAGAGTGCTAACTTGGTTAGGCACTCCCCTATTTTGATACAGAACACGCACAACCTCCCACTGACAGACCACGTTTACCACCACCAATTTCTATTTCGGTGTTTTTTTCTCAATCGGCATCCTAGCTGCTTCTTACAGTCTGGGTCCTCTTACCTAAGAAAGCATACATTTCAGGGGAGGGAGAATGAGGGCAGAGGTGAGTGTGAGGGGAGAGAGTTGGAGTGGGGACAGGGGAGGGAAGGGGGGGGGGGGGGTGAGTGACCAAGGGGGAGGAGGATGAGTGACTGAGGTAAATGAGCAAGGGGAAGGGGGAGGGAGGGTAAAGAACCTGACTCTGCCACTGCAACACGTGGCCGGGTACCGCTAGTTTGCTATAAATTTGGCCGCTTCCCAACAGATCAGGTATGCTTGGCATAGGTCCCAGTGTTGGCCTAGGCCTAGCCTGAGATCTAGATATTGTGCTGAGGCCTAGGCTGCGGCCCCTGCTTTGGGTCTTGGCCTATGCCCTACGTGAGGCCCCAGCCTTGGGCCTTGGCCTAGGTCCGATTCATTCTTTCAAAATGAATGCAATGAATAAGGTTTGTTTATTTGAAGGGACCCCCAAATAAAACAAAACGGCCTTATTTGTCGCATTTTGTGCATTCGTTTTAAACAAATGCATATCCCTATGAGTGCACTTCTCCACTCCAGCTCAGAATTTCAAATGGGAGCTCTATTTATATGAGACACAGAAACATAGACACAAGCATACGCTCTCTCAGTCAGTGCCCCCAGCCCTCACCATCATATACAGTTCTTTCATTTAGGGCCAGTTCTTTTCCTCAGCCTGTAACAGACTCTTCACACTTCCCCCCATTCTTCTTAAATTTCTTCAACAATCCTTCTTCTCCCCCAGAACTTTCACTGGTTTCCCAGGGCTTAGCCCCTACTTCCTCCCCTACTCCAGCACTTGCAACTCAGCTTCTCCTCTCTGTAAACAGTCTTCCCATTGGCTAGATCCTTACTGCCGTATCTGTGACTAGTGAAGCCTTCCCATTGGCTGGATCCTACCACAATCTCTGTGACTACACGTTTACCACTGCGTTTCCACTGCTTTCTACCCTCCTCCCTCTGATGAACCCCTTATACTCGCGTACCTCTTTCACAGAATTGTGTTTGTTTTTTACCTCATGTGAGATCCCCCTTGATCCTCTCCTCATGAACTTTATGTAACTAGCATGTCAGCTCAGACTTTTTCTTTTTATCTCTTTGCAATTGATCCACTAACGCTGCCTTGGAATGACCAAGAATTTCTGTACCTTGTATTATAGTCTCTTGTATCTTGTATTTTAGTATTTTAGCATGATACCCTGTATTATATAGTTCCTCATATTTAACATATAGTTATTTTACTGTTCCTCTTATCATATAATTGTTACTGTTCGATGTGCAAACGGCTATCGGTATAGAAGAAATTCTAAATAAATAAATACATAAATAAATAAATAGTGCTCCACCCCCACTGCCTTCCCATTGGCTGTATCTTACCTACAGTCTCTGTGACTAGTGCTTCCTTCCAGTGCTTTGCCCACACTGCCTTCCCATTGGCTGGATCCTACTACAGTCTCTGCCCTGGAAAGGGGGAGCAATGGAGAGCTACAGAGGGTTAAACTCTTAAAAGTATCCAGAGACTTTAGCCATTCTTCTGACTTGGAGACAGGTAATTTACAAACTTGTAGAATCCTGAAAAAATCCAGTTGGTAATCCTAGGCTGCTGAGTCCTCAGCATATCTAACAAGGCCCCCCCTACACTTTTGGGTCCTTGGCTGACTTCCATAGATATAAAATTCTATGATGACAATAAACTAGGTAAATAAGCAACTTTTGTGCACTGAATGTTCTCTCTTTGTCATTGACTAAAACAGTCTATGAAAAGCAAAAACTTTGTATAGCCTGTTTCCTATGAATTATCAATGTTTTTCCCTGCATTATGCAACAACACTTCAGAAGCACTTGACATGATTTACTTGCATTTCAGCAAAGGTTTGGATAGAGTCCTGCACAGGAGGCTTATGAATAAAACACCTGGGAATGGGAGTCATGGTGATGGAATGGATTAAAAATTACTGACAGACTGAATGACAGACGACAGCAGGTAATGGTAAATAGAACCTACACTGAAGAGTGATAAGTGGAGTGTCTCAAAGATCAGTTCTGGGACTGGTTCTGTTCAATACTTTGTAAGCATTATTTCAGAGGGGATAAGAAAAATTTGTCTTTTCATATATAACACTAAGATATGTTTTGTTTTTTTATTGCATAATATTTTATATATGTTTTTTATATTTCTCTTTATTTATTGTATAATTTATGTATGTTTTAATGTACACTGCATAGCGCATCCATGTATGTGGTCTATAAATGCATAATAAATATAAAGTTCAGTTTCAGAGTTGATGCACCTGAAGGAGTAGAGAGAATAAAAAGTGATTTAAGAAAGCTTCAAGAGTGGTCAAAGGTGTGACAGCTTGGATTCAATGCCAAGAAGTGCAGAGTAATGGATTTGGGGTGTAGTAATCCAAAGGAAGTGTATGTGATGGGGGAGGAGTGGTGAAAAGCTGATTTGCACAGACCGCGAGAGAGAGAGACCCTGGGGTGATAGTGGCTGAGGATCTGAAAGCAATGTGACCAGGCAGTGGCTAAGGCCAGAGGAATTCTGGACTGCATAGGGAAAGGAATAGCCAGCAGAAAAAAAGGAGGTAATAAATGCCCCTGTACAGGTTTTTGGTGAGGCCTCACATTGAGTACTGTGTTCAATTCTGGAGACCTTATCTCAAAAAGAATGGAAGAGGTCCAGAGAAAGGCAACCAAAATAGCGTAGGGTTTGCACTGCAAGACTTGTGAGAAGAGATTGGAGAACCTAAATATGAATACCCTGGAGGAGAGGAGGGACAGGTGAGATATGATACAGACTTTCAAATTCCTGAAAAGTATTAATGATGCACAAAAATCAAACCTTTTCTGATGGAAAGGAAACTGCAGAACTAGGGGTCATGATATTAAATTCCAAGGGGGACAACTCAGGACCAATATTAGGAAATATTTCTTCATAGAAAGGGTGGTGGATGCATGGAATGCCCTCCTGGAAGAGTTGGTGAAGACAAGAATGGTAATGCAATTCAAAAGAGCATGGGGTAAACACTGCGGATCCCTAGAGGCTAGAAAAGAAGACATGGGGTAACCTATGTTAACTTTAGGTGTAACATTTCTGCATGGAAGTAACCTGCATGAAGCAGCAGTTTCTACTCTTAACAGAATGCATGGAGTTAACCTTCATGGAGTGAAAGTTTACTACCCTAAGCAACTTACTGGGCAGACTGGATGGACCATTTTGGTCATTATCTGCTGTTATTTACTATGCTATTATGTTTTTTTTTTTCAAGCCGTCTTGGCTGTTGGTTTAGAAAGAAGAGAAACAGAATATTATTTAGGTCTCATGACTTATTTACATAGAATGCCTTCTAATGTTTCTTCATGCTGCTAATTGCATTGCCAAAATGCCAACATTTATATTCATTTTTTGGGTGGGGGAGGGGAGGGGGGGGGGTCGAGCCATTCCTAGAAAGTAAAATGGAAGGTGACAATTTACCTGCTACCAAGACTTGAATGAAAGTTATTTCCTTTAAATGAAGGCTGGAAGAAATGCCAATTTAAAAGAAACCCTTTTCAGCTCCCAGGTTCATAACTGAACTAAAGCAGAATAACTAGAAATGTGGTCAGGTAGCTTTGCAAGCTGCTACTGCTTATTGTTTTATACGCTGTTATGTGGTGAAGAGTGACAAGATTCAGCTGATCAGAGGCAGGTCCCAGACAGAACATGACTTTGTTCACATAATGACAGAAAGACTGCAAATTTGGCGTAGCGTTTTTTGCTAATATCTTGTTAAGGCTTATAGGCAGTGTGGGCATTAGATTAGGCATTCTCAACCACAGTCCTGAGAACCACACACAGCTCTGGTTACATAGTAACCTAGTGACGTAGTTAACGATAGCAGGTAAAGGCCAACATGGTCTGTCCAGTCTGCCCAGCAAGTTGCTTAGGATAATTAACTGCCACTCCATGCAGGTTACCCGCTGCCTTCAGTTAAGGGTAGTAACTGCTGCTCTGGGCAAGTACTCCCTTGCAGAAATGTAAACTTTGGGTTTAACAGAGGTTACTCTGTTTCTTCATTTCTATTCTCTAGCCGCTAAGGATCCTCCAGGTTTGTCCCATGTGTAACCGAGAGCCATTCTTCGGTTACCAGTATGCCCAGGGAAGTACTAGCAAGAGAAGGTTAGTGGATGGGGGAAGGACCCATTCAAATTCCAGTCCCTCTTTTTGAGGGGCCAGGGAATCGCTGTCCCCCCTAGGCGGCTTTATATCAGCTCTTTCCTGAGAGTCTGGAGGAAGTCCCTTTTGGTTTGCACAAAGTTAAGGGGCAGTTAGGAGCTTAGATTCAGTTGTTTTTCCAGGCCCAGACATTGGAGCCAGGCAAGCCCTGCCTGGTGGTCCTGACCAGGGTCGGGAGGGGTTGTCCTTTCCAATCCACTTACTGGCTGTTTTGGATTTTCCCTCTGGGTACCTCTTCTATATTTTATATTTTAAGTCTGTATACCACCTGGGCCCAGGGAACGGGGAACCCTATGTCCGGGGCTGTGCAGGATAGGCCCCTCATACCCCCCTATGAGGAAGGGGGTGCCAGTGATCTGCTGCAAGGATTCATTCCAGTGTTATCTTCAGCTATTGGAAAAGATTTGGTTTTAAGATCAAGGAAGACGTTCTGGCTGCCCTTCCTGACTGAAGGGATTCCTTCCAACAGGGATCGAAACAGATGAGATAAAAGGATGGTATCTGAAGCAAAGATGTCCGGGAAATCATCTGTGAATAAGGCAAAGCCTAACATTCTTGAAGACACCCATCTGGTGCTCTCAAAAACCTGGGAAGAGAGAGTTTCTCTCTGCAGAGACTGTAACTTTATATTTTTGGCCAGTTGGAGGGTGTGTTCTGCCCATCCATAGGACATCCTGCCCACCTGGAGACCCTATTTTTTCTAAGCTCTGGAGGGTAGAAGTTCCCCTGGCTCTAGCATCAGACATTCCTGCCCAGATAGAGGAGGAGACTGTAAAAAAGAAAGAGTCTGTGGTGCTATGGATTATGTGTTGTGCCATTTTTCATACATTTTCAACAGTAAGATTTTATTTGGACACTAACACTGTGGCTCCAGTGTCTTTATATGGCACATCCAGCATACACTGAGATATATAAGTACCCTTTCCCCAGAGATAGGAAAAGGATGTGAGGGGGTCACCCTCACCACTTGGGAGTAATCTCCTCCCCAACTCAACAAAGGATCCAGGCCCTGAGAGGAAGAGAGCGTGTAAAGCTAGCCTGGGAAGGTTCCAGCCCCAAAGAGTAATATAAATAATTTTATGGCCCTGTTGGATAGCAGTTCACACCCAGGGATAGGGTTACACATTCCCTTTTGAATTCCATTAGTGTCCTTGTTTTCACCACCTCTTCCGAGACAGCATTCTATGCATTTACCACCCTTTCTGTGAAGAAATATTTCCTGAGTCTAATCTGTTAGAGTTTCAAGTTTTCGGAGTTGAAGTTTCTGGTTTTCAGAGTAACTAAGCTATACATATTTGTTTTGTACAAGGCCTTCCTCCAAATACCCATGAGAAAAGGTAATAGAATGTGGTAATTATGAGAAGATATTTTCTGCTAGGAAAGGTAGAGTTTGGTGGATCATAAAGAAGTTTGGGGGATAATGTGATATAGGGCTCAGCAGGAGCAGCATAAACATGGTGGTGGGAGTGAAAGAAGTATTAGGACAGTAGAGAAACAAAGAAAAGGTGTGGTGGCATCGTAAAGGTAAAAGCAATAGCTCATTGGGAGGCATTAGTCCTGGGGGAATTCTGCGCTACTGCGGAGTGCAGAATTTGCGCAGAATTCTCCCCCTGCGCAGCATTGCCATTTTCTGCATAGAGTTGCCAAATTCTGCGCAGAAAATAGCAGAGGAGACCCCAGCATGCTGCGAACAGAGTGTGCGAAGAAGAAGGCCCGCATGTGCCGCGGGTTGCGCTCTGCTCACGGCAAAGATGAAGGCCCAGGCGTGCCATTCTCAGCGAAAATGGAAGGCCCCCATGTGCCGTGAACGGAGCGCGCTCTGCTTGTGGCGAAGATGGAAGGCCCCGTGTGTTGTAGTGAAGATGGAAGACTCCCGTGTGCCCTGAACGGAGTGTGCTCCGCTCATGGTGAAGATAAAAGCCCTGGTGAGAGAGAATGTGTGTGTGTGTGTGTGTGTGAGAGAGAGAGAGGGGAGGGAGTGTGAGAGAGGGGAGGGAGGGGTATGGGAGAAGAGTGAGAGAGAGGGGAGGGTGAGAGAGATCATGAGAGGTAAGAGAGCAGGGGGGATGCTTGTGTGTGGGTTTCAGAGAGGAAGCCTATATGAGGAGATTGTGAAGGAATGTGTATGTGTGTGAGAGATTGGGAGCTGGTGTGTATAAAAAAGGGATCATGTGTATGTGAGGGTGCTAGCCTGTGTGAAGGGATTGTGTATGTGTGAGACAGAGCCTGTGTGTAGGGGTGCATGAGAGAGAGACATTGGTAGTCTGTATGAGGATGTATGTGTGAGAGAGAAAGGGAGCTTGTGTGGGTGTGTATGCAAGAGAGAGGACCTTGTATGAGGGGATGAGTGTGTGTGCGAGAGAGTGAGGGAGCCTGTATGAGGGTGTGTGTATGTGCACTAGAGAAAGGGAGCATGTGTGTGAGAGAAGGAGGGATAGAAGGAGCCTGTGTAAGGGGCAATACTGAGAACAGGGTCAAACTCTGGGACTGGCAATAGAGTGGAAGGGGTTGAGCCTAGAGGTGGAGGGGAGAGATAATGGCAGGTGGAAGAGTTAGGGTCTGAGAGGGCAAAGTGGCCAGGGGAGTAGGGAGAGCAAGTGGAAGGGACACTCTTACAGTGAATTTCTAGGGAAATTCTGCTCAAAATATTTAAAATTCTGCATCTTTAAGTAATAACTTTTTTCTGTATTAATTTAAAATGTAATTACTTAAAGACTGTCATGTAAATTGTGTTATTTTGACCAATATAAAGTTTGCAGAATTTTGCAGAATTTTAAGTTTTTGTGCGCAGAATTCTAAATTTTTTTTGCGTAGAATTCCCCCAGGAGTAAGGCATGGACATTGCTTAAAATTTCTGTACATGAGGCCCAGACAAAATGTATTCCATGCATTAAAAAAGGTTGAAGGAAAACCAAACAATTACCAGCAAGGTTTAAAAGTGAGGTGACAGAGGCAATTAAAGTCAAAAGGGCATCATTCAAAAAATGGAATGCAGAACCAAATGAGGAAAGTAGGGAAGAGCAGAAGCACTGGCAAATTAGATATAAAAAGAGTAATTTAGCAGGCTAAGAGAGAATGTGAAAAAAGCTTGCCGTTGTGGTAAAAACAAGTAATACAACTTTGTCAAGAACGTTTGAAGCAAAAGGTCTATGAGGGAGTCACTTGGGATACTGAATGACAGAGGGGTAAAAGTAGTGCTCAGGGAGGACAAGGAAATAGCAGAAAAACTAAATGAATTATTTGCCTTTCTCTTTACTGAGGAGGATGTTGGGAATACCCACACCGGAAACATGTTTTGATGGTGATGACTCTGAGTGACTAGATTAAATCATTGTGAAACTGGAGAATGTAATAAATCAGACTGATAGATGAAAGAATATCAAATAACTTGGATTCGATGGTATTCATCCCAGTGTTCTGAAAGCAATCAGCCATGAAACTGCAGACCTGTTTCTGGAGATTTACAATCTATCATTCAAAACAGTCATGGTACCAGAAGGCTGGAGGGAGGTCCGTATTCACTCACTGTCTGGAGAGCAAAGTTAGTTGAATAAACTTATCTACCAGCATTCAGCCCTTCTAAATTTGAGAGAGGAGAGTCTAGAGGCACAAAGACTTTGCTTCCGCGTCTTCTGGCCCCGTTTCCAGCTGATCGGGCCGGAAGCCACGCCCCCACAATGATGTTGTCTTGTGGGGAGGGTCAAAAGCCAGCGTGGGATGCCGGGGAAATTCAACTGCTGACATCTGCTGATACCTCTCCTCCTCTCTCCGGACTAACGGGGCTTCTACCAGCATTCAGCCCTTCTAAATTTGAGAGGAGAGTCTAGAGACACAAAGACTTTGCTTCTGCGTCTTCTGGCCCCGTTTCCAGCTGATTGGGCTGGAAGCCACGCCCCCACAATGATGTCATCTTGTGAGGAGGGTCAAAAGCTGGTGTGGGACGCCGGAGCGTCGCGCAACAAAGGAGCTCCTTTGTGTGCTCCTTCGTGCGTGATGAGTGTTGATGAGGGTGCCGTTAAGATGATTGAAGATCTTTCTGTTTGTATTCAGCAAATACCTGTGGTTTTTGGGAATGGTTTGTATGGTTCTTTGGTCAAAAAGAAAAATTCCATGAAAAAATCTTCACAGCGCTCTTCTTATTTAGTGAGCATTCCACAGTCTAATTTAAAACTTGACCCAGGTGTTGGTGAGTTAAAAATTGCGTTAATTAATGCTCAGTCAGTTAGGAGTAAGTTTCAGATGTTATATGATCTAATTCTTGATGAGAATCTTGATGTTTTATGCAATGTTGAGAGCTGGTTGTTAGATTCAGACCTTGTTACTATAAATCAGATGTGTCCATTAGGTTTTACCTTTTTTTCACAGCCAAGATCTAAAGGTAGGGGAGGTGGTTTGTTAATTTTATGTAGAGAAACATTGAATCTTAAATCACAAAAATCTTAGTGGTTCATTAAATCAGGAGTTATTACTTGTTTATAATTCCTGTTTCTCTATTTGTCTTGTTTACTGTCCTCCAAAGATATTGCATTCAAATCTTTCTTTACTATTTGAACAATTATTTTTAGCTCCAGTTTGCTTTAGTAACATGGTTTTATTAGGTGATTTCAATCTACCTTTTAATCTTTTGAAGGTTGATCCTCAGGTTCAGTTGTGTTGTGACATCTTGCATTCTTTGGGTTGGTCGCAAGTAGTTGAATCATCAACTCATCGTTTAGGAAATATACTTGATTTAGTTTTTGTTAATGAAAGTGCTAATCTTCAGTTAGTAGGACCTCTGGTAGTGAAGTCTGTTCCTTGGTCAGACCATTCATTGCTTAGTTTTCATCTGAATGGATTAGTTGGATGTTCCAATAATTGTGATTCTGATAGAAATTACGAGAAAAGATCTTTTGTTGATATTAGTAAGTTGAAGGAAGTCCTTACTAATATTCCAGAACAAGCAGAGAATGAAGATTTTAATAATTTCTTCAATGAGTGGGTCTCCTATTTAACTTCTTCTATTGATAAGATAGCAGTTTTTTTCAACTTCTGATTCTAGTAAGAACATTTCTCGTCCTTGGAATACTTCCTTACTGATTTTGTCACGTCAACAGCTTCGTGAAAATGAACGTAAGTGGTCCAAATGACCTTCCCATGAGAACGCCAGCTTATTTCGTTCATCTTTAAAAAAATATCAATCTGATACTTTAGCTGCTAAAAAGGAGTTTTATTAGAAAAAGATAAACGAAATTGGTAATAATTCTAAAGCCTTATTTTCTTTGGTACATAGATTAAATGAAAAGCAGAAATCTCAAAAGAGTGTAGATCCTTCCACTTTGAATGCTGATATGTTTGCTAGGTATTTTTCTGTAAAATTAGAAAATTTACTTTCGACCTTTAATGATGTGTCTCCCTGGTATTTAGAGATGCCCGTTAGTGGTCCGTCTTTGTGGTCTGAATTTGAATTAGTAGCCTCTGTTCAAATTGCAAACATGATTGCTAATCTTAATAATACCATGTGTCCTACTCTGAAAATCTCAACTATTACTTTCAAAGATATATTTGAAATTATGAAAGCATCATTCACTTTTCTTGTAAATTTTTCTCTTAGTTCGGGGATAATGCCTACTGCTTTAAAATCTGCGATGGTTAAACCTTTACTTAAAAAATCTGTCCTAGATGCTGCTAAAGTAGAAAACTATAGACCTATTTCATCGCTTCCCCTACCTGCTAAAGTAGTTGAAGGGATTGTGTTACAGCAATTGACAAATTTTCTTGAGAAGAATGATATTTTGAGTCCTCATCAATTTGGTTTTCACCGTGGTCTTAGTACTGAGTTGCTTTTGATATCTTTGGTTGACTCTATTAAAAGGAGTCTGGATAGTGGACTGTTGCGGTCTGGTACCACGGGCGAGGTAGTGGACCCTTGGGCCGACCCACCCCGAGAGGCAGGGTAGGTCGGGAGGCGGAGCCACAGGCAAAAAGGTCTTCACCCGGGAACCAGGAACCCCCCAGGAGGAGCCCGTAGGGTCCTAGAACCTTGGGACTTAGGAGCACAGTACAGTCTCTATAGAATGAAGGCCTGGGCAATGAGTAAATCACAGAGTCCAGTAAACAGGGAGCTGGAAGGCCCGGCGAGAGCGGGGCGGTCAGATAGAGTCCCTGGCTTGCTGAATAGAAGCAGTCTGTGAGCAGGCCCGGGGTCTGTAGTATGCCGTGGAGCGGAGCAGATAGATAACAGGAACAGAGTCTGTAGCGTATAGTGGACTGTGACCAGCAGAAGGCAGGACTGGAGTCTGTAGCGTGCAATAGAGCTGGAACGGGTGGTGAGTAGGAACGGAGACGAACCCAAGTCAGGCTGGCAGTCGGTAGAAGCAGTCTCAGGAACAGGCAAAGGTCGGAGGCTGGCGGCAAGCAGGAGCGAAGTCAGGCACAAGCTGAGGTCAATGGCAGGCGGCAGGCAGAAGCGGAGTCAGGAACAAGCGGAGGTCAATGGCAGGTGGCAGGCAGAAGCGGAGTCAGGAACAAGCTGAGGTCAATGGCAGGCGGCAGGCAGAAGCGGAGTCAGGAACAAGCGGAGGTCAATGGCAGGCGGCAGGCAGAAGCGGAGTCAGGAACAAGCAGAGGTCAATGGCAGGCGGCAGGCAGAAGCGGAGTCAGGAACAAGCGGAGGTCAACCGGAATGCAGAACAGCAGAAGCGCAACTAAGAACTACTAACAGTAGCGACCCTCGTTGCAAGGCAGTGAGAGGACGTCCGGACGCCGGTTATGAAGTCCTGGAGGCGTGACGTCATCGGGGTAGGCGGAGCCCGACTTCCGGGTCCCGGGCGCTCAAGGAGAGCGTCCCCGCGCGCGCGCGAAGCCAGGAGGAGAGAGGGCAGCCATGCCGGTCGCCGCATGGAGCGGCCCGCGCCACCGGACCCCCGACCACGTGGAACGCGGTGTCTCCAGCCGCGAAGGAAGGTCCAGGACGGCCCGGAGGAGGGGGAAGCGGCGGAGGCCGCAACAGTGGACAACAGTTTATTCTAGTTTCTCTTGATATCACTTCGGCATTCGATTCCATCGATCATCAAATTCTGTTATTTCGTCTTCTGGAATGTGGTATTGCAGGAACTGTGCTTGGTTGGTTTGAGAATTATCTTTCTGAACGCTTTCAAACGATCAAGTTTAACAATTCCTGCTCTGTATCTCAGCAAGTGAAGGTTGGGGTTCCACAGGGCTCAGCCCTTTCAGCAATGTTGTTTAATATCTATCTTGCCCCTATCACTAAGCTATTGGCCATCATTACAGATGGCTTTAAAATCTGTGCCGATGATATTCAGTTTTATGTTAAAGTTAAAAAGTCATGGCAGGAAACAGTAGACTCTCTTTCCCTTTGTATGGATACCATCAATCGCTGGTTGAAACATAATAAGCTTTTGCTTAATACCAGTAAGACTACAATGTTGTTAATTCACCGATCTCTTTCTATTCCATCTCAGGATTCATTGTCCATAAATAATTTCTCATTTTCTCTCCTTAAACCGATTAAGAGTTTGGGAATTTTGATTGACTCCACCTTGTCTTTTAAACCTCAGATCAGAATGCTCATTAAAACTGGTTTCTTTAAACTTAGGTTATTGGTAGGTTTACGACATCTGTTATATGATAAGGATTTTCTGATGGTTGTACGGGCACTTATATTTCCTCACATTGATTATTGTAACGGACTCTACATTGGTTTACCCAAATGTCAAATTCATTCGATGCAGTTATTATTGAATTCTGCTGCTAGGTTGGTTTCTAACTCAAAGCGTTTTGATCGGATTTCGCCAGTTTTATGTAGACTTAACTGGCTTCCAGTGTGAACATATAGTCTTCAAGATAGGGATGATAGTCTTTAAGCTTCGTATATCCAATTCTGCTTACTGGTTTAATGCATTGTTGCGGATACATAAACCAGCGAGATGCTTGAGATAGTCTCAATTAAATCTGTTAGAGGTTCCTTCTGTTCGTCAGGCACAATTATTTAACACTAGGGAGACTTCTTTCTTGATTGCGGCACCCACTCAATGGAATCTTATTCCTTTTGATTTAAGATCCTTGGAAGATGTTAAGAAGTTTAAAATGTCTTTTAAAGAATTTCTGCTTAGCAGTGCGTACAATGAAGGCTTGATTATGTTTGATAACATAATACAGATATGTCAGTAACATGGATTTTCTCTTTCTGGAGATTATGTCAGGATGTTTAAATTCTACGATTGTCTATGTATATGATATACTATGATATGGAATTATCAATTATTTATGGTATTTTGTTATGTAGTTTCTGTGAAACTAAAGTGTTATTTGTATTTAGTTAATTTTATTATGTATGTATTCATGTACATCGCCTAGGCCTTTCAGTGTTAGGCGATTAATAAATTTTAATAAATGAAATGAAAATGAAATGAAAAGGCTAACTTAGGAGAGGTATATTCAATAGTGCAACTGCACTATGGAATATAACAAGCTATCTTAGAATTATCCTGCTAATTTTAGGACAGCTCTTTGGCCCAACCAGACTTAGCCAACTACATTATCCAGCTAATTCTGAATATTGAAGTTAGCCAGATAAAGTAGCCAGATAAAGTAGCCGGCTAATTCAACTTCTCCCAGTTACGCCCCTGTATTGCTTCTATCTTACCTGGCTAAATTCTAGCTGGTTAATATGTTAGCTGCTTAGAATCTAGCCAGATAAGTGCTCAAATCTTCATTTAGTTGGATAACTTTTTTCGGCTAAATTATTTTGAATATGGACCTCGACAGTGGCCAATGTGATGTCAGTTTTTAAAAAGGGGCTATGATGATCCAGAAAACTATATACTAGTGAGCCTGCCATCGATGCCAGGCAAAACGATAGAAGCTAGTCTTAACAAAATTACTGACCACATAGATATGGTTTAGTCGGGGAGTGTTAACATGGTTTTTGCCTTACCAATTTACTAGATTATTTTGAAGATTTAAGTAAGCATGCGGAAAATGATGAGTCAATTGAGTTAGTGTATTTGGATTTTCAGAAAGCATTTAACAAAGTCGCTCATGAGAGAATCTTCAGGAAATTGGGAGGTCATGGGATCGGAGGCAGTTTCCTATTGTAGATTGGATAAAAGACAGAACACAGAAGACAGGACTAAATGGTCAGTTTTCCAAATGAAGAAAGGTTAATGGACTTCCCAAGGGGGTCTGACCTGGGACCTGTGATATTTAGCATATTTATAAATGATCTGGAGAAAAGAACAATGAGTGAGGTGACAAAATTTGCAGATGACACAAAATTGTTTCCTGTCATTAAAAGAGCAGCTGATTGTGAGGAACTGCTAAATGACCTTGTGACACCAGGAGACTAGGCATCTAAATGGCAGATGCAATTTAATGTGGACAAGTGTGAAATAATGCACATAGGGAAAAATAATCCCAACTACAAGTACACAATTCTGAATTCTGTGTTAGGAATTGCCAGCTGGGAAAGGAATTCAGAGTCCTTGTGCATAATACCTTGCAATCTTCAGCTCAATGTGTCAAAAAGGCAAATAGAATGTTAGGAATTAGTTGGAAATGAATAAGAGAACAAAATTGAGACTATCATAATGCCTTTGTAAAGATCCATGGTGTGAACACACTTTGAGTACTGTGTGCAGTTCTGGTCACCCCAAATCAAAAAAGATATAGTAGACATAAAAAACGTACAGCGAAGGGTAATAAAAATGCTATTATTTTTTAAATAAATGAATAAATAAAGGGGATGGAAAAGCTCCTTTATGGAGAAAGCTAAACAGATTAGGGCTCTTAAGCTTGGAAAATTGATGACAGAGGGAATATGACTGAAATTTATAAAGTACAACAGGAAAATAGGGTACACTTATTTACTCTTTGTTGTGTCCGTCGGTGCCCGACGCCCTCTTTCCGCCCTCCTTACCTCTTTGGCGCCTCACTCTCCGTCCGTGGGAAGATTGGCTGCCGCGGCGTCCATTTGCCGAGGACTCTCTGGCGTTCCCGGACTGGCTCGACACTGCAACCACCATGTTTCCTGGAGGCCTAGGGGCGCATGCTCAGCGCAGCCCCGATTGAAGTACCGGCATTGGCGCGAACCTCGGGGGCATCCCCCGAAGATGACGTCACCCGCGACGGATATTTAAGGTCTTGGAATTTGCTAATACATCGAGTTAGCAAGAATTGACAACGGACTTGCTTTGTCTGTCTAAGCTGCTCTGCCTCCTTGGACTTACCAGAGGTACCCGCTCCTCGGGGGCCTCGCTCTCTCCTTATTTTTTCAGGTGACAGTCTGGAACTGGTACTCGCTCCTCGAGGGCCCTCATCCCAGACTTGCTACGTATGCTCTTCTGCCTGGAAGTCTTCACTACCAACTATATCAGCTACATCAGTGAGTTACCATCGTTCTCTCTGAGCTTTCCCTGGAACCAGGTACTTACCCTGGGGACCCTCTCAAGCTTCTTGTTTCAGCCCTATGGATACCCATGTCGTCCAAGGGGGTACAACATTGGGAGTTGTGTCGATAGGGGTAGAAGCAGTGGAAGAGGAGCAAGCTTCCCTCCAACTCATTTATTTCTCTGTCCCTGATGTTGAAAAATGCTCCAGCTCACTTTGCTGCACTTCAGAACCTGTATGAGACCTGGATTGGTCGCAGGCTGATGTTGCCAGTAACCCAGCTGTCCAGGCAGGGAGCTTTCCTTCAGGTGGAGAGAGGGCAGATGTCGAACAGGTTCTTCTCGGTGAGTTGACCAGATTTGCAGCCTTGGGAGGGCAGCGTTTGGAAGAAGGAAGAAGTTTCTTATTTTCAACTCCAGCTTCTGTGTCTACGCATATATCTCAACAGTTTTCTTTGGTAAGGCCAACACAGATAACTTTGGACTCTATTTGGGAAGCAATTGAGGGTCTCAATAATTCCTTTACTAATCAGCTAAACTCTTTAGTTCAAAAATCTGAAGATAATGATAATCATTTACAAATAGTGGAAACTTCTGCAAAGTACATGTCTCAACAGATTAATGAAATCAAACTGGATGTGGGCTCTGTTAAACCTCTCCAGGAATCTCTCATAACAGATAATATGCTAGTGATGAATAAACTTGAGAATTTAGAAAATATAATACGGGGAAGATATCTACGCTTTGTTAATTTTCCCAAAGTACCATATATTCTACCCAAAGATATGTTTAAGAGATAGCCTCCATTTATTCTACCCAAAGATATGTTTAAGAGATAGCCTCCATTTAAGAGATAGCCTCCATTTAAGAAAGGAAACAAGGTACAACTTAGTTCTCAACCCATGGTAACTTTGGAATGATTAGAACCTGCAAGCTTGAATATTACTAATATTTTAGAGAATTCTGATTCAGCCCAAGCACAACTGGCAATGATGGTTGTAACATTTGTGTTGGAACCAGACAGAGACTGGATATTGAAATTGTTTTTTAAACATCGGTCTGAGTCTTTTCTGCATCTCCAAGTTAAGGTCTTCCCAGATGTTTCCAAGCAGACTCAGAAGAAAAGGAAACACTTGTTGTTATTCAGGCCTAGGGTGTTAAAGATTGGGGCTTTCTTCTTGTTAAAATTTCCCTGCAGATGTGTCCTATATTTTATTTTCACCTTCTCAACCAGCAGTTTCTGAGTGAAAAAGTTGTACTCTTAGAGGAGTCTTAATTATAGCCTTCCTTCATCTCCTAAAAGGCAGTGATATTTCTCTTTATTTGATCTTTGCTTGATTTGTGCTATTTCTTCCTTTTTAAATTATCCTGGAATTGTATAATTGGATCCTTCTTTATTGAGGACTTTAGTATACGAAGATAGTGCTTTGCCCTTTATTTCTCTTCTAATTTTTTGTATTATACATTTTGGATTTTCTTGAGAACTTCATATATTGTTTCTGTATCAACGGATTCTTTCATGGGTCCCCAAAACGAATTGAGAGGGACCCCCACATTAAATAAATCCTATTCATTTTTTCCCCTATTCATTTCTATGGCCATTAAATTCTATGGAGAATAACAAATGCAACATAGTCAGTTAGGAATTTTTACATTATATCTATTAGCAACCAGCCCAGTGAGTCATGTGTGCCTTGTCAGACCTTGGCAGGATATGTTGTCAAGAAGACAATGTAACACAGTGAAGCATTTCTCTAAAGTAACCTTTCACTGTTTTGTGAATCTTGGAAATCTGATCTTGAAGACTGAGCATGTTTGAGATGTGCTGTGTAAAGTTTACATTTCTTTTAATGTCTTTAATGTCTATCTATTGCTTGAAGCCCAGCTGCCATACCCCTAGTACCACCATAGGGGACTTGTTGCTTGACTCCTACGCATTATACCCCTAGAACCACCATAGAGGACTTATTGCCTCATGTCTAGTCGCTATATCCATAATATCACTTTGGGGGACTTGCTTGCACATGCTTATTTGTAATGCCCCTAATTGCACTATAGGAAACTTGATGGCACGTGCCTATCTGCCATGCTCCTAATTCCACCATTGGGGACCTGCTGGAACACACCTATCTACCATACCTCTAGTGCCACCCTAGGGGACTTGCTAGAAGATGTCTCTTGCCATGCCTCTTATACCACCAGAGGGGACTTGCAAGTTGCTGCCACATACCTACTTGCTATGCTTCTTATACCACCACAGGGGCCTGACTGCTACCACTCTATCTGCCTGCCATGGGAAATATTTCCTAAAAATAAAAAAACAACCCTCACAACTTACTATAAAACCTAACTATAGTCATTTGTGAAACTATTTACTTGTTCTGAATGTGACATTATTTTAAATTGGAAAGCCCATTTAACAAGAAAATCAAAATTTCATTAAGCATCTCGGGGGTCTTTGTGCCACTCAGCCAGGGTGGTTCTATAATGAGGGCCATGAAGTGGCCACTTCAGGCGGCAAATTTTGGAAGCGCAAAAACTGCCCCCCCCCCAAACTCCTCTAGTGGCCGCCTTACCCTGCCGCCAAAACAAAGGACCCGTGCAGAATTCCCCCCCCCCCTCAGGCAGCAGGGGTCTCCTCCATCTTTGCCATTTTCTGCGCAGAAAATGACAATTATGGAAGAGACCCCAGTGTGCCACGAGCGAAGCTCATCCCGCTTGCAATGAAGATCAAAGTCCTGATGTACCGCATGGTGAAGATCAAGGCCCTGGTGAGAGTGAGTGAGTGAGTGTGTATAGAGAGGTGTGTGTATATGTGTGAGAGATTGTGAGACTGGAGGTGTGAAAGAGAGCCAGTGTGAGGGTGCTTGGGGGGGGGGTGAGAGAGAACATGTGCGAGGGTGCTTGAAGGTGGGTGCCAGAGAGAGGGAGCCTATGGGGGAGGGGGAGGTAGCGCTGGAGGGAAGGGTATCCCTCGCTTCAGGCAGTAGATTGCCTTGAGCTGCCCCTGCACTCAGCCTTGCATCCATGCCCAGACCTTACACTTTGGAGTTCTCTTTGTCACTGTGCTTTGCTGTTGAACTCCAGACCTTACACTTTGAGTTGTTCTTGCCAGTCTGGGGGCAGCTTTGCACCTTTCATGTTGTTTTAGTGTCTTAAAGTTACTCTTTGTGCTGCTTGGCTCCTTTATCAGTGCTTGCTTTGTAGATTTTTCTGTCACCTTTTCTGCTTCTTTCCTCCTTAATGGTGCCTTAGGATGCTGATGCCACTTTTGGTGTCAGGTTGTCATTCAAGATGCCATCAAAGGTTCATATCACTGTTGCTGGTTCCTCTTTTGGAGCCCTGGGGTGTTCTTCCCATACTTGATTTCTTCTTGGTATGTTATACTGGGGACTTTTGTTCCCAGAACAAAACTTTGAAAAAAGGAAACTAAAAATTGTTGCGACTGTCACTTCCTGATGGCTTCACTCCGCCTACCTTTCCTCTTTTGTGACTCCTCCTGCTCTTCATGGACACCTGGCTGCCGCGGCGTCCGCCTACCATTAGGGATGTGAATCGTGTCCTCGATCGTCTTAACGATCGATTTCGGCTGGGAGGGGGAGGGAATCGTATTGTTGCCGTTTGGGGGGGTAAAATATCGTGAAAAATCGTGAAAAATCTAAAAATCTAAAAATCGCAAAACCGGCACATTAAAACCCCCTAAAACCCACCCCCGACCCTTTAAATTAAATCCCCCACCCTCCCGAACCCCCCCCAAATGAGTTAAATAACCTGCGGGTCCAGCGGCGGTCCGGAACGGCAGCGGTCCGGAACGGGCTCCTGCTCCTGAATCTTGTTGTCTTCAGCCGGCGCCATTTTCCAAAATGGCGCCGAAAAATGGCGGCGGCCATAGACGAACACGATTGGACGGCAGGAGGTCCTTCCGGACCCCCGCTGGACTTTTGGCAAGTCTCGTGGGGGTCAGGAGGCCCCCCACAAGCTGGCCAAAAGTTCCTGGAGGTCCAGCGGGGGTCAGGGAGCGATTTCCCGCCGCGAATCGTTTTCGTACGGAAAATGGCGCCGGCAGGAGATCGACTGCAGGAGGTCGTTCAGCGAGGGTTCCGGCGCCTCGCTGAACGACCTCCTGCAGTCGATCTCCTGCCGGCGCCATTTTCCGTACGAAAACGATTCGCGGCGGGAAATCGCGCCCTGACCCCCGCTGGACCTCCAGGAACTTTTGGCCAGCTTGTGGGGGGCCTCCTGACCCCCACGAGACTTGCCAAAAGTCCAGTGGGGGTCCGGAAGGACCTCCTGCCGTCCAATCGTGTTCGTCTATGGCCGCCGCCATTTTTCGGCGCCATTTTGGAAAATGGCGCCGGCTGAAGACAACAAGATTCAGGAGCAGGAGCCCGTTCCGGACTGCCGCTGGACCCGCAGGTTATTTAACTCATTTGGGGGGGGGTTCGGGAGGGTGGGGGATTTAATTTAAAGGGTCGGGGGTGGGTTTTAGGGGGTTTTAGTGTGCCGGCTCACGATTCTAACGATTTATAACGATAAATCGTTAGAATCTCTATTGTATTGTGTTCCATAACGGTTTAAGACGATATTAAAATTATCGGACGATAATTTTAATCGTCCTAAAACGATTCACATCCCTACCTACCATCATCTCCGGCACCCTAGACCGGCTTGGGTGCTGCCTCCTGCCATGTTCTTCAGGTACCTTAGGGCGCGCGCACTGCGCGGCCCTCATTCTTATTTCCTCATTGGCGCGTTCCTCAGGGGCGTCCCCCTGTGATGACGTCAAGCTGCCCGGATATTTAAGCCTACAGTAAGCAAAGGTGATTCTTGCAGATGGGATTCACTCTCCGTACCCAGCTACTCTGCCTCTCCAACTTCTATTGGACTCTTTCTGCTAATGGGTTACCCACTCCTCAGGGGCCTCTTTTGCTTCTTTTAGGTCGCTATCAGGTAACCGGTACTCGCTCCTCAAGGGCCCATGTTCCCTGACTTGCTGTCTGCATCTATCTCCTCTTCTACTTGGAAGAATTCGATACAGACTCCATCAGTGAGTACTATTATCATCCACTCCTCAGAGCTGTCTCTCTGGAACCAGGTACTCGCTCCTCGAGGGCCTTCCTCCATTCCAGTGCCAGTGCCATCTCCTATGTGGAACCGCTGTGTGAGTACTTTGCCAACGAGTCTCCCTGCTCCCAGGGATCTGGTACTCGCTCCTCGAGGGCCAGCTCTCCCTATCTCGGGGCTTCTCCATATTTGGGACTTTGTGAATGTTCTGTTGTACTCATTCTCTCAGTTCTTTCCACTGCAGCACTGCTACCGGAAGAACTGCCGTTCCAGCGCCTGGGGAATTCTAGTGCAGCCGGGCTACATCTTCTACTCACTACTGCAACCTCTTGTGGCTTCTCAAACTGTCTAAATAAAGATAAATCTGTGTTTGTGTGGCCAAGAGCTGAGCCTGACCTGTGGCCCCTCACGGGACTCCCCCCTTGGGCGTGGTCAGCTGCCACAGTGTCCAAGGGTCCACCCAAACCTCACTAATTATAACAAAAATGACACAGGTTTCACTACCATAGTATGGCACTTTTTCTATAGTTCATCCTTTTCTCCAACTCCTCCACAGTCTCAGCCTTATTCTCCCACCCTATTTGGTGTTTGATTATATTGAGATGGTTTGTCCAAAAAAGTCCTCATTTAGAAGGAAAAAACACAGACACAGAGAAAACTCTCAAGATTAACATTTTGATGTTCAGAATGTGATAACAGAATCGAGCAAGAGATCTCATACAAAACCAGAACATTAGGAAATGGAACAGCCTGAAATCAGCTAAATAATATGAGAAATGGTTTCTAAATAAAGCAACCCTCACCACTTTCCAGGAAAACCATACCACACTTAGAGAAACCATTTAGATGTCCTACATGCGATAACGTTCTCCTTCAGAAAACTCATTTGAGAAGAAAATAAAAAATCCACCAAGTGGCTAGGTCTACTTCAAGCCACAAAATGTAAATACAAGCTTATTTTAAATAAAATGATTATTATGACAGGTCATTTTCTTGTACTGAACCTGACAGTTAGCAATGCGCTTCATCAGAATGACTGGCACCTGCCATACTACTCTGCCTTGCTGCTATACACTCAGTGAAATACCTTGGGGGTCCTTGTGTCCCTCAGTCTTTCTTCCATGTCCAGACCTTACACTTTGCCACTGTGCCTTGCTGTTGTAATGTACACCAGAGCTTACACCTTGAGTTGTTCTTGCAGTCTGGGGGTTGCTTTGCACCTCTCATGTTTTTTTCGGTGTCTTAAAGCCACTCTTTGTGTTGCTTGACCCCTTTATCAGTGCCTGCCTTGGTTTTTTTTGTTTTTTTTTCTGCCACCTTTTCTGCTTTGTTTCTTCATCATGGAGCCTTAGGATGTTGATGCTACTTTTGGTGCCAAGTTGCCACTCGAGATGCCATCAAGAGTACATGTCACTGTTGCTTGTACCCTCTTTTGGAGACTGGGGGTGTTCTTCCCACCTTTGTTGTTTTAATGCTCATCTCACAGTGACATTGATAACGCTTGCTAATTGTTAAAATTTCGTGGATGCTAGAACAGTGTTCAATAATATGGGTTTTAACCGATTGCTGAGTCTTACTGACATAGAGCTTATGGCAGGGGCAAAGGATTATATAAAGCATGCCTACTGACAGGCATGTGGTGGAAAATCTTAAAGAAAAGAGGTTATTAGTGGCAGCATGTTTGAACGAGGAAAGTGAAAGAGAATGTGTGCAAACTGAGCAATCACCGCATGGGAAGTGTCCCAATGCTGCCAGATCCAGTGGGTGTGGGACACGTAATTAAGAGTGTACCAAAATATCCCTTAAATATGCCGAGAGGTAGCTCCATTAGTCTCGCACTGGTTAACGGCTGCACACTCTGTTGACGACCTTAAGTTTTCTGTCATTGATGTTCTAACTCCACCATCACGGGCTGCAATTTCTCTGAAATGCTGATTTGGCGTGAACAGAGATGGATCTATGCCCTTCAGAGCTTATCCCCCCAGGGATTATATAAAAAGATCGAAAGGGTCTATTTTACTTAGTTGTAAGGGAATATAAATGATTCTAATTGGGTTGATACAATCAGTATACTTTAGGTTGTATGCAGTAAAGCCCCCTTTTCCTCAAACTTAAATTTTATAATATGTAAAAACTACTACAAGATGTGTTTTTTGTGATGCTTTCCAACATTGAATGCTTTGTATAACTATTACAGTGGTCTGACTTTATCTCTGTATATTTGCATCTTTGAAAATTCTGTACCACGTTTCATTATGTGACCCGCACACTTGTAGGTCTACCTTTCTATTTGAAATTGGTTTTGATTTTCTGTCTGTATGGCAGTTCCTGCTCAGGTCCACTACATCCTTGTTTTGGTGTTCAGACGATACTTTCCATCTGATTGGCTGTCCACTGTGTCTTTCTGAGCTGGCTGATTGGCTTACGGTTTGGCACCTTTCTTCGGCGTCTTTAAATGCTTAAGGATTGGAATGGCATTGTTGCACTCCTTCTATATTGAAGTCTTTCAAGTGATTGTTAGAAGTGCCGGCCACGGCACACCCGCGGCCTGGCCCCCTTACCTCTCTCAAGCTACTCCAGTGCCTGTTCCTACATTCCTGGTGGTTGTAGGCCGCCGGCTCCGTCCTCAGGCTGCCCCTGGTGCCTCCGGCTCAGCTGTTGAGCTTGGTGCTCCGTGTCAGGCCTCTCTGCGTGGCCCGCAGAGAGATGCTGCCTCTCAGCATCACGCCCCTCCCTAGGCGCGTGCGCGCGCATCTTCAAGTCTTAAGTAAGGCCTACGGCGGGAACCGAGCCGCAGCCCCGGATGATGACATCAGCGGAGGTCAGGTATTTAAGCCCGGACTCCGCTCTTCCAGATTGCCTTTGCAACAAGGCCCCTCCCTGGTCGAGTACTTGTTGCCTCCTCGTTCCTGGTTCCTGATCTTCGTTGACTCCATTCCTGATTTCCTCATTCCTGTATTCCTGATCTTCAACCCTTCCTTGGATTGCCTTCATGGATTTGACTCTGCATTGCTTGACTACTCCGCTGCCTCTCCCCAGATCCAGATCTCTGCATTGCCTGACTACTCTGCTGCCTCTCTCCAGATCCAGACCTCTGCATTGCCTGACTACTCCACTGCTTCTCTCCAGATCCAGACCTTTGCATTGCCTGACTACTCCGCTGCCTCTTTCCAGACCCAGACCTCTGCATTGCCTGACTACTCCGCTGCCTCTCTCAGACCCAGACCTCTGCATTGTTTGACTACGTGCTTGACTCTCTCCTTGCCAGGACATCTGCCTTGCTCACCACTACCTCCAGATTGCCGCCAGCCCTGAACCTAGCTTGCCACAATGCTTCTTCAGTCTACGTCCTGGACGTGGCCTATTCAGGCTTCGGCCTGCACTTGCTCGGGGGCCCTCTGTCTGACTCTTGTTCTATTGGTGCTCGGGTCTCCGGGACTCCGCCTCGTCTAGCAGAGACTGTCTCCCTTTCCTGTTGCTGCCTCTGGGCTGACCTCAATCCTGCCATCGACAACCACTGATGGAGGCCCATCTAAGTCCAGCCGGCCCCGGCCGGCACCCAAAGGCTCAACCCGCAGGGAACAAGGGCTGGTACCTGGTGAAGCGCCAGCCGGCCTCCGTCCATCAGCCCTCTCCTCCTGCTGACGGTGGGGACCCCTAGGATCCTTCCTATGGGTTGCGTCAACCCCACTGTGGCCCAAGGGTCCACCTCTGGCGCAACAGTGATGAGGTATGTGATTATTGTGATTTGTATATTATGCCCACCTGTTCTTTGGTCCTTATTTTATAACAATATTTGTCTTTAATTTTAGTATTCGGAATCTATTTTGCTTTCCCTTCTGATGCAGCCTTTGGGCGAAACACAGGGTCCATGTCAGGGACAATTGCAAAGATTCTCATTTGGATATGTTCAGACAAGAGGAGTTGCATTTGGAATAAAGTACTGAGAATTACCTAAACTGTGTAAGGACCATTACTTGCTCCACACTCTGCTTGCTAATTTGCTCCCAAACGTGCATGAAATACAGAGGAACCACTTTTTTTTATCTAAATGGTCTGGACCATGACCATTCTGGATAATGGATATTTTTGAGTAATGGGACTTCCCCATATGTAAAAAAAAAAAGAATTCGAGAAAGAATAACTATACAAAAGGCAACTGTTTGTTGAGTGCCAAACAAGCAGGTCCAGTTTCTGCTAACTGGATAACACATACCTATGCTTATTAATTCCTGTACTATACTATATTATATGTCATTTTTTCAGTTTTTGCAAAAGTTTATTTTACTTCTCAATATTAGGGGAAACACCAAGAGGAAGAGAGAGACTTATTAGGTGGCTGACTTATAGTCAATAACACAAAAGTGAAGCCTATAACTCTTTTTCTAATGTTGGATTTCTTTAGTACATTTTATACAAGCAGAATCACAATGTTCTTTATAACTGAGGTAAAGCATTATGCGAATTGCCATATACAAATTTGCTAAACATATCTGCTTTTAATAATGTTTAATTATAAATAAAAAGAAAGGCCAAGCCATCCAAAACAACTGCATACTCCTAGTGTTTCACATCTGATAGCATGCAGACATGGAGAGTAAGTGAAAAAATAAACATGTGAAACCTCTCAGATGATGAATATCTTCACTTAAGTGTAACCTTAGAACTTAAGGTGTGCCTGTTCCATCCTTACAGCTGAACCTACTAGACTGAATTTGTTTACAATAGGATTAAACATTACCTACATATATCTATTTCCAGCACCCATCAAATCTGATAAAAAGAACCCTTTCTGTTTGCATATCAGTATAGTTTGCATAGCTATTGCCACTTGGTAATTACTGGGAATTATTGCATGTTATAAAGTGCAAATTCTGAGAAATAAAAGCCTGTACGATTTAAAAAGGGGGCAAAGTGTGAGATACAGAAGGAATGGTAGGTCATGCATTCTTTCAGAATGATCTAAAATTGCCTTTCTTTAAGAAGGTTTACTGCAATCGCCAAATATGACAATTCAGATTATGGTATAGCTGCCACTTTGTAGAGAATCTGGACATGGCTATGTAAGTTCTTTATAACTTAGGTAGATCAAATTGTACAATGGACCTCAGGTGCTTTGTTAACTCTCTGGGTTCTCTGCTTAGGGATAAACTGCATGCACTCTAAAGTGGTGTTCCCAGCTTGACTGACTGTTATTTACAAAATTCATAACAGGCTTGCTGTCAACAGCACATATTATGCCACCTCCAACTGGAAGTATTTCAACTATGCTACAAACTAATGAAAAACAAAGTTACAAGTCCAATATCCCTTAGTGTCATCAGTTAGTCACAAATTAGTAGAGGTCCTTATTTAAAGGGATTTGTCCAAGTAACTCAAAAGTTACTTGGACAAACCCCAAGGTTTAGATTTCTGGCTCCTATAACCTGATACATTTTATCCAGGTAAATCAATAGCTGGATATAATTTATCTGGATGAATTGGACGAGCTCCATGGGCATTCCAGGATGGGGTCAACTGAGTCAGATAACTTACCTAGATAATTCTGCTATTCAAGTTTAGCAGATAAGTTATTTGATTAAGTCAGAATGTGCCTCAGAGCAGGCTTAAAATTATCCTTAACTGGATATATTCAAAATATACCTGGTTAAGTGGTGGAGATAACATTTCGTGTCGGGTCTGCAAGCCCTAACTCCCATCCTCCCCTACTAAATCACTCATATTGATGTTGGGCTTAATTCCTGAACTGCCCCAAAAGCTATTTAAAATGTAGTGGCCATATTGGTGGAGAAACCTTCCCACTCCCTCCGAGCTACCCTCAACCTCAACCTGACTTCTTCTGCACCACCTGGCAGTGCCTAAAGCCTCCAGGGCTGCTGGAAGCATGGTACAATCATACCACTCCTTGTGCAAAACTTGTAGAGTATGCCACCAGCATTGTTGTCAGAGTATTGCAGAAAATCAAACCAGTGCCTTTAAAATACCAACTTGCCTGTTTATTGGCTCTATTAATGTATTTGCACCATTAGTTCTTGCTTTGTGTTTCATTTTGTCATAATATATTTTGATTTTTATATTTTTAATGTTTTTAGAGTAAAAGATATTTAGAAATTGGGTTGTCTTGTCATTGTTCAGTTCAAATTGTTACGGTCCCGGGCCATGTCCCGGTCCCTCCACTCACCTCGGGCCGGCCCGGGCTGCTAAAGCACCTCCCCGCTCAACAAGGCCCGATCCTGGCCTCTGCCACGGTGCTCCCTCTGCGAGGGAGACGCCGCTGATCCGACGCGCCTGGCCCCGCCCCCTAGGTGCGCACGCGCGCGGGGGCTTGAGATTTTAAGGGGCCAGCGCGGGAAGAAGAAGGAGGACAGCCCTCGGATGACATCAGACGCTGCAGGGATATTTTAACCCTGCAGCTAGGCCTGTACCTGGCCTTGCAACAAGGTCCACTCTCTGTTGAGAGCTACTATTTGCTGCTTTCGTCTTCTGGCTTCCGACCCCGGCTTCTGACTCCTGGCTTCTGACTCCGGCTTCCGACTACTGGCTTCTGACTTCGGCTTCTGACTACTGGCTTCTGGCTCCGGCTTGCTTCCAGGAGGCCTCTCCTAAGTCCAAGCGGCTCAGGTCCTCACAAGCTCCTCTCGTGGGGACCGCGGGCTTCCAGTGGTGAAGTTCCAGTTGGCCTCCTGGCTTCAGCTTTACTCTTCTCTATCCTCTGGGACTCCTCTTCAGACATCGGCCCACAGGAGACCGCATGTAAGTCCAAGCAGCTCGGGTCCTCACGGGCTCCTCCTGGGGGGACCTCGGGCTTCCAGTGGTGAAGATCCCTCCGGTCTCCTGCTCAGTGCCGCCTCCCGGCTTCGACATCCACTGTGGGCCTTCCCACGGTGAGTCTTCATCTGTCCCAGCCGGCTCAAGGGTCCACGAATCCAACACAAATGTGATCTCAAGACATCATTCAAGCAAACATTTGGGATATAGTTACTATTTACTCTGTTTATTGTATTTCATTAAATTTCTGTTTATTATATGTTTGTATTTGTAAGGGTAAGATGCTATTTTATTTTATATGATGTTTATATTTAATTATGGTATGTTTTTACATTTATTTTTAACTGCTTATTTAAATAATTTTTTAAACACACCATGAGCATAGCAACAGCAGAAAACACAAGTTCTACAGGTACATGCATCAATAAAATAAAGGAATAGATCACAATGAAAGAAAACTGAAGGGAAGGTCTCAAAAATCATAGAGAAAAAATAAATTAAACTGTCCATTTCCCAAGCAACGTCCAGCAGCCAGGGCACTAAGAGTAGACCTTCGCCATGCCCAGTAAGGGCACCAGTGTTTTCATATAAATCAGTTCTGTCCTTCAAAAGAAAGGTTGGCTGTTCCATGGTGGCCAGCTCTGCTAGTGTATTCTTCCAGTGTTCCAAGTTAGGTGTGGATTTCCAAGAAAACGCTATGGTCAATCGGGCTGGCTGCAACTTATAAGAAGTAAGAGAATGAGTCCATTTATCAATCCCATCTTGCTCCCAGAAATCTAGTAGGCACATCTGTGCAGAGAGTTGTATCTGAGAGTAATGGCACGTATACATTCTTGAACTTCCAACTAGAAGTTTTGATATTTATTTTTGTTAATGCAATTTTGCGATTGAGTTTTTGAATCTTGTTTTATTTCGTTTTGCTTATACCAGACTGTGAGATGTTAATTTTAGTTTGTAATACATTTTACTGTTTACTGACCTAAATTCATAATGGTTGTTTGTTTAGATTGTATCAGTTTGCAAAATTAAAGAGAATGGCGGGGAAATCCAAATTTGAGATTGGTTTAACAAACTCCAGCATCTGCAAGTGAAAAATGCTTTCTCACCAAGTGTGTTGACTGCACTTATAAGATGTGAAAACATGTTTTGGTTCTAAAAATAAAACAGCTTTTAATACTTTTTTTTTTACTGCATTTTTAAATCTTTCAGGTACAATTTTTAAAAATTTGATAATCATCTAAATAGCTGGGCAGAGATGATAAGTTTACTTAAGATAAAGAAAATATATTTTGGGGATTCAAGCTTTTTGACTGTTAAGATTTCCTCAAGGAAGGAACTTTGCAATTCAAGCAAGCACCACTAAAGATTTTTCAGAAACTTTTTTTTAATGCAAATTGTGCCTTTTTTTTCTTATCACAGTTAGAAGGGTGAGAATGGTGTGGGTCTTGTTAGCCACAATTCCACATTTCTCGCTCACAGAGCTGTACCACTGCTTAGGTAACGGATACCAATGTGTGAGGGTTGCTTCACCATGGAAGTAAGGAGATCCTTGCTACCCTCTGCCCACATACAGTTTCAAACCAGTTTTAAATGTATTCTAGCTAGTTTATAGGGTCATTTTTAAATTCGAGTTAGGGCCTTAACGCACGCGATAAGGCCCTAATGCGTGCAATAAATATCGCAACGCAAATGCGTATGCAAATTCTACATTAAGTATGCAAGTGGGAGGAGAGTGGGAGGAGTTATTGCAAAGTAGGGTCTCCTACCGCTGAATGCATTAGATTAATGCACAATAATGCTATTTATTTATTTATTTATTTATTTTATTTTTAACTTTTATATACCGACATTCTTGCATTAAATGCAAATCATGCCGGTTTACAGTGAAACAGAAAAAGCAGGAAAAAATTCCTTAGTCGAATACAATGAAACAGCTTAGTTAACAAAGGAAACATAAAAATAAATTTTTACATATACACAAAGGTTTGCACGAAGGGGTGCACAAAGGGGAGAGCCCCTTTGTCGCCCTCCCCTCACCTTCCCCTCCCTTCCCCCTACCTAACCCACCCCCCCGGCCCTATCTAAACCCCCCCCTACCTTTATCCACGCCCCTGAAATGCCGAGCCCCGCCCCCGAAACGCTGCATCATCCGGTCACACCCCCAACACGCCCCCAACACGCCCCCTTCGAAAAACCCCGGGACCTACGCGCGTCCTGGGGATCTGCGCGCGCCGGCGGCCTATGGAAAATAGGCCGCCGGCGCGCAAGGCCCTGCTCGCGTAAATCCGGGCGGATTTACGTGAGCAGGGCTTTTAAAATCTGCCCCAATATGTTTACCATGCATATAAAAAACTCATGGCAACTATCTTGTAGAATCTAGAGTACAGGTTTTGCTTAAACATTTTGGCATTTAACTTGCAAAGGTTGGTTCGATGCATTGCTGTTTATTTGCAGGCTGCTAGAAGAGGGCGTCAGCTGCTGTATGACTACTGAGTAGTAAGGGAGTAGTGTCCTGTAGAGAACAGCCACAGGCCAAGAGCAGACGGTGTAGAGGGTGGTTACTAGTGCTACTACTGAGGCTTGGGACCAGACCAACTTCCGGAGACTGGCTGCCACACCAGTACTGGTCTTCATTGTGGCTCTAATACCTGTTAGCTAAGGAGGAGTTAACTTAGTCAGCAAAAGAATAACCCTTCTTAGCATGGGAAATGATTCGCACTGTTCAGCATAAAACTTGCGTAAATGGAATGTAGATGAAGTTCACCGCTTTATCACGCAGATAGTACTGGGCCTAGTAAAATGAGATGCCCTACTATGGATGCTTTTTGCTTGTAAAGAATATCTCGTCCTGTTATGGACTGCATTTCTTTAGCCAGGTACTCATTTTAGTCTGTGGGAGACTCATCCCCATTCTGCACAGGTTGCATTGGGTCCCATTCACTTGGAGGATCAATTTTAAAGCTCTCACACTGATTTTCCAGGTATTGAATGCTGAGGCACCTTACAGGCATAGTTGGTTTACTGAAACTCTATACCCAGAGCTGAATGTTGCATTGATATGGTAAGAACTTGTTGGAATTACCATCTTTAAAGATTATGCATCTCTGTGAAACTAGGGAGGGTAGGTTCGCTGAGGCAAGGCCTAAACTGAGGCATGCCCTCCCAGCAAAGCTGAGAGCTGCAACAGATCTGAAAATCTTCAGAACAAAATTTAAAGGCACATTTATTTACAGAGACAGTTATATGTCCTGCTCAGAAACAACAAAATAATCGGGGTCATGCTTATACTGACATAAGAAGGTCACTAATATTCTAGCTGGTATTTGAGAGTTTTAAATGTTTTAATGTTCAAGCTAAAAATAGAAAATCAAACATAACTTAATTTCACTTAGGTTATTAGATAAGCAAATCCTAAATATTTTAAATAAATAAGGACTTCTTTATAATTCATATGAGTGCCTTAAACAAATTTAAAAAGTTTTTTTTACAATATATATAATTAGGAGATAACATTTCATTTAGTTTTTGGTCTGTAATAGTTAAAACTTTGTTTCTTTACCACTTTATGTAAATAGTGAAAATGAAACAAGGAAACTGCATGGAATAAATACTTACAGTAATAAGGAAATGGCACATGAAAATACAAAAAAGTACAAACAAGGAAAGAATTTATGATGAATAAAACTGACAGAAGCACACAAAATGAGTACTAGATATGAAACAAAAAAAATCCCTTTTCAACTGGATGAGGAATCAACAGCAGGCTCTTTCATGCAAATGTTAATAGGTAGGATGAGTCTCAAATCTTATCAGTTTGTGCCTCTCAAGGATCTGGGCATGGTGATATTAAGAAAGAATAAAAGCAGTGAGCTATATCCTCACTCAAAGGCTTGATATTTCCTGTTGAGTTTCTTGCTTCTCAGAGGCTGCACTTTTGAGAATCTAAATCTAAATTTGAATACATACATACCTGATGCAATATGGGAAATACCTAGATTATGGGTTAGGGATATATTTTATAAGCCAAGACTATACGAGCTGGGAACTCCTTTGATCACAGGACACTTATTCCATAAGCAATGATTGGGAATAAAAGATCATAAAATCAAACTTCACATAAGCCAAAAATAAATTTCAAACAAAAAGGAAAGTATTTTTGAAGATTACAGTTTATTTGATGAGAAGCAGACAAATAAACTGAATATTATTTGAAGATTTTTTTTTTTTTAATGGGAGAGTCTGTACCTGCTGTAATATGGCACAGTCTCTCCAAGAAAGATTTTAAAACAGGAAGCAATATAATTGATAATGTAATAGAAAACTTTTAGCCAATGTTTTTTTTTAAGGACTAGGAAGGGCTCCCAGTTTTCCATAATTCTGCAGCACTTGGATGCAGCATCAGCCCTTGCTGTAGAATTTCAGGACACACAGGGGCTGCTTGTGTTTGCCCAGCACGTTTTCTTCTCTGCAGCCATGAACGCTAGGTGCTCTCTGCTCCAATGCCCCCTCCTTCTCACCCTGGCTGGTGGTGGCTCAGATCCTGCCTGACCCACTATTGCTGCTGCCTTAGGACCCCCCCACTACTACCATGGTCTGTGAGGCTTTTATAATCAGAGCCACATGGTGCCAGTGCAGTCAGCCAGAGAGCTTAGGGCAGGAGAGGGACAGTGCAGTAGCCCATTCGATGGAACTCACTGACCTAAGCCATAAACTGACCACACAGGGCAGCTTTGCTATCACCAACTGACTGTCTAATCCATGAACTGATCATATAATGAAGCATCTTTAATCTCATTAATTTATATGGGCCAGGCAACAGAAGCTTCTCCATTCTCTGCTCTGAGCCACTTCCCCCATGGTTGCCACACAGCTAGGGGCCAATGCAATAAATTTGCGTAGAAAGCGGGCGCTGAACAGTCAGCACCTGCTTTCTTAATGCACCCCAGGTGCCCCAAGGGGGGTGCCATGCAATATTTAAATTAGGGGGTCGCGTTAATAAGGAGGCGCTAGGGTTGCTTGTGCGCCCCTAGCGTCTCCTTGCTAGCGTGAACCCGATCAGCTTTGGCGGTCCACCAGTTAGGAAAACGGACACCGAGTTTATCGGCATCGGTTTTCCTAAACGCCACATAGCCAGGGGGGTTCAGGAAACGGACGCTTGTCATTCGAGCATCTGTTTCCTGCACCCGACTGCCAGTAGTTTTTTTTTTTCTATTTTTTAACTTTATTTAGTTTCACTTTTCCTCCTACTTAATATCGCAACGATATTAAGTAGGAGGCAGTACAGAAAAGCAGTTTTTTCTGCTTTTCTGTACTGGTTTAAGGAGCGCTCAACAATTAATGCCTGCTCCACGCAGGCATTAATTACTGAGTGCTAGATGTGTGTCCTAGATGCAAATTTTTTTTTTTTTTTGCATCTGGAGTGAATGCTTAAGTCGGGACGAACAGGATTATAATAAAGGGTACTATTGCAGGCAAAGACTCTTGTACTATTATCTTTATATGCCCCTGAGGAAGCAGTGTACTGCGAAACACCGGCCGTGTAGGGCTGTGTTTACCATTCTGATAAAAGAGACTGCTGTTTATATATTTCTCACGGATGAGAGTTGATTATAAACATTTTTAAAGAAAAAAAGAAAAACACATAACAAAAAGATTTTTTGAAATAAAGATTTTGATAATGATGGTGAATGATTGAGAAGACTGGTTGGGTTTCTTTTAAAAACCACAACGACAGGCTTGCTGACACCGTCATTTAGGTTTTTGATATATAACCATAATTTTTTGGCCCCTCTTCATGCTAAGATTATCATTTGGGTTGCCATATTGACTCTCTTGGATATTAATTTTGTAGATTTCAATTACCCCAATATTGACTGGGTAAATTTAACATCAGGACTTGCTAGAGACATAAAGTTCCTGGATGTAATAAATGACTGCTTCATGGAGCAATTGGTTCAGGAACCAAGAGAGGGAGCTCTTTTAGATTGAATTCTTAGTGGAACGCAGGATTTGGTGAGAGAGGTAATGGTGGTGGGACCATTTGGCAATAGGGATCATAACATGATCAAATTACATTTAGTTATGTCTCTAAATGCTTAGCTTTACATGTTCACACTAAGTAAGACCGATTTTAGGTCGTACTCTATTATATCTGTTTTTCACACTTTTGCTATACGCTGAAATGTAACTAGTTGTCTGTATACGGTTTAATATATGCAATATAAATGTGTTATATGTATTAAGTTGTTTATACTGTAAACCTCTCCCAGTTTTGACTTCCCTGTTAAAATGTAATTCCAAACTTAACCTGTTTACTGTGAACCGACATGATGTCCACGACGAATGCCGGTATATAAAAATGTTTAAATAAATAAATAAACCGGAGTGAAGGCAGCCTGCTATACTTCGGTATAAAAAAAGAGTCTAAATAAATAATTAAATAAATAAATTTAAACTAATAACTGGAAGGAGGACAATAAGTAAATCTACAGCTCTAACACTAAACTTTCAAAAGGGAAACTTTGATAAAATGAGGAAAATAGAAAAAAACTGAAAGTGCAGCTGCAAAGGTTAAAAGTGTTCAACAGGCATGGGCATTGTTTAAAAATACAAATCTAGAGGCGTAGCACAGATGTATTCCACGCATTAAGAAAGGTGGAAGCAAGGCAAAATGATTACTTTCATGGTTAAAAGGTGAGGTGAAAGTAGCTATTTTAGCCAAAAAAAATCCTTCAAAATTGGAAGAAGGATCCATCTGAAGAAAATAGGATAAAACATAAGCATTGTCAAGTTAAGTGTAAAACATTGATAAGACAGGTGAAGAGTGAATTTGAAATGAAGTTGGCCATAGAGCAAAAACTCATAATAAAAACTTTAAGAAATATATCCAAAACAAGAAACCTGTGAGGGAGTCGGTTGGACCATTAGATGACCGAGGTGTCAAAGGGGCTCTTAGGGAAGATAAGGCCATTGCAGAAAGACTAAATGAATTCTTTGCTTCCGTGTTTACTAATGAGGATGTTGGGGAGATACCAGTTTCAGAGATGGTTTTCAGGAGTGATGAGTCAGGTGAACTGAACTAAATCACTGTGAACCTGGAAGATGTAGTAGGCCAGATTGACAAACTAAAGAGTAGCAAATCACCTGGACCAGATGGTATGCATCCTAGGATACTGAAGGAACTCAAAATGAAATTTCCGATCTATTAGTTAAAATTTGTAACTATCATTAATATCATCCATTGTACCTGAAGACTGGAGGGTGGCCAATGTAACCCAAATATTTAAAAAGGGCTCCAGGGGTGATCCGGGTAACTGTAGACCAGTAAGCCTGACTTCAGTGCCTGGAAAAATAGTGGAAACTATTCTAAAGATCAAAATCGTAGAGCATATAGAAAGACATGATTTAATAGAACACAGTCAACACGGATTTACCCAAGGGAAGTCTTGCCTAACAAATCTGCTTCATTTTATTGAAGGGGTTAATAAACATGTGGATAAAGGTGAACCAGTAGATGTTGTGTATTTGGATTTTCAGAAGGCGTTTGACAAAGTCCTTCATGAGAGGCTTCTAAGAAAACTAAAAAGCCATGGGATAGGAGGCGATGTCCTTTTGTGGATTAGAAACTGGCTAAAAGACAGGAAACTGAGAGTAGGATTAAAAGGTCAATTTTCTCAGTGGAAAAAGGTAAACAGTGGAGTGCCTTAGGGATCTGTACTTGGACCGGTGCTTTTCAATATATATATATAAATGATCTGGAAAGGAATACGTTGAGTGAGGTTATCATATTTGCGGACGATACAAAATTATTCAGAATAGTTAAATCACAAGTGGATTGTCATACATTACAGGAGGACCTTGCAAGACTGGAAGATTGGACATCCGAATGACAGATGAAATTTAATGTGGACAAGTGCAAGGTGTTGCATATAGGGAAAAATAACCCTTGCTGTAGTTACACAATGTTCCATATTAGGAGCTACCACTCAGGAAAAAGATCTAGGCATCATAGTGGATAATACTTTAAAATCTCTGGCTCAGTCTGCTGCAGCAATCAAAAAAACAAACAGAATGCTGGAAATTATTAGAAAGGGAATGGTGAAAAAAACGGAAAATGTCATAATGCCTCTGTATCGCTCCATGGTGAGACTGCACCTTGAATACTGTATACAGTTCTGGTCGCCGTATCTCAAAAAAGATATAGTTGCGATGGAGAATGTACAGAGAAGGGCAACCAAAATGATAAAGGGGTGGAGGAGAGTGGAAGCGCCGGATCTAAATTACCTGTGCTGAAGGCGTGAAGGGATGAGGAGGGCTCTCCTGGCCCCCAACGAAGCCACAGCGGTCAAATATTATTGGGAATTATTAGAAAGGGAATGGTTAATAAAATGGAAAATGTCATAATGCCTCTGTATCGCTCCATGGTGAGACCGCACCTTGAATACTGTGTACAATTCTGGTTGCCGCATCTCAAAAAAAAAAATATAATTGCGATGGACAAGGTACAGAGAAGGGCTACCAAAATGATAAGGGGAATGGAACAGCTCCCCTATGAGGAAAGACTAAAGAGGTTAGGACTTTTTAGCTTGGAGAAGAGACGGCTGAGGGGGGATATGATAGAGATGTTTAAAATCATGAGAGGTCTAGAACGGGTAGATGTGAATTGGTTATTTACTCTTTTGGATAATAGAAAGTCTAGGGGGCACTTCATGAAGTTAGCATTGGGCACATTTAAAACTAATCGGAATTTGTTGCCAGAGGATGTGGTTAGTGCAGTTAGTATAGCTGTGTTTAAAAAAGGATTGGACAAGTTCTTGGAGGAGAAGTTCATTACCTGCTATTAAGTTCACTTAGAGAATAGCCACTGCCATTAGCAATGGTAACATTTTTGGGTACTTGCCAGGTTCTTATGGCCTGGATTGGCCACTGTTGGAAACAGGATGCTGGGCTTGATGGACCCTTGGTCTGACCCAGTATGGCATTTTCTTATGTTCTTATGTTCTTATTACTTAATGCCGACGTCATCAGGGTGCGACCAGCAGGACCATCAAAAGCCGGCCCCCTGCGGCATTTCCAGTGAAGTGGAGGAGAGTGGAAGTGCTGGATCTAAGTTATCTGTGCTGAAGGAGTGAAGGGATGAGGAGGGCTCTCCCAGCCCCCAATGAAGCCACAGCAGTCAATTACCTAACGCCGACGTCATCAGGGTGCGACCGGCAGGACCATCAAAAGCCAGCCCCCTGCAGCGCTTTGACGCCGCCGGTGCATAGCCAAAAGGGTGCGCGGCTTTGTTGGGGAATTTGCCTAAAAACAGTTACTTGGGAAAAAGACTTCACCTCTCTCAAATGTGAGTAAAAAATTCATGTTATATTTCTGCTTCCATCATCAGAGATCTCCACCCAGGAAGGCAGTAGACTGTGATGAGAGATTACTGTGTGAAGAGTGTTTTGATCTGAAGCTTTTCCTTGTTAAATTTAATTCACTGGATAAAGATGCCTCGTACTAAAAGGAAGGCAAACGTTAGGGAGATGGTTACATCAACTCCCTTATCAGAGCCTTCCCAGCTTCAGATCCCTGCTATTTTCACACCCACACCTGGTCACAAACCGGAGGGGAGGGCCGTTGAAGAATCTGGTGTAGAGTGGATACCAGTTCCACAGGCTGAAATATCATTGAGCCCAGGTGCCCCGAGCACTCCTCCCCCACCTCAGTTAATACCTCTAGATTTTCTGAACTTACAAGTTGATAAAGAGGAGAAGAGAGAAGGAGACCAGGCTAAAGTGGGAAAATGGGAATTGGGACTTGAATGCAACAGTCTTTTACAATCTGAAAGACCAACAGAAATTACATTAGATTCCCTTTGGTCTGTTGTTAAATCTTTAGAGATAGCGATCATTAATTTAACAAAAGTTACAATGGATTCAAATCAACGCTTCATTAATATTGAGGCCTCTATCTTAAAGTCTGATAAAGAAATGGAGCAGATGGAAAAGCAAATGGTTAATGTGGAAAGTTGCCATCAAAGATTTACAATAACTGAGATATTGTAGAATAAAAGGCTTGAAGCTATTGAAAATTCATTAAAGTATTTAAATCTTAGGATATTGAATTTTCCTAAACATGCTTTGATAACACCACATGACATGTTCAAGGAATATTTAAGTCAAATTCTAAAAATGCCACAACAAGCTATGCCAGCTATCTCAAAGTTTTATTATATACCAGTGAGGCCCTATACCATCAGTTGGCAAACCAGGGGAATCCTCACTGAATCTGACAGCAATAATTGAAGCTACTTTGGCAACAACTATTTCAACTAGATCTACATTACATGTTTCTTTTCCTTTTGCCTCTGAAAGAGACGCAGTGTTTCGCCTTTACATGTGGAATCGAATGGAACCTTTTCATGGGGATAAAATATAGATTTACCCCGATTTCTCAAGAATAACACAGGAGAGGAGAAGGAAATTTCTAGATTTAAAATCAGAAGTAGAAAATAAGGGAGGTAAGATGATATTAAAATTTCCGTGTAAGTGCGAAATACTGTGTCAAAATCAGAAATATGTATTTTACGAAATATCACAATTGCGAACTTTTCTCGATTCCCATACCCGAGAAACTTTAACCTCAGGAGCAGAGGCAAAGAAGATATAAACCAGGTGTAAATCTCTTTTTTCAATTGTTTATGGAGGGGGGATTGTCCTTCTCACTTTACCTTTAACCGCTTTGATGTATTTTTCTTTCTTCCTGGGAATTACTTGGAAAAATGGATAATAAATAATGATTTGTAGTTAGAATTATATCATTGTTGGGATTACAAAATATCTGTATTCCTTAAATTTACCCTTGTATTTGAAAATGCATAAATAAAAAAATTAAAAAAAAATGATAAAGGGGATGGAACAGCTCCCCTAAGAGGAAAGGCTGAAGAGGTTAGGGCTGTTCAGCTTGGAGAAGAGACGGCTTAGAGGGAATATGATAGAGGTCTTGAACGAGTAGAGGTGAATTGGTTATTTACACTTTCGCATAATAGAAGGACAAGGGGGGCATTCCATGAAGTTAGCACGTAGCACATGTAAGACTAATCGGAGAAAATTCTTTTTCACTCAACGCACAATTAAGCTCTGGAATTTGTTGCCAGAGGATGTGGTTAGTGCAGTTAGTGTAGCTGGGTTCAAAAAAGGTTTGGATAAGTTCTTGAAGGAGAAGTCCATTAACGGCTATTAATCAAGTTTACTTAGTGAATAGCCACTGCTATTAATTGCATCAGTAGCATGGGATCTACTTAGTGTTTGGGTAATTGCCAGGTTCTTGTGGCCTGGTTTGACCTCTGTTGGTAACAGGATGCTGGCTGGGCTTGAAGGATGCTTGGTCTAACCTAGCATGGCAATTTGTTATGTTCTTATGCTCACTTCTCTCTCTCTCGTCCACACACATGCACTTTCTCACATATACACTTACTTTTCTTCCTCTATCATACAGATACATGCAATCTAACACACATATATACACTCACTCCTTTCCCTTTTTCACACATACTCATGTCTCTCTCTCCTCCATATACATACATGCACTCTCACACACACATGCACTCACTCACGTCTCTCCTTCCACACACATGCATGTATTCACTTCTCTCCCTTGTCCACGCACACACACATTCACTTCTCGCCCTCTTCCATACATATATGCACTCTCAATCTGTCCTCTCACCGTGTTCCTCATTTCTCCATTTCCGCTGGACTAGCACTCCACTTCTTCCTTCTTTTGCAGCTTCGGGCCCACTCTGCCCTTGTTTTATTTTCAGTGTGCGGTCCCAACCTGCTGCTCTTCCTGTGTCTGTAGTTCTTTGTTACATGTGGGGGAGGGGCTACAATCTCCTTTTCTCACAAACACACACAAAGAAATGAGCACAATCCCTCTCTCTTTCATACGCAGTCAGAAGAACCTTCTCTCTCTCGCCATACACACACAGAAGTACCCTCCCTCTCTCATATACACACAGAAGCTCCTTCCATGTCTCACATACATACACAGAAGCACCCTCCCAATCTTACATACATACACACACAACACACAAAGCACCTACCAAATCTCACATAATACACACACACACACACACACACACACAAGCACTCTCCAGATCTCATGTATATACACATACACGGACAGAAGTACTCTCTCTCATTCATATACCTACACAGAAGAACTCTCCCGATCTCACATACATGCACATGCACATACACTCACACACCCACACACAGAAGCACCCTCCTGATCTCACACACACATAGGCTTGAAGCACAGCAGCTCAAGTCTTCGGCTCCACCAGCATGGTCTCCATCGGCAGCCAGCGGCTTCTGTCTTCGGCTCCTCCGATGTGGCCTCTACAGCAGCCAGCATCTCCCGACTTCAGCCCCGCCAGCTTGGTCTCCCATGGTGGCTAGCAGCTCTTGTTTTTGGTCTTGCCGGCCTGGTCTCTGCTGGCTCTGTCTTGCTCCTATTGCATGATCCCACGCTTCTCCTAATCCTCCTGCAGCATGGCTACTGAACCTCCTCCTTCGGGCCTGCACTGCTTCAGCTGTTTTTTCTTTTGAACTTCTGCAGCAGGGCACCCGGAGTTTTCAGATGTTGGCCCACAGACCTGGCAATTCGTTCAGAATTCTGGTGTCTATGGGCCAAATCCGGACTGGCTGATCCCAAATCCAACTGTGGTCTGCAAGTGGCAGCAGCATTAGAATGAAAGTTAGCAATAGGCCTGTGAGTCAGTACAAGCTCACAGTGATCCTGATCTCTCCTCATGTAGGGCTTCCTGTTACCACAGAAACTCATGCAAGGGCAGGGCCACCACAGGGCGCGTGAGTGTGTGCTGCTTCAAAAGCCCCATGCTGACTTCTACTATTAATGCTTGTGCTGGTGCTTGAAGAATTCTGTCCTTTGAGGCACTTGTGACTACAGCTGAAGGTTTTTTTTTTTACCCCATTTGGGGTCCTGATCCTCAGTTTGGGAAACCCTGTTCTCCATAATATTTTGTGAAAATTGTTGTGTTAATTCATGTATATTTTCTAATGTGAGAGTTACTTTTTCTTTCTGATTGCATCAGTAAAAATTCATCTGTTGCAATTACTTTACTGTGTTGAATTATTGTTACCGCAACCCTAATCATTGCAAACTCAGAAGTAGCAAACACAGGAAATAGATTGAATTTGTTCTCCTGTTCAAAGTGGAGAAATTTGCAGCCAAATTCCAAACTGAAGAACCCTGGTAAAAGTGAGGACTTGCTAGTTGTTGCCTTTCCCTTCCTCCCTGCAACTACCTCTTTTCACCTGGAGAGCTTCAATCGAGAAGTGAGCAAGGTTTACAGTGACATACCCCACCTGCTCCACGGTGGCTTTCCTCGGCCATGGGGTTGAGGGCTGCTTGCCTGCCATGTCACTGGAGGAAGAGGCCGCTGCTCAACTTGGGAGATGGACTTTCCCTGTTCTAGAGCTTTCTAGGGTCTGCAGGCTAGTACTGGCAGCTTCCCTGGAAGACCATGCTAACAGGTGTACTCTTCTTACATGGTGGAACATGCCACTGTAAAATTCCCTAATACTTATCCTCTACTGATACAACAGTGAATGCACTTTGCAACTTGGATCCTTCTTTGTTCTGAAGTGTCTCCATATCTTGGATTTATTTTTTTTCTTCTTTTTAATATTTACATTTTTATTGTGGAAAAGCAACATGTAAAGAACATCTACAAACAGAACAATCCAAAAAATCACACTTCCACATAGCTTTTATCCGTAAGTTCTTCCTCCCCTCCACAATCCCCTGTTCCCCTTAAGACAGCATCTTCCTATATTGAATATTCTTTCATATTACATCAGCTAGATTAGTTAAACATAACTGTGAATCATTTATTACAATACAAAATTGTATCACAACATTATGTCACTCCTCCTTTCCCCCAACCCCTGACCTTACCTACCTCCCTTCCCCTGAACCCCAAGAATTCCCTATCATCCTCCAACTCCCCACAACAGTATTTACACTGTTGTCTTCCAGAGAATATAACGGTGCCACAATTTCTCAAATTTACCCACTTGTTTCAGCTTAACCGCAGTAAGCTCGTTCATATAATAAAACGTATCCAACCTTTGGATTACTCTTTGAAGGGCGGTATTGAGGTTTTCCTCCAAAAGTATGCATACCATTTCCCCTCTTGTTGCCAATATTACTTGCTGAGATAAAAATACATCATTGTTAACAGTTACTGAAAAAGGTATATTTAAAGGAAAAAAACAATGGGACCTTGGGAATCCACTTTCCTATTATATCAAATATCATCTGAACCACTGTATTCCAGAAAATAATAATCTTTGGGCAATCCCACCACATATTATAAAGGTGCCTTTCATACCACACTTCTGCCAACAAGAGTCTCCCATGTTTGCATATGCAACCTGGCTGGAGTACGGTACCATCGATGTAGCATTTTACAGCCATTTTCAACTTCAAGACTGAAATTGAGCTCTTGGTGTGTATGAAACATAAATCCCACCTCTTTTCTCCCAATACACATTGCAAATCCTTCTCCCAGCCCACAATATGCGAGGGGGGTCGATTAAAGATCCCTATTCAATAAACTGTAGATTCTTGAAATCCCCCTTGTCACACAATTAGCCTTATCACAAAGCCCTTCAAAAAGGGATTTCCCCTTACCAAGGGCCTCTGCTACTTCCCTCTGTATTATAAAATGACTCACTTTCAGATAAAAATAATAGTCTGTGGACACCAGGTTAAAGGTATGCATTACCTCTTGGAAATCTATCAGCCACTTTCCATTCCAGATTTGCTCCAGCCTGCAACATCCCAAACCATGCCTATTTTTAGGCAAGTACATTACCTTACTGCTTTCCATCGGGGGGCCTTTTCTTCCAAATAAAATGAAAATGTTTACACTGCCATAGAGTAATACATGCGTCAGGAACATATTCAGGCAAGGTTTGAAATAAATAGCTAATTCTAGGTAGTATATTAATTTTTATAGCCGATATTCTACCTAGCCAAGATAAGTTGTCCCTTTACCACCTCTGAAGGTCCCCTATGATCTTCTTCCAAACACCTTCATAATTCATAGCAAAAATCCTATCCAGTTTAGCACCAATTTTCACCCCTAAATACTTCACCTCTGATGTCATTATTTTAAAAGAGAATCTCTGCTTAATCTCTTCCACCTGCTCCACAGGAATAGAAATATTCAAGAACTCAGATTTTTCCAGATACATCACTAAATATTGCCAATTGTTCTACAAAAGAGGAAAAAGAAGTCTCAGGATAAGCTACTGTAAAAAGGACATCATCCATGAACATGGAAAGCTTATAGTCTTGATCTCTTACTCTGATCCCTTGTATGGCTGTAGAATTCTTAATTTTAGCCGCCAATGGCTCCAGGTATATCACAAAGAGTAGTGAGGAAAGTGAGCAACCCTGACTCATGCTTCTTTCTATGAGGAAAGCTCTTGAATACTCCCATTGACCTTTATGCAAGTGCTGGGATTATTATAAAGTTTCCTTATCCACTTGGAAAAATTCCCTCCTAATCCCTATTTTTCTAGAACTGAAAACAAGTAATCACAATACACCAAATCAAATGCCTTTTCAGCATCAACTGTAAGCAAAGTCAATGGAATCTGTTTTTCTTGAGCCCACCATATTAAGTTTATTACCCTCCTCACATTATCAGCTGCAAGTCTACCTAGCACAAAACCCATTTAGTCTGAATGTATCAGCTCACTCACCACCCCTCCCAGTCTTTTAGCTAAATTTTTTGCCAATATTTTAAAATCCAGATTAATAAGTGAGATGGGTTAATACAACCCGCAAAAAGTTGCATCTCTCCCTGGCTTTGCCAGCACTGTAATTCCAGCTCTATTGGCATCCTCTGCTATGGAGCTATCCAATAATAGATCGGTGAAAGCTGCCGCCAAAGATCCCACGACGATTGAGCTCAACTGCCTATAAAATCCTGCCAAAAACCCATCACTTCCTGAGGACTTACCCATTTTCAGTCTTTTAATCACTGGAGCTAATTCAAATTCTGAGATTTCCTTTTTAAGTCATTCCTGTTGGCATGATCTACTCTTAGCAAAGGTATACCTTCTAAATATTCATCTATATTGACCTTTCAAATATCTTTGTTTGGAATATAATTCTTGATAAAACTAGGAAAACCGAGCTCTTATACTTACATTATGAGACACCATCTCTCTGGTTCTATCTTTAATTTTTAAAATCTGATTCTGTGTCACCCTAGTTTTACGCCTCCTCAGCAATAATCTACTAGTCTTGTTACCTCTTTCAAAAAATTCCTGTTTGGCCTTATCCAATTGAAAAACAATCTCCCCCACATCCAGATTTCTCAATTCTGATCTCAGTTTCTCCAACTGAGTCCCAATCTGTAAGTCAACAGTTCTTTTATGACTAATTTCCAATTTATCAAGCCATTTTAGTAAATCCACTCTCAACCTCTCCCTTTCCTTTTTCAGATGGGATCTCCTTGCAATTAGTTTAGCCCTAACTACCGCTTTGAAACAATCCCAGATTGTACCAGCTGGCACCTCCCCATTCTCATTTTCTTCAAGATAATCTCTCATCTTGCTTCTTAGTTGCTCCCTTAAATTGAGATCATCTAATAAACTTTCATTAAGTCTCCAAAATCTTTCCTCGGTTGTCCCCCCAACCTCGTTAAGGCCAACCAGATAGCAGCATGATCCGACCATGTTATCGATTCAATCTCTGTTTTCCTCATTTTATTCACCAAGGCTTTGTCAACCAAAAAGAAGTCAATTCTGGAATAGGCCTTATGAGCCTTTGAAAAAAAGGTATAATTCCGCTCAGATGGGTGAAAAAGGTACCATACATCTCCCAACTCCCAATCTGCCATAAATAATTTTAATCCCTTCCTATTAATCCGTGAGGTCCCCCAACTCCCACCACTGTTATCCAAGAATGGATACATTGTGATATTAAAATCTCCACCAATTATAATGTGGCCTTCCACCCATTGCTGTAAAATTTTGGAGAACCCCTCTAAAAGCCTCCCTTGTTGAGTATTAGGGCCATAAAAATTCACTAACATATAAATAACATTACACATCTTAAATTTGACTATAATGTACCTTTCTTCCAATTCCTTCATAGTAGAGATCACATCTACCATCATATTTTTTGAAAAAAGAATGCCTACTCCACTATACTTGTTAATTGCCATTGACGATGCAAACAATTGTAGTGGAAAATGATCACATGCCAGCAACCTCCTTTCATATTTTTTCCTCAAATGGGTCTCCTGACATAACAAAATGTCAACCTTCATGTTGATTCTATCTTGCAACAGCCTTTTCCTCTTAGTGTATGTATTTAGCCCCTTTACATTCCAGGACATAATCTTTAATGCCCTCATTGCTCAGGATCATATAAGACTTTCCTTACTACCCACCAAACTTCATGAGAATTACAACCAATACCCCTCCCCCACAAAAACATCTTTCTCTTCACTAGCTCAACTCCTTTACCCCACTGGTGTGCATCCCAGGGCCTCTTTTTCACATTTCTCCCTGTCCCCATGTCCCACTACCCAATCCCCCTTTCCAATCCCCCTTCCCTCTCCCCTTCCTCTCGCAAATCACTCCAGCCACCTCCTCGAGGAATGATGGCTGCCCTCGAACCTCCCACCAACCCTCTTCTAGAGAATTGCCTTAGTTACCCCCCATCTAAAAAAATCTTCCAAGAGCAACCTGATTCATTTGCAAATTAAGAACACTATTAATATATTCAGACCTAGTAAGTTTGTAAAGTTCAGAATTGCTGGAGACACTAGATCTCACATAACTTTCAGATATCATACTGCTCCAGATCATCACTCAGGTCACAGCATCTCTGGAAAATGACGATCCTCCCAAATTCTTCCTCAGGTGCTTCCCTCCAGATTGTACTCGCTGCCATTTTGAACTGTTCTCTCTGCTGACCATAGAGGCGGACAATCTCATGACGTGATCTATTTTCTTTACTAATCCAGCTGCTTGAAGTATCTTCATTGATTCCACTACAGATGTGACTCGAGAAGACACCCCATTTATAGTAAATTGTAATCTGAAAGGGAATAGCCATTTATAGCGATAATTTCCATTCCTCAATACTTGGAATACTTCTCTAAAATCTCTCCTCTTCTTGATTGTGATCGAAGAGAGATCTTGGAAATCTTCCATTTTATGTTCTTGCCATTGAAATTTTTTTAGTTTTCTCACCTGGTTCATCACCTTCTCTTTTACAGATTCTTGATATCTCTGGGCACATTTCCTCTTGGGCAGGCAAGAGATCCGTCCGCTGTATCCAGCATTATTTTAGGTGTCTCCTCTAAACCCTCTGCTTTTTTCAAAATTAGGGCACATATATCTGAGACTACCTGTACACAGTCAGAATAGGCAGCTTTTTCAGAGATGTCCCTGAATTGCAGATTCCCTCTTCTAGATCAATTTTCCAGATCTTTGATCCAGTCTTTAAGCACAGCATTGTAGTTGTTTCAGTTTTTGCTGATTACTCTCACATGCACTATCCTGATCATCCAATCTGTGCTCAGCAGCATCCACCCGATCTCCTAGTTCAGCACATTCATGTCTCAACTCACCAACGATAGAGTTGATCTCCTTTTTCAGCGAGCCCATTTCTTCTCTCAATTCGCTGAACCAATTTTGGAAATCTTCCCAGGATAGTGAAGTTTCAGGCTGTTGAATTGCAGTGCTGGGAGTCACCACAACCGAATGTTGGCATGACAAACTGCTGCCATTTTCTCCTTCTTCTTCCTCCACCGAGTTATCAGATTTTTCCGCCACATTTGCATTGAAAGAGAAGTGCTTTAAATCTACTGATTTTTTGCGCACTGACATCTTCAGCATTCTGGATTCAGATAAATAAACTCCCACCTTCTGAATGGTCCGGACTGCAATGCTGATGGAGGGATTCAAATTATTGGGGTCAGGAGCTCGGACATCAGACAGCCATTCTTCCATGTAATGTTACTTCCTCACCTTGGATTTCTTATGGGATTTCCTCTTCCTCTCCTTCCCTGAAGGCTTGGAGACTGCTTCTAGGATAGCATTGAGAGTGGACCATGAGGCAAAAGGTCAGGGCCATCAATCAAGCCCTCCATTATGTCCTCTTCCTGGAGTTTGTTCTTTGCCCCAGGAGTATTGCTTTTTTCTTTCTCTGCCTGCTCAAAGATAGAACGCTAGTAACTAGACTTCCCTAGTTCTCTACAGCTACTAGCTCTTCTAGCTCCTCTCATTCTGAGATGCCCTTGCATTGGGAGTAGGCAACTTCAGTACTTGAGTGTCACAAACAGATACTGTTTTTCATTAAATCCACAATGAATATGCATATTCATTGTCGGTATCCTGTAATCCATTCCTGTTTGTGACACTCAAAGACTGACATGGCCTACCCCTGCCTTGCAGGATTCCTCTGAATCAGTTGTTTTTTGCAGTAGCTGCTGCAGACAGGAGGCATCAGGGAGGAGCATTGTGCTGCTTTTGGCTGCTCTACTCCTAGTATTGTCCTTGACCTTGCCCCTCCACTGCCAGTGTCACTGCCAGTGTCACTGCCAGTATCAATGCCACTCTCAACTGTCTCTGCTTTCTCCTGTCCAAGAACCTTAGGAATAGAACAAACAGTGGCAGCAGGTAGCATATGTTCTTCCATCCTCAGCTTCTTCTTGCTTGATGCTGCTGCCTGTGTTACGCTCGGGCTGTGTTCTGGTGTTGTGAACACCACCCAGAAGGGTGGCTCCAGGTGGAGAGAGACAGGGATGGCTGGAAATAGTGTCAGAGTCCAGGCTGGGTCAGGGCAGGCGGCAGGTAACAGTGTCAGAGTCCAGGCTGAGTCAGGGCAGGCGGCAGGTAACAGTGTCAGAGTCCAGACTGAGTCAGGGCAGGCGGCTGGTAACAGTGTCAGAGTCCAGGCTGGGTCAGGGTACGTAGTAGTAAGGCAAAGAGCCCGAAGGCCACACACACACGTATGGCAGAGCAGAGAGCCCGAAGGCCACACACGCACACACGAACACAGGGCAGAGGGCCCGAAGGCCACACACACACACACGGCAGGGCAGAGGGCCCGTAGGCCACACACAGACCCAGGGCTGAGAGCCCGAAGGCCTCACACACACACACACGGCAGGGCAGAGGGCCCGTAGGCCACACACGGACACAGGGCAGAGGGCCCGGAGGCCTACACAGCGCAAGGTAAGGCAAAGCAGGGTAGAAGGCCCAAAGGCCACACACAGCGTAAGGCAAGGCAAAGCAGGGTAGAAGGCCCGAAGGCACACACAGCGCAAGACAAGGCAAAGCAGGGTAGAAGGCCCGAAGGCACACACAGCACAAGGCAAGGTAAAGCAAGGTAGAAGGCCCGAAGGCACACACAGCACAAGGCAAGGTAAAGCAGGGTAGAAGGCCCGAAGGCACACACAGCGCAAGACAAGGTAAAGCAGGGTAGAAGGCCCGAAGGCATACACAGCGCAAGGCAAGGCAAGGCAAGGCAAGGCAAAGCAAAGCAAAGCAGGGTAGAAGGCCCGAAGGCCACACACGGCGCAAGGCAAGCAAGGAAGGCTAGAGCAGGGAGCACAGGCGAGCTCGATGCCGAAGCACCGAGGGAACTGTCAGGCAGGGTTATAAAGGGAAGACCAGAACATAGAGTGAACGAGGGAGATGGACTGGGCCTGTCAGGAGAGCCAGCTCTAGAGGGACCCCTGGTGGTGAGGTGGTTGCACAGCAGCCATAGCCGTAACAGCCTGTGCCTGTGATTTCCCCCTGAGAAAAACATTTCTCTGTAGCTTGGGCGGAAGAGTTCTAGTAATACTACTAGTGCTTCCAGATATACTGGGATTTTTACTTTAAGGCGTCTTTCCAGAAGGAAGCAAATATTTTCTCTCTCTCTGCCATTGTTTCCACCACACCTTTCTCTTTCTCCTATACCATTTGATGGAAATTTGAAACATTCACAAGGAATGCCAACTGTCCACTACCCACGGTCTGTGGACAGGGTTTGTCTTTTTATAAGTATTGTAGTGTAGTGTTAATGTGTGTAATGTGCTTTTTACTAATCACACCTACATACACTGGGGGGTAGATTTTATAATTTTGCGCAGTGCGAACAAAAGTACACTGGATTTTATAAGATATGCGCGTAGCATCGCGTATCTTATAAAATCCGGGGTCGGCACGTGCAAGGGGGTGCACATTTGTGCAACCTGCGCGCGCCGAGCCCGGCGCACGCTGCCTGTTCCCTCCAAGGCCGCTCCGAAATTGGAGCGGCCTCGGAGGGAATTTTCTTTCCACCCACGCACCTTCCCCTCCCTTCCCCTACCTAACCCACCCCCCCGGCCCTATCTAAACCCCCCCTACCTTTTGTTGGCAGATTTACGCCTGCTGAAAGCAGATGTAAATCTGCGCGCGCCAGCGGGCTGCTGGCGCGCCATCACCCGACCTGGGGGCTGGTCCGGAGGCCTCGACCACACCCCCGAGCCAGCGCCACGCCCCCAGTCCCGTCCCAAACCGGCCCTGACCCCGGACAAGCCCCGGACACACCCCCTTCCCGCCCCTTTTACGAAGCCCCGGGACTTACGCGCGTCCCAGGGCTGTGCGAGCGCCAGCGGCCTATGCAAAATAGGCGCGCCGGCGCGCGAGGGCCCCGCGCGTGTAAATCCGGCCGGATTTACGCGCGCAGGGCATTTAAAATCCAGCCCACTGCTTGTAAGTGATAATAGTGATAATACTGCGTTTTTTTACACAGATGAAAATAGTTTATGGAAAAACAGCAAACTACTGCATATACAGAGTTTACAAACTTTTCCACTCTGACATATGACTTTGTAATACGATGAGATAAAGAATGCTCTCAGGACAAATACTGTGTATAACCTCTTGTTGAACTTTGGAAACTTGTTTATCAAGTGAAAAACAGTATCAACAGGGCTTAATCAGGTGGTTGTGGGGGAGAGTAGCTTGTCTGTGCCTGGGACCTGACTCTACAGGAGGAGGAATGCCTGGCCAGCAGCCCTACACTGGACAGGAAGGTTCCCAGACTCAGGCAGTAGCTGGTCTTTGCACATGCACTTGTTTACTTAGCCCTATAAGAGTTCAGGGCTCTTCAGCAGCAATGAGAACCTCGCCTGTAGCACTGATGAGTGGCTCAGGGTCTTTCCTGTTGAAACTGTGCTCCTGTTTGCAGTCGTCTTGGGGTTCCCCTGATCGAGAAACGGCAGGATGCTGATTTGGTATGTAATATAAATCACGGGAAACTGACATGCATGTGCTGTAAATAAAGCTTTATTCAGTTATAGTAAATTGTATATTATTTAGTGTGCATGCGTGTGTATGTGAGTTGGGTGCTGTGTGTGTGGTCTGTGTTAGAGATGTGAATCGTGTGATCGATCGTCTTAACGATCGATTTCGGCTGGGAGGGGGAGGGAATCGGATCGTCGCAGTTTGGGTTTTTTAAATATCGTGTAAATCGTGTAAATCGAAAACCGGCACACTAAAACATCCCTAAAACCCACCCCGACCCTTTAAAATAAATCCCCCACCCTCCCGAACCCCCTCAAAATGCCTTAAATTACCTGGGGTCCAGTGGGGGGGAGGGGAAGGGGGAGGGCAGGAAAACCGGCACACTAAAACAACCCTAAAACCCACCCGACACTTTAAAATAAATCCCCCACCCTCCTGAACCCCCCCAAAATGCCTTAAATTACCTGGGGTCCAGAGGAAGGGTCCCGGTGTGATCTTTTACTCTCAGACCTCCGTGTGTTGTAGAAATGGCGCCGGCGCTACCTTTGACCTGTCATATGACATATGACCTGTCATATGACAGGCGCTACCTTTGACCTGTCATATGACAGGTCAAAGGTAGCGCCGGCGCCATTTCTACAACGCACGGAGGTCCAAGAGTAAAAGATCACACCGGGACCCTTCCTCTGGACCCCAGGTAATTTAAGGCATTTTGGGGGGGTTCAGGAGGGTGGGGGATTTATTTTAAAGTGTCGGGTGGGTTTTAGGGTTGTTTTAGTGTGCCGGTTTTCCCGCCCTCCCCTTCCCCTCCCCCTTCCCCCGATTTACGATTTTTTGACGATAAATCGGGGGAATTGTTATTGTATCGCGGCTCTAACGATTTTTGATGATTTAAAATATATCGGACGATATTTTAAATCGTCAAAAAACGATTCACATCCCTAGTCTGTGTATCTCTTACTTGGGCATCTTGTAACAGACTTAAAGAAGCATAAATAAAGCCCTGCTCCTATGCTGTTCTTTGGTCAGTACACACACACTGCAGTGCACTTCTGTATCTATAGTTTAAAAATGTTGTTCTGTGTGATTGGTAATACACTGACTTGCACTTTCTACAGATAGCTCACAGTGCAGCACTGCTCAGTGCAGTTACTGAGTTCTCATTTTACACGTTGCACAGTGTAACATTATACTGTAAAAAAGATGCATGATGTGCCCAATAACATTGTGGGTGTCTGCAAAAGAATCTGCAAAGCTAGAGCCCCGTTTACTTTTAACTTCTCCTAGTCCTAGTCTTCTCAATCTTTTGTCTTTTCTCAATTTCTTTTCAGCTCTCACAACTCAAAATCCCATCCTCCCCCCCACCCATTTGCCAGAGACAAATGAGATAAAATGATATCTGGTTCAAATTTCTTTTCACTTTGAGCTTGAAATAAATGAGAGGAAGTCATTGCCAATCCATGCAGATGTTAGCTAGGATACGTTGGTGAAAAAAAAAAATGCTTCAACTTGCTTGGCCCTGCATCCTGGCTTGTTCCTTCCCTTTCCCTTGCTGCTCCAGCTCCAATCAGTCTAGGGTCAAGTATGACATCAGTGGTTGCTAAGCATTAGTGTGTTAGCTGCCTTGACAAGAAAGAAACCCTTGCTGTTTTGCTTGTTCCAATGCCTTTAAAGTGAAACAAAAACATATGCAAATAAACATTTTCGTTGATTTTTTTTGACCATTGTTTATTTGTATTCATTTTACAAAATCAAAATAAATAGTCTGTCTGATTCGGTTTGGACTCCTTAGTTGTTTTCAACAAATGCACATCCCATGTAATCCCCTCTCCTGGCAGTCACTAAGTTATATGAGAAAAAGAGGCAGACACTGCTAGAGAGGGACAAACCTGGATTAATTAGTGGCAGACGAAAATATCTATGGCTAAATATGTCTAAAAAATAAGAGGGAAAAAATCAAGACAAGACAATTTGACATAATCAATAATGAATGTTAGCTTACAAACTTAGAATAATAATACAGAAAAAACTAAGAACAATGGAGACAGAGAGAGAAAGAGAAAATGGTGAGAGTAGGAAAACGAAAAAGTTAATATAAAATAGAATTTAAATTAGGAAAACAACCTCAGCATAGTCATCTGTCTGCATAGGGGAACTGTTCACGTCAATAGCAAGTCAATTTTCAAAAAGCTGAGTGGTTAAGATAGCCGGTTAATTTTAACTAGCTCTTGTTAGGTGAATTTTCAGCTGAACCAAACTAGCTTGGTTTCTAGCTGAAATCTAAATCTAGCCTGTCAAATTTTGACTGGCTAAATTTAAGTCTGCCATTTGTGTGGCTGGGATTAGCTGCTTAAATTGAATTGGATAGAGATGAAAACCAGCACTACCTCACTAAATCTAGTCCTGAAGTACCCCCTCCGCCTATCCAATGCTTAATTTTGTTTTATAGTGTCTGACCCACTGGATATCTTTAAAAGAAATCCCAGTCCCATTCAGTTCTTGCATTCCCCGATTCCCCCACCCATCAGTCTTTTTAGTAGAATCCCCCTCTCAGTGCCAACATACTGCAAGCCTCTCCCAAACCCTGCCACTGAAGCCAGTCCAGGAGAATACAGGTTTACCTCTTCCAGCCCTGGCATCTTGTGTTGCTCTGGCAAGGCTTAGCATTAGAGATATATAGGATGGGGCCGGAGCAACACAGGATGTCGAGGCTGGAGGAAGCAAGCCTGTATCCTCCTTCCTGTTTGACTTTGGTGGTAATTGTGGGACTTCTGAAGTGAGGGTCATAAGATGCCAGTACTGGGGAGGAGATGTTTTTAAAGACAGTCGCTAAGCAAGGGAAGGAGAATCGGGATATGCCAGTACTTGAGAGGGATGGGTTATTTTTAAGACATCAGTTGGGATAAGGGTTAGGGGTTGTGTGGGATACTTCTTTAAAAACTAAACATCTGATGAGAGAGAGGGAGGGAGGGTCAAGGTGTTATGTGGGGCATGGTTTTTTTTTTTTAAACTAAAAATTGGACACACAGGAAGAGGGATAGGAAGATCAGGTTTGAAACATTTGGGGGCTGGAAGGATCTTTAATCTACTGTCTAAATTTAGTCATGCCATTCATACTACTATAATTAAGCAGATAAACTTAATAAGAGTTACCAGGCTAAATCATAAACATGCCCTGGGATTGAAAAGCAGGGCTAAATTTAGGTACTTCAGTTTTAGGGATCTATTTTCTGCCCAAAACTTAGCCCCCTGAATTCATTTGAAAATTTCTTAACTTTGTCAGGCACTCAGCTTTTTTTGTGGCCTCAAAGCTCTGGTCACTTCAAATGTGAAAATGGTTCTTTTTGCCTACATTCTTTTGTTCTTAGATACTCTTTTCAACATCATTTGACCAGAGAAATCCTTCCTCTGTTGTCATTCACTAATTGCAACTCTTCCTCCAATGTAATTTAGGACATCACATCCCCATGAACCTTGCTGCGTTGGCAAGACAAATAGATCTTTAAAAACTTAAGTCACAAATATCTACAGTGTTAATACGGTGACCCACATAAGGGGTATTGTGCAATGACTAGAATAATTCACTATGTAGAACAATGTCAGAGGTGAAATCATTTTCAGATACAACAGCAATAATCCTGATGGTAGTAATGGACAAAAAGAGCTTTGATCCTAATCTGTATTTTCTGAGAGGCATGGTTTGATAGATCACAATCTAAAATATGATAAAAGTGCCCCAGAAAATTGTAGGTGTAAATACCCTAGTCCCTAAGACAATCAGGATATACTTATTTAAACTCCAGTTTTCCTGGATAAGGGATGAACTTGAGATTGTGATCCAAGATTGCAGTCTTCATGCGCACCTCTACTGAAAGGGGTGTCGAATCATTTACAGTTACAAGGGCAGAAGTATGCTATGCCCACCATTATATCCACATTGGAGAACACTGCTATACTACTTATTATGGCTCCACTTTGGGATAGAGCTTTGCCTGGGAGCAATAGGTTTGGCACACAATTCAAACCACGAGCCTGGTTTGTTAGCTTGGCAGACTGGAGTCAGCTCCAGACAAGCAAAACAAAATTCCTTGTGGCACCCATTGCACGTTACATTTTTACAGCCCCTCTGATTATGCGACACGAGTTTCCCGCAGGTGGGGCAGGCTCGAATGGACGGGCAGTTTTTGATCTCAGTCTCCAGCAAGGCAATGAGAGGACACTTCTGGAGTATCTCCAAGTCTTGATTCCTGCAGTTTTTATTCTCACACTTGTCGGCTAGATCGAAGGGTCCTTTCCATTCCTGCAGACACTGCCAACAGAAAAAGTACTCTGTCCCTCCGTCCGCTGAACACACAATACACTTCACACTGAGATTAGTTGGGTTGCTTCTTTCCACATAGGAATAGCACCTTGGACACTGAAAAAAAACCACATAGAGATTCAGAAAAAGATCAGTGTTTCTGCATGACACAAAATTATGGGTAAAGACTGAAAACATTTCACTGTTCACCTGTGACACAATATTAAGCCTATTTCTTGGTAAAAGTCAAGTATCTTTGTCTCTGAGACAAGATATCGGCCCTTCAATTCTGCATTATCTGAAATAGGGAAACCATTAAGTATTTTTCCACTGTCTTTGCCCATCTGCAAAAGGACAAACTGGCATCAGTGATCCCCAGACCTGGATTTGTCAATAGGCATCCTAGCTAGGCCTGTGCCTAGGCTGGCAAAACACTGAGGGCAGAAAGCTGGCTGAAGAATTAATGCATTCTTGCTGTGCTAAATTTCACTCAACAGAGAACAACTCTCTGCTTCCTTATCCAGCTGCAAGAATCAGGAAGGAAGGAGATGAGCCTGGAGCAGACAGCAAAGGGGATCATTTTGGGGAGGTTAGGTGGGACTGAGTGGAGGATCATTGGGGTGAAGAGAGGGGTGAGGAGAGGGGCTGGGAGATAAAAGCAGATTGGCTGAGGTGCATGTGTGTGAGAGATAGGGGAACAGGGGGAAGGAGAAGCGTTCATGTTGTGAGGAAGAAGGGATTGGTGCTGTGTATATATACCAGATTGGGTGGGAGGTTAGAAAGGAGATTCAAATGGGGAATAGGATTGGAGCACAGTATGGATATTGTCCTCCTCTTTCGCCTCTAGAATTCGTATCATCCAATCCTTGATCTGGATTCTGTCCTCCAGATTCTGGAACCTCCTTTCCTTCCCAGTCTCCTTCTCCTCCTCCAAGCCCAAAACCCAGATTCTCCATCCTCTGATCCCCTCCTTTCTCTATCTGCTTTCTCTTCCCCCACTCCAAAATCACAGTTCTCCCATCCCCAGACTCTCTTCTTCTCTACCCAATCCCCAGTCCAATCTCTCCTTTTCCCATCCCTTGTCCTCTTACTCGCTCCTTCTCATATTTCCATCTCTGAGATCTCCTTGTTAGAAACACAGATGACCCCACAAGCCACTGTACTCACCCCGATGCTGCTAAGAGCGGCCCAGGAAGCTGTTAACATGCTCCTGTGGCTGGGATGCCACTGTTGCCTCACCGTTACCAAGCGTGGCCCCACATGGCGCCATGCTGCACTTGTCCTGGAATATCCTTAGGCAGGCGTGTGCACATATGCCGGCATTATATGGGTCCCACAGAGGGAAACGCTGAGCGGTGCCCTCTGATGTTGTCAGGCTGACCTGTCTATTTAAGCAAGGGCCTCACAGCATTACCTTGCCTCAGCAATGGGCTTCCTGCCATGCAGTATGTTGCTTGCATGTTCCTAGTTCCTGTTCCCCTGCATTCCTGAATCCAGCCTTAACTTGTCCAGCCCTGTCTTCCAACCTTGTCTTGTCCAGCTTCGTCTTCCAGCCTTGCTTCATCCAGATTTCCTTGTCCAGCCTTGCCTTCTCCTGTCTGTCTTGTCCAGTGTCTTACGTGTGTCTTCGTCCACTTTGGCTTTACTCTCAGGATCTTGCCCTCTTGGCTGGACCTGACCATGATTGCTTGCCACCTGGACCTGACCCCTCACCTGGACCTGACCACTCTTGCTAGCTGCCTACCCTGACCTTGGTCTGTCTCTGTCTCCTTTAGTCTGCTGCCTGTCCTGACCCTGCTGTGTCTTTGGACTCTAGTTCTCTTCACTGCCCTAGGGACCAGCCTAAGTCCTGCCAGCCACCAAAACCCAAGAGCTCAACCTGTGGGGGAGGCAGCCTGTAAAGGTGGAGCACTAGATTATCCCGCTACAGGGCATGTTCACAGCTGCTGGCATAGGCTTCGTGGGTTCACCCTCGAGGCTGAGTCAACTACGCCATAGCACAAAGGGCGCACACATTCACTGTCCTTCACACTTCTCCCTGTGCTAATACTTAAGATCCCTTTTCTTCATGCAGTGAAAACAGAATGAATTCTACAGACACAAGTAAGGTTGGAAAAATATTTTTATGTATATAAAAGATGCAAATATTTGTCAATGTATTTCAGAGTTTTCTCATTTCTGCCACAGAAAATTGTGGAGCTGTGCCTTAGGTCTTCTACTCAATATAGACTGGCCTTCTTAGCGGGGAAGGGATGCATGTGGAGGGGGGCAAAGGTACCTACAGTGCATAGGACTGGTGGCAAGCAATCATGGTCACTGGCGATACTTTGTTAGTAAAGAGTGTAACCAACTACAGACACTTACTGCCATAAAAGGGATAATGCATCAAGAGGTAGAATGGTTTGGGAGAGTGGAAAAGATAGGTTGGGTTAGAAAGAGGAGAGACACAAAGACATATGAAAGATAGAGGGTGAAAAAGGGATCCCTCAATGTGGATCTACAGCCACCATGGTAGCAGCTGTCATATTCCTTCCCATTCTAGGGACTGATCACATCATCTCTGTGGCATTCCTAAATCCCCTGGCTCCGATATATAGTAGAATTGAAAATGAATCTGCTGTGCTACAGCACTCAGCCTGAAACACAAGTTGGCTGCTGTCAGTATCCTTTCTTATAAAAGAGTATCTCTTCTTCCATATTTGACTTCCATAGTTATACTAATATAAAAAGACACCGCCAATTGTAAATATTAATGTAACCCCTGTATTGGTAGAACCCAGATAGTAGTACCAGAGGCCATATCTTTGCTATTTAATATCTATTTAGCTCTCCTTTGCCAAATTATTTCGTGCTTGGGAATTAATTATAATGTGTTTGCCAATGACATACAATTCTATGTACAATATACTGTTTCTTGGACCCATACTCTCAATTTATTAATCCTGTGTATTAATGCTGTAAAATACTGGCTTTCACATCATCGACTGCAACTTAATGTCAAAAAAACTGAAATTCTGATTTTATCCTCAATTGCAACTCCATCGACACGATGGCCAACAATTAAACATTCAAAAAGCTGCTCACAATTTGAGAATAATCTTCGACCATAATTTATGAAGCAACACAGTTTGACAACAGTTAAATCCTCTTTTTATAAATTAAACCTATTGAAGAATCGTAAGTAACTTTTGCTCCATCATGATTTAGGAACAGTCCTAATATATGCCAATATCTCATTTTGAACCCTCTAGATTATTGTAATTCACTTTATCTGGGCATTCCACTTTCTACCCATTGAACATTCAAAATACAGCTGCTAGAATTCTCACTGGTATACAACGCAGAGATCACATCACTCCCATACTCTTTCATTTACACTGGCTTCCAATTACTTGGAGAATTCAATATAAAATTCTAAATTTAATTTTCAACTTATTAAACTATTATTCTTCTATTTGGCTCACATCTAAGTTTCGACTCTACAAGTCATCAAGACAGTTGAGCTTGACAAATTAGAACCTACTTGATGTTCTAACTATCAACCTTGCAAGACTTGATATAACTAGAATCTGGGTATTCTCCATTGCTGGGCCACACCTATGGAATAGCCTACAAGAAACCCTTAATGCTGCTCCTACCATCACCTCTTTTAAGAAGGATTTAAAAATTCATTTTTTTTACACTTGCCTTCAAAGAATGAATCCTCGCAACGTAGAAAAGTCTATTGACTTTGTTCTTTCTGCTGTGTCCATCCCTTAATTTGTATTGTTCTTATTTGTACTTTTATGGCTGTATTACTTTGTGAACCACCATGAACTTTCTGTAATGTGCGGGTCAGAAATTATTTTAAATAAATAAAATTCACAGTTTTTATTTTATTTTATTTAAAAACTCTTCTATACCGTTGTTAAGTTAGTTAACCATCACAACGGTTTACAGTAGGGCACAATAATGAAACAATGAGTGGTATAGATTACACCTTAATCATGTGCCATCATAGTACGGTAACAATTTAATATAATAACTATGTGTATAATTTAATCTTGTATATTAGGAACATATCAAGCGGCTTGTATTTAACATTACTATGTGTTTTGTATGTTACAATTAACAAATTCAAGTTTGGTGTGTCCTTATCAATCAACTGTTTTTCTCCTTCTCTTTATCTTTATAAAAAGCTTGTTTAAAGAGCCCGGTTTTCAGATTTGTTTAGAAAATTTTTAAGTTTCTCTGCAGCTGTAATTCGAGTGGCATGGTGTTCCATAGCACGGGGCCAACCAATGACAGTGCTCTCTCCCTAACTTGCGTGAGGCGTGCTGTTTTAACAGAGGGGACAGTTAGTAGAGCATTATTAGCAGATCTCAGGTTTCGTTGCGGAACATGTACTCGAAGTGCAGTGTTAAGCCAGTCAGCTTTTCATCGTGGATTAGTTTATGAATTAGATAAAAGAAAGCCCTTTATTAAAACGCCCGACTCTGGCCGAGTTTCGCTCTTTTTGCACAGAGCTGCCTCAGGGGCAACTAGAAATGGACATATAAATAATTAATATACATATATATGAAATAAAACAATATTTAACATAAATGAATAAAAAACTAAATATAAAAATATATTAATTTGAATTATGTTATAAAATCATTGTATTATAAATAACATAAAATCAGAAAAATTAATACATATATATGTGTTTGGACTTATGGATACAATAACTTAAAAGACAACATGTATATATGAAAAAATAACTTAAAAGACAACATGTGTATATGAAAAAATAAATGAAATGCAGTATATCAAGGAGTAAAACATGTGACATTGTAAAAATGCAAGGAATTGAGAGGTGGTGATCCTGTGTCATATACAATGTATGAAACTATAAACAACATGGAGTCAATAATGGTTTTTGGATAATACAATCATTATATATTTCATGCTTACTTCATTCAAGCAGGACTTGGAAAGGTCAATAACGTATTAATTATCCTAAATATGAAAAAACAAACAAAACAAATGAATAAATACAAAAATCAAAAAAATTTTTAAAGTGAAAAAATGAAAATGACATGAATGTAAATGGCTGTCATGAAAAAAGGGAAAGTAAAAAAATATAATAAATGAAAAAAATGAATGCAAAAAAATCAAAAGTGGATTGTTTGAAAGAAAATGTTGGAATAAAAAATGAATGATTAAGGAACCAAAATGACAATGGATGGATAATTGTTAATGTGACTAGAAAAATCTACCTGCAACGCAGATGGTTTCACTCTAAAGCAATTAAACTTTCTATATATATGAACTGTAATAAACGAATGATATAAAATGAATGTAGTATGCTGAAAAACATACAAACAGCTCATTCAACTACTACTGTATGAGCTGCGATAACTATAGTTAGAAAAGTGCTTAATTTTAAATTGCCAACTTAAGATTAATTAAGTGCTTACAGAATACGAGAAATGTATGTGTGGAAAAACTATATTATGCTTAGAGATGGCTTATTTACTGACAGAGGATCTTTGATATAAAGCATTATAAAATCTGATTGCTCGGATGCTGTCTAAACCACCTTGAATATGATACTTACAGGGAAATACGCTAAACATAGTAAGTAGTAAAATTATTGTAAAATAATGTATGTTGAAAAATTGTACTATAAGCTGGAATAAAAATATTAAAAAACCTTTTGATTGAAAATCTAACTGTCATCTTTGTCAGGTTAATTGGAAATAATACATGTTAAAATGAAAAAAATGTTTGATAAACATGAGTGAAAAATCAAAATGACAATGGATGGATAATTGGGAAAATCTACCTACAGCGCGGATGATTTCACTCCAAAGCAGTTAGACTTTCATTTGTTCACGTAGCGATGCTGTGTGATGTCAGTGTGATGTCAGTAATGAAATTGAATGCATTGACTGTAACAAACAAATGGTACGAAATGAATGTGGTATTCAGAACGGCAAAAAACATAAAAACGGCTTATTCAACTACTATTGTATGAGCTGCGGTAACTATAGTTAAAAAAGTGCTTAATTTTAAATTACCAACTGAGGTTAAATTCAGTACTTGCAGGAGCAATCAGATTTTATAATGCTTTATATCAAAGATCCTCTGTCAGTAAATAAGCCATCTCTAAGCATAATATAGTTTTTCCACACATACATTTCTCGTATTCTGTAAGCACTTAATTAATCTTAAGTTGGCAATTTAAAATTAAGCACTTTTCTAACTATAGTTATCGCAGCTCATACAGTAGTAGTTGAATGAGCTGTTTGTATGTTTTTCAGCATACTACATTCATTTTATATCATTCGTTTATTACAGTTCATATATATAGAAAGTTTAATTGCTTTAGAGTGAAACCATCTGCGTTGCAGGTAGATTTTTCTAGTCACATTAACAATTATCCATCCATTGTCATTTTGGTTCCTTAATCATTCATTTTTTATTCCAACATTTTCTTTCAAACAATCCACTTTTGATTTTTTTGCATTCATTTTTTTCATTTATTATATTTTTTTTACTTTCCCTTTTTTCATGACAGCCATTTACATTCATGTCATTTTCATTTTTTCACTTTAAAAATTTTTTTGATTTTTGTATTTATTCATTTGTTTTGTTTGTTTTTTCATATTTAGGATAATTAATACGTTATTGACCTTTCCAAGTCCTGCTTGAATGAAGTAAGCATGAAATATATAATGATTGTATTATCCAAAAACCATTATTGACTCCATGTTGTTTATAGTTTCATACATTGTATATGACACAGGATCACCACCTCTCAATTCCTTGCATTTTTACAATGTCACATGTTTTACTCCTTGATATACTGCATTTCATTTATTTTTTCATATACACATGTTGTCTTTTAAGTTATTTTTTCATATATACATGTTGTCTTTTAAGTTATTGTATCCATAAGTCCAAACACATATATATGTATTAATTTTTCTGATTTTATGTTATTTATAATACAATGATTTTATAACATAATTCAAATTAATATATTTTTATATTTAGTTTTTTATTCATTTATGTTAAATATTGTTTTATTTCATATATATGTATATTAATTATTTATATGTCCATTTCTAGTTGCCCCTGAGGCAGCTCTGTGCAAAAAGAGCGAAACTTGGCCAGAGTCGGGCGTTTTAATAAAGGGCTTTCTTTTATCCGATTCTCATTGTCGTCACTGCTACACAGCTCACTGGATCGGTTACCGATTTGTTTTTTAGTTTATGAATTATACATAAAGCCTTATATTGTATTCTTTGTTCAATTGGGAGCCAGTGTAATTCGGCTAGTGTTCCTGTAATGTGTTCATTCTTTTTTTTGCCAGTCAAAATTCTAGCATCTGAGTTTTGTAATATTTGCAGTGGCCGCATTGTGGATTGTGGTAGTCCTAGCAGTAGGGAGTTACAGTAATCAGTGTTTGCGAATATCAATGCCTGTAGGACTGTGCGGAAATTGTTAAGTGTTAGTAAAGGTTTCAGTCTTCTTAAGATCATTAGTTTTGCATATCCTTCTTTTATTTTCAATGAGATGTGTTGTTTCATGTTGTTTTACATGGTATACTTCCATAATGTTAAAAGGTTTTGTTTCAGGGTTCCCTGCATGGGGGGAAAGATTACTTTCAAGGCCCTTCACATTGCTACTCTTAATTCCTAGTTCAAAGTTCTTGTATATAGCAGTGATGATAACAACACAGAAAAGTGTTAAAGCCATTAAACAAGGAAACACACTAGAGGCTTTGGTGGTGTCCAACAATACTTTTGCTGATAGGTTGTAAAATGATGAACTAGAGTCTTTATAACTGTTCAATTTATTTTTTGATGGTACAAGTGCTTTTAAATAAATTTGTGATTCTTAAAATCTTAATTTTAAAGCTAATTCATATAGATGGTAACTTTGAAACAGCCACGGGGGTGCCCATCTACGTGCCAAAAGACACGGCCATATTATAACATCCACATGTATATGCGTGCATGATATTAAATAGGTTGTATGCACGTACATATGCGCACAATTTTATACAGTTGTGTGCATCTTCGTGCAAATGCCGCCTCTACTACATAGTAGACGTGCACTGACGCAATTATCAGTTTCCACAGTTTGTTCCCAGTTAGCCCAGTTAAAGGATAGGACTTCCTAACCCCCTAGTTAATTAGCCACCCTTTTACCCTGTTACCCCCTACCCTTAAAACCATGCTGATTAGCCTATTTTTTGTGTTCCTGGACTTACACACCATCTATAGCAGAAATAACGTTATGTGGTAAGGGACCCTGGCATGCACAGATTTCATTGAGAAATCTAGGAATGCCTATGCCCCACACAGATATTCTTCCCATGCCCTGCCTTTTTTTGCAAAAAAAATGTTTTTGTGCCCGTACCGGGAGATACGCGCGTACTTGCACACTTTTTAAAATCTGCGCTGCGCACACTGGCCCAGCTTGTACATGTATCTCCTGGCTTTGGCACACGCCGAGCTTTTATAATTCACCCATTAGTCATTAAGTTAATGTTTCTCCCCTCCCAACGGGCAATTCCCTCCCAAAATTGGTGAAGTGTCCAGGTGAAATCCATTTTAATAGGGTCATTTATCTCCTATATCTCCATGATGTTCTCTCCTCTGAATGCATTAATCTCCTTATAGTACCTGAATGGCACCAATTTCCTCCTCATCTCCATTTTAGTATCAGGATGATACTTCTGCAATTCCTCTTCTCAAAATCTCTGGTAGATGTTCCTGGGCCCTACTGTGGTTCCAGTCAAACTCCTTTCTCCCCTTTCTCCTTCTCCTCCTTAGGATGGCTGGAAGTCATCCTTCTCCCAGATTCTGATGATCTTAGATTGTTACATATGGGGTGTTTAGTGTGCCCTTGGGCCTCAGCCCGGGCCCAGGCCTTCAGGGCCGAGCCGAGGGTTGACGGTGGGCTCTGCATGGCTATCGGGCTGACCCTCTGCCAGGCCGGCAAGCTCCCAAGGCCAACATCCAAGGATGTTGGAAGTTGAATGGTCCTCCGACCATTCCGAGCCCTTTCGGACCTGCCGCTTGATCGGCATTGGAGCAGCAGGCCTGGCCTGAGGTTGAGGGCAGACGGAGGCCTTGACACGTAGACATGACAGCAGGATCGTTGCAACGGCATCGCAGACGAAATCATGACAGCAGGATCGATGCTACGGCATCGCGGACGAAGACATGACACCAAAGCTGATGCGAAGACATCACGGACCAGTGGTCGATGCAACGGCATTCCGGACCAGGGTCGATGCGACAACATCAGGAACAAGACATGGCACCAAGAGTGATGCAACGGCATCCAGGACAAGACAAGGAACTGACGAAGTCCAAACGAGATGAGAAGCTGGGCGGAAGGACATTTGCACTGACTCTCAGGGCGCCCTACTCAGCCCACCCGCGGGACTGAGTCGCGGACCACCCTGTTCCACTGTGCACCCTACACAGCCCGAGGAGGCTGGTCACGGACCACGCTGAGAATGGGACAAGCGCAGGGAAGGATCCAGTCGAAGCAGAACTCCAACGATGGAGCCGGTGTCGTCCAAAGCTCCACCCACAGCTGGCAGGACATGACGGCTCAGGAGCACAGGACAACAGTCCACCTGCAGGCAAGTCCACGCTCGGGCACACATCATCCGAGGGACCCCCGGCCTAACAGGTACCGGAAGGCTCAAGATCGCTGAAGATGAAGACGCAGGAACAGGACAACAAAGAACCAGGAACAACAGGAACAGAAGATCAAGACGAGACACCAGGACACCTGGACGGGGACCTCAGGCATGAACATGACTTGGCATGATGAGACAAAGCAACAAGAACTCCATGGAGAAGACAAGGAAGACCTGATGGAGCTCTGGCAGGTGGGAGCCTCCTGAGTGAAGCAACTCCAATGCAAGGCAAAGACAGACTGAAGTTGAAGTCCTTTTATAGGGCTGCAGACTGGCGACTCCCTGGGAGGAGTTTGGCAGGCCCACACCTAGCTGGCCCTATAACTACGGAGAAGTGCTGAGGGCCGGCCCCTTGGGAAGGGCGTGGCTCAAACCAGGAAGTCCATGCAAGCACAAGCAGCCTCAGGCAGGCCCCATGGACATCGAGGCCTCCCAGGCCCTGGAGCAAATCCTGGGCAGTTCGCAGGCGAGACTCTGGCTTGGAGCGGCCTCCAGGAAGAGGTAAGGAGCCTCCCATAGCCCCGCTACAGGAGGGTTCATAACATAGATTCCTCTTACTTGAAGGGAATCTCTCCCATTTGATGTTAAAGCAACAACTAACTGAGTCCCTAGTTAATGAGCACTCATAACTCAAAAATACACACAGAAGCACCCTTCCGATCCAAGGCCCCCGCTGGTCTCCGGCGGGGGCCGAAGAAATTAAAATCGAGGCCGGTGGGGGCCGAAGAAGTGAACACCGGTGCTGCTAACCGCTGGCGGAGATCAGCTGTTCAGCGGGGGCCTCGATTTTAATTTCTTCGGTCCCCGCCGGCCTCGATTTTAATTGAGTCGGCCCCCATCTTCATTTCTTCAGCCACCGCCGCCGCTGCTGGCCTCAATTTTAATTTAGTCAGCCCCATCTTCATTTCTTCGGCTGCCGCCGGCCTTGATTTTAATTTAATCGGCCCCCATCATTTCTTCAGCCACCGCCGGCCTCGATTTTAATTTAGTCGGCCCCCATCTTCATTTCGTCAGTGGCCGCCACCACAGGCCTCGATTTTAATTTAGTTGGCCCCCTGCCGGCTTGGTCTTCCACGGGAGCTGGCTAATCTTCTTTTCTTCGGCTCACGCTGGCTTGGTCTAATGGCGGGGGCTAGCTGGGAGGTGCTGAGGCTGGGCTGAGGAAGAGCCACGCGGTCGAGACCACGTGACCAGCTAGACCGGCCCACCGGGGGATGCCCGATCCCCCGATAGGTCAATCCGCCCCTGTTTGTGAACTATGTGTACTTCTTACCTGCTATGTGGGATAAATGTTCAAATAGCCAAATATACCTGCATAACTCCTGAAGTTACAAGGGCATATCCTGGCTAAGCTTTTGAAAATCTACCCCTATATTTACCTGTTTAATTTCAAATGACTTTTCCAAGGTCTTTAAAGCAATGACTTCTTCGAACATCTCCTTCTGCTTGGTACTGAGAAAAGCATTCCTTCGGATTTCTTCGTAAGACCACTCTTTATTGCATGATCCATCTTCAGTAACAGTGGGGCAAGTAAACCTGAAGTCCTCCTGGAAAAGCAATAAATTGTTAGGTGATGATTTACTAATTACAGAAACATCTATGGGAACAGCACATTTTAATAAGTGTAGCCTACTCTGTATTTAATAGCTACACTTTTGGTCATCTTAGACTACAAGCTAACAAGGTTAAGTGGACTTGCCCCTATTAATATTGAACAAAATAAATGATGCATCATGGTGTACAGAATTAGTCTCTAGAGAAATTAAACTTGTTCATTGATCAGGGATCCAAAGAATAACAATTTTCACAAGACTGAAGGAATTCCAGAAAGAGAATAGAGAGATTGTGATTGGATTTACATATCTTACAGGGGAACAGAGGGGCAGAGAAGTCTGTTACATCAGCAGATAGAATGAAATAGTTAGAGAAGAGTAATTAAAAGGAGATGGCTACTTGGAGGGATTAGGAAGCCAGTAATAAAGTGAGAGGGAAGAGAAATCCAGAGTTATTATCCAGTGAGAAACAACATAGTCAAGGCATGAGTGTCAGGCTTGAAAGGTCATTCTGGGAGGTCAGAGAACCATAATCTTTTACAGATACAAGAAAAATGGTCAACAAAGGTAAAAGTAAGTGAGCTCCATTCAGAAGGAAGCCATTTTGTTAGAGTGAGGCCATGATGTATATAGCACATAATGATATATACAAAATGGGATGAAAGCTGTAAATACTTAATCTATGATGAATGACCAATTATGTGCCAGAAACCACTTTTGCCATGCAACAGTTACGCAGTTTGTGAATGAGTAATTCTTTTCGAAATGGTAAATATTCAAGTGAGTGCTAATGATGGACTTAGCCAGCTAAGTTAAACTAATTTTCAGCTATACCCCTCTAGGTTGTGGCTAAAAATTAACCTAAATCTAGTTGGCTAAAACTTAATTGACTAAGTTTAGGGAACCTTGGCTGAAGGTTTGCTCAGCCCTGACCTAGATCACACTACATTTCTCCTCTAAACTTAGTCACATGATCTCCTCTAAATTTAGTCACATGATCTCCATGATGAAGACCTGGCAAGGGGCCTATGGGTATCTTTACAATAGAGTTCATTGCATTATATTTTTGATTATATTTTTTATCACACAAAATCAAAACCCAATTGATAAGAAAACTGAACAATTTAAACCACTTCTTTAATGTTTATCATGCTTTGCATCATCAAAGAGTTCTACACACACTATATAAGTATTATAGACAGTTTGCCACTGAAAAATTATGCTTAAAAATAACATAACTGTGATTGAAAACTTGAGAACATAGCAGTGATTGTAGTTTTGCAAATATTAATTTATTTATTGGCTAATTGTTTGTACATTGGATTGTATTTTAAGTTGCAAGCACAGTCTGGTTTACAACATGCTGTATGCCAATCCTCATTGGTTTTAAATAGAGCAGAGTGATGGTGATGGGATGCTTGTGGTACGAGTGATGATAGTGAATGGCATTTGGTACTCACAATAGAAATAGAGCACTGTAATATAAGCTTTTCAACCGGTTGGTGGTGTCTTTTACCATTTAATAGTCTTAAGAATGTATAACAGCCAAAATAAAAGATTTTAATTATTTATATATTTATTGTATGTTGATATCTATATATTGTGAGGAAACCATTTTTGTGGTAGATATAGTACAGATTTGGTGAGTAAGGGCTGGAGTTTAAAAAACATTTTGGAAAATTTTATATAATCCTTGAATACACCTTTTCAATCTTGTTGTCTCTGGCCTTATCTGCAGTGTCAGAATTAAATTTAAGCTTACGTTCCACAAGGTCAAAATAAGCTTTAATCGATCTTTCCAAGCATTGTATTATCAGAAACAGCATATTGATAATTATGGGGTTATCAAGACTCATAGAAGCTAATATTTAGCACCACTTAGCCAGATAAATGTAGACTTATCTGGCTAAGTGACAGTCACTGACTATCTGGCTGTGTTCAGTGACTACTACTTAGCTGGATAAATAGTTATCTGGCTAAATAACTATCTAGCTAAGTGGTGAGCAGGATGGGGATACAACAAGAAGGAGCTATTTATCCAGCCAACTTAACCGAACAAGTGATGGTATTCAGCTTTATCCAGCTAACTTATCTGAATAAGTTAGACCTGCTATTGAGCAGGTTTAAAGTTAGCCAGATAAACTTTTCCCGCTAACCTTAAGCTCTCTGGGCATGTTCAGTGGTTCAGGTGTATCTCTGAATATCCTGGCTAAGTTAGCTGGATATGTTTATCTGGCTAACTTTCCTAGCTGGCTGGCTTTTGAATATCTACCTCAGAAATAACTATATAAAATGGAAGATGTGGCAGCCATTTTATGAACTTGGAAAAGGATCTCATGAGACAACGTGCTGACCTGGCACATACGCCTGAGGAATGCAGACAGATAAGATAGTACTAGGAAAAATACTGGACTACTTACAGATATTGCCCATTATATGTAAAACAGTGAACTGCTGGAAAAGCCCCATCTGGGGGGAGATAGCTCGCTCCCTCTCTCTCTCTCTCTCTCTCTCACATGTGTTCAGCTGCAAAACAATGCTCGATTTCCTCATGTAACTGCAAAAAGATGCCCAGGCTAGGTGTGGCTCAAACTGGCCACTGATGTCATACATACTTGGAACATCTAATAATAATTGTGGTAAAATTGTAACTGTACCTTTTCACTGTCAGTTTGTATGTAGTTATTAGAAATAAAGAATTCATATTTGTGATTATTGAGGTGTTGACAAGTAATTCTAAGTTTCTTATAAAGACGATAAATCCATTCTCAACACAACAGCTAAACCTTCTTCAGGTACCTGGAAACAATAGAGGATGCTCCCAAGGATTTCAGCTCTCCACCAGAAAGCAGTGACACAGTGCCAACCATGGGTTTGCAAAACTGAGGTTTATTTTACCAGAGACATGCTCTAGCTCTGGCTAGGTCCAATACTCTTATATTTGATCAATTTTGCCTCTAAACTTGTGGTTACTGTACAATGGTGGAAAAGGACACAGCCATGAATTTTTTCATACCACCAGCGTTTGTTATCCCCACCCAAAATCAGGTCATGAACCGGCCCTGGGCCACGCTCCACCTGTTTTCTGAGCCGTGAATGAGACTGTGACCTTCAGTCTTCTCTAGCATCCATGAAGCATCATGGCCCTGAAAGCAAGCAGGTGATGCCAGCTCTCGCCTCTAAGCTGTACAGGCAGGTAACACGCTATTGTGGGGGCAAGCACTCACAAACTTACACTGCTCGTTCTCCAAAGAACTACCACCAGCATATTAAAAAAACAGCATGAAAGAAAACAAGGCTCCATGACTAGCAAATAGGTCAGCTTATCGGCTACTAAAGGCCACCCACCATGCACCATCAACAGCTTTAACTGAAACATCTTTGTCCAAAAAATATATCAGCAACCACATATACTGTGAAAAAGATTTTTCAAAAAACACTTATGAGCATAAATGGGTTTTTGAAAATTGCGACTTTACGCCTGTAACTCCTTTGAAAAGTCACTCCATAGGGCTGAATTATCAAAAGGTTTTACACATGTAAATGGGCTTTCGAAAATTCCTGTGAAATACGCTTCTTTTATTTGTGTAACTCTTTTCAAAATTAACTCCTAAGTCTGTGAGAGTGAAAAAACACTGTTCAATATGGCCATCTTCCTAGAAATGAATCAAGGATATTTAACAGTTCAGGCAATCCAAGCAACGGTAACACAAGTTGAAAGTGCATGCTACAAGCATAGTCTTACGCTTGTTGGCCGTGGAGCCCTGCGGCCAGCCTCACCCCTCACCATGCTGCCGCGGCTGAAGCAGGCTTGGGCTCCCTGGCAGTGACAGGCAGCTGCTGCCGACGCAAAGGTCCCCCCTCATAGTCCTCCTCGTGGCTCTGAGATGCCAGTCAATGCCATCCCTGGTTCTCGCAGCTGGAACGCCGCCAACACTCAGCTTTGCCTCCAAACCCCTAGGCACGCACGCGCGCGCGCCTCCATGCCTGGTTTAAAAGGCCCATGGCGGGAAATAGTTCCACGAGTCTCAGAGATGACATCATCTCCCAGGAACTACTTAAGGGCAGTCCCTGCCTTCCTTCGATGCCTTGGCAACAAGTCTCCACGCTTCCTGCGATCCGCGGGTTGCTCCTGAGTTCCTTCTTCATTGCTCCTGCTTATGTTTGGCTTTGAATTCGGACCGGGTGTGACCACAAGCTATGCTGCCTGCCACGACCCTTGTCTGGATACCGACTACGAGCTATGCTGCCTGTCACGACCCTTGCCTGGATACTGACTACGAGCTATACTGCCTGCCTCTCTTCTGGACTTCCATCTTCGCAGAGGGCTCAACCTGAGGGGAACGTGGGCTGGTAGTGGTGAAGCTCCAGTGGGGTCTCTGCTTGTCAACAGCCTCGCTTACCTACGGTGGGGACCTGTGGGGCTCCTCCCCAAGGTGGCGTCAGCTGCCCCTCGGTCCAAGGGTCCAACAGCCCAACACATGGTACAAACATGCATTTCCCTTCGCTCACCAATCCTGCCCCACTCTAAAAAGATTGGGAGCACCGGTGGGATGGACTCCCGTTATTCCTCCTATTCTCTTTCCTGATCCCGTGTTGCCCTATATGCAGTGTGCACAGCCACTTGACAAAAGCCTCTTAACTAAACACTGCTGAGGATGGACGAATGGACAGACATGCGAATGGACACATCCTCCACAATAGGTGCTTTTACTCTAGTGAAAAGCATTCCAATAGCCAACCCTGCCGCAGAAGCCAAAGCTTCATTGTAGTGAGGACTTTCCCTATAGCTATGACCATTTTTTTACAAAATGTACTTTTTTTTTTTTTTTTTTTAAACTCTTCACCCTTTTCCCCATCTCAAAATAGAATAAACACTTCAAAGTCATGATTGATCTTGGAAATATAAAGTAGAACTTTCCTTCTAGGACTAAGTAATACCATGTAACCTGAGACATGCTGGAAAACACTGAATGATTAGAAAAGCAAATAGCACTTACACTTTCTATTTTATATTTGCAATAATCGTTCAGCGACTTGGGGTCCACGGCATGGCCACACGACATCAGGATTTTGGGACATGCTTCAAAATCATCACCTGAAGGAAAACATTCAATTATATTTCTTTAGTAGCTGTTAACCCTTTCTATAACTCCTACAGACAGGGAGGCCCTTATTTAGTGCCTTTTGACTATGTTCGGACAGGATGTGATTACCGACCTTGGCATTGGCATGCTTTTCCCCTTTTAATTTCTTTCTCCAGTTTTGTCTCTGGTATGCTGCTGACAGTCTCGGTATTGCTTCTAAGCTGTGGTAGGCATTCTTTAATTTATATGTAACCCCCTGACCATTGAGGGTCACCATCTCTGCTTTGGGGAGCCGGGGGTAACTCTCCCAAAATGAGGAAATAAATCTCAACTGGGTCATGGGCGGGGAGCAGCCAAGCTGCAAGGCCAAACTGGGCACAGGACACACACACACAAGAACTTAAAAAAAAAAGCAGCAAAAAAACACTGTCCACATCCAAATTGTGCTCCAAAAAGAAAGGATAGTTTATTAAAGTATCTTCAATTGCTTGGAATTTCCCATAATAGGGTGTTACGAAATCCCCTGTTGCTGTGCTACAGGAGGTATCTCACCTTCTCCTCCGGAGGCCGCTCCGAAGCCAGGGCCTCGCCTGTGTATCTTCCCGGATTTGCTCCAGGGCCTGGGAGGCCTAGCTGTTCCTGAGGCCTGCCTGTGGCTTGCTTGTCATTGCTTGGACTTCCTGGTTCCCTCCATGCCCTTCTCCCTAGGGGCCGGCCCGCGGCTCTCCACCTCAGTTATAGGGCCAGCGAGGGGCGGTCCAGGCAAACTCCTCCCAGGGAGTTGCCTACATCCTGCAGTATAAAAGGACTCTCATTTCACTTCCTACTTGCCTTTGGATTGGGTTCTACAGTTGCTTGTAACCTCTCTTGATCCAGGTCCTCCGTGGTCGTGCCTGCTTTGATAGCTCCTTGTCCTGTCTCTGCCTTGATGTCTGTTCCTGAAGTTGCCTTGATGTCTATTCCTGATGTTGCCTGATGTCTGTTCCTGATCCAGTTCCTGATCCAGTCCCAGATGTTCTTGCCTTGAGCTGCCTGGAGTGCAGCGAACCTACCTTGAGCTGCCTGGAGTGCAGCAATCCACCGCTTCTTCTTCCCAGTGCTCTCCCGATCTCAGCGTGGTCCGTGACCAGCCTTCCTGGGCTGTGTAGGGTGCGTATGGGACGGGGTGGTCCATGACTCAGTCCCGCGGGTGGGCTGAGTAGGGCGCCCTGAGGGACAGTGCCCATGTCTTCCTTCCAGCCCTCATCTCTGATGTCTCTGTACCAGCCCTTGTCTACGATGTCTGCACCAGCCCTCGTCTAAGATGCCTTCCGTGTACTAAGGACTCTGTCTGCCCTCGTCCTCTGTCCGGCCTGCCGCCCTTTGCTGTTACCCAGCGGCAGGTCCGAAAGGGCTTGGAACAGTTGGAGGACCGTTCATCAACCAACATTGCGTTGCTGGTTGCCACGGGCTTGCAGGTCCGGCTGAGGGTCAGACTCCGCTCCTTAACCCCTGCTTCAGTACCCGCATGGCTCACCATGCATGCACCGGCTCACCTCCCACGGTATGGCTGGGTCCTCCCTAGGTCTCGCCGTGGCCCAAGGGCTCACACCACCTGCTCTAGAGACGGCCGCGCTCCTCGCGCCTACGATAGTACCCGAGGGCCTCCAACCCTCGGCCCGTCAGCGGTGTGGTGGACGTGCCCGTAACATAGGGTGTATGGAAGTCAAAGTGGAATGTTTTGGGCAGAGACTGAAGCATTTTCATCGTGAGAGATGACCTTCAAACTAACCCAAAAGTCTAGGAAGTGGTCTGTGACATCCTGGTCTTGAACTTCTTGCAGGATTCAGAGGGGCTATTTGAAAACTTGTCCATTCTGCTTAACAGCTATGAGATGAAATGTGGTCTGTGTTTGATTTGGCCTAAAATCAAGCAACCAAAAAATACACACCTCAAAATATAAATTCCCCTCTTCTTGAACAAACAAACAAACACGGGGGAAATGCAAATCTTTGTGGATAGACTTTTAATGTCCGGTATCTTTAAGGGTAACGCCCAAAAGGGAGTGCCTCAATGTTAGTATATATAGTTTTTACTTTAAATTTAATAATTGAACTTTAGTGCTCGTGTTTGTGCTTCATTATGTATTATACTATATCATATAGTGGTATATTATGTCTTATTTACAAAACTCTCCTTGACAACCACAGTCCTTAAAGAATTAGAAGTCTTCTAGGGAAAGTTGTTATACAAAATATGAGTGAAGCCGCCCATTCTGGGAGAAAAGAAGTCAAGTTGATGATATTTGCCATCCCAGAATGGGCGGCTTCACTCATATTTTGTATAACATCTTTCCCTAGAAGACTTCTAATTCTTTAAGGAATGTGTTTTTTTGTATTTTGTTTTATTTTAAGCTAGATGAACAGTGCACACCAAGGGCCAGATTTTCAAAGGGGTACGCGCGTAAGATATGCGCATACCCCCCAAAAACCTGGCCCAAACTCCCCCTGCGCGCGCCGAGCCCATGTTGAGTCTCATCACAACACAGCTCATTTCTCTTAGCATAAAGGTGCTCTTTTGGAGCATGAACTACAGGCAAAGACATGAGACATCAAGAAGTAAGCAAGGAGGAGAGACCAAGAGATAGGAATTCTGCTGATGAAAATTAGTGTCAGCTTGGAGGAAGTACAATTTATCTCCCCAGGATTAAAACAAAAATCAGAGCAGAAAGCGGGGTTGTATGTTTTAGCTGCCAAATCATTTAATTTTAGCATAGGTTTGCTAGTTCTACTGCTTTCACAACCATTTCCTTTCTTTGGTTGGAAGACCTGCTAAGCAAAACTTCACTTCTGAAGATTTCAATTGTTCTTTTCTGCAGTCCTGAAACAGCTGCATTTTACAGACACTGTCCATGGTTTTCCTGATCCTTTGAACAGGTTTAATGGAAGCTGTTCACTCTGTGTCCTCACCTATCTGTTAAGTTATTATTCATTTATTATGCTGCCTCTGCAAATTCCTTAAACTCACGCAGCAGCCATGATCAGAAGAATGTCAAAAGTTACCTCATGTGGAAGGGGATCTAACTAGTTCACACAATGTTAGAATTTGTGACATCATAGCCAAACTGGACCAATCAGATCCAGTGTGTAGGGAGATATTTTGAATTTCTGTACAGTACACATAGGAACCAGTATTCTGTAAAACATCAGATATTGTAAATAAAAGGATTATTACCCGTGATTCCATCAGGTCCATAGATGGCCTCCAGTTTTTGCTTCAGTTTGTTACGGTTCTGCTGAAAAACAGACTCTAAAAGAACAGTGATGAAAGTGCTAGCTAGGTTAAAGAATATTGCTATTATTTTAATGTTATATTTGTTTCCCACTTTTAGGCATATAGTATAAGACAGGAAATCAACTGAAAATACATACATTTGTGCACATGTATATGGGGTAGGCAATATAATGAAAACCATTTTTGCAGGTAAAATGCTGTTTATCCATATAAATGACTTTTTTGATTATTGTAAACTAGTCACAAAAACAACCCAATAGTAAAGATCAAATGCATATGAAGTTTCAAAGAGACCTCAAACAATGACACCTGAACAGCCTAAATGTTGCGGGGAAACACTATCATCATTTGCAAATATTTTTTTGTTTTATATGCAAATAAAATCAGTTCTTATCAAAGTTCAAATATTAAAAAAAAAAAATAGAAAACTTATCTTATTAATCAAGATGAGAGAAGAACATGGTGTTGCGGTCCCCACTGCTTCCTTCCCCGTCGGACTCGGGGTCTCTTACCGTCCCGTGGACCGCGGAGGAGGATCCCCTGCTCCTGGACTGCCAGACCGCGTGGTTCCCGTGCTTCCCTCTGAGGACTCCTCGCTAGGCCCTGACCGTGCTTCACTCAAACTGGGGCTCTCTTGCCTTCCTCCGCCCCACAAAGAGGGACGCCGGTCCCCAACCGGGCCCAGTCGCATGGCTCCGGCCTTGCCTCACGAAAACGCCGCCAAAGCCTCTCTGGACTCCGCGCGCGAGGGCTGGGTACTTCAGCCCCGGTACCCGGAAGTGCTGCTCCGCCCCCGAGGTGATGTCACGCTGCGGCTAAAGTATATAAGCAGACTCCGGACTTCCTCACTTTGCCTTGCAACGAGGTTCACACAGTTCCTCTGTGCCTTGAGTTGCTGCTTATCTTCCGTCTCCCTGCTGATCTTTGGTTTGACTTCTGCTTGTTCCTGACGACTCCTGCTTGCCGCCTGCCTCGACCCTGGTCTGCCTGCTGATTCTTGGCCTTGACTCCAGCTTGTTCCTGACGTTCCCGCTTGCTGCTGCCTCGACCCCGGTCTGTTCCTCGACCTTGGACTCCAGTCTTGCTGCTGATTCTGGAGGCCCGCTCCCAGTGTGCTCCTGACTTCCCGGCTGACCTCGGCCTCGGCCGTGGCCCTGCTGGGCCCCTGACCTCAGGACTTAAGTACTCTGGCCGGCCTAGGCCCGGTTCTCCTTGCAGCCTCTGCTTCTGCCCACGGACTATTTCAGACTCTGGGCTCCAGTCCTTGGTTACCTGGTTCTTGTTCCACTGCGTGGCAGCTACTTCCTACGTCTCACGCCTAAGTCCCCGCGGTCGGTCCCTACGGGCGCCTGCTGGGGGGGCACCGCACCGCGCGGGTGAAGTCCTCAGCCCCCTCTGCCTACCGGCCTCACTCTTACCAACCTCCCGGCCGATCCAAGGGTCCACGACTCCGCTTGAACGCAACACATGGGGTAAAATTGAAGAGCTCGGCGTGCGCTAAAGCTGGGAGATCTGTGTGTGTCTCTCGAGCCGGTGCATGCCGCACAGATTTTTAAAAAATGCACATGTACGCGCATATCTTCTGATATGCGCATAAACATTTTTTTGGGGGAAAAAAGGGGCAGGGCATGGGCATTCCTGGATTTTACTATTAAAACAGTGAGTAACTATTTACGCACAGAAGCCCACGTCATGGTCCCTATCCACTTCTGTTATGGATGGCATGTAACTAGTATAATAAAAAAAATGAGATTACTTAGTGAGGATTGAAGGGCTGTGGCTAAAAGTGAAAAAAAGGGAGGTAGGTTAATTAAGGGGATTAGGAAGTCCTAGCCTTTATCTGTGCAAACTGGGAATAGACTGGGGAAAATGGTAATTGCGTTAGTGTGTATATGTAATAAAATCCCCCCACTTATGCAGTAGAGCTGGCATTTGTGTGCACACGTGTGCGCCCATATAAAATTGTGTGTACATGTATGCGCACCCTGCTGATTTTATACCATTCGCAAATATGTTATCGAATGGCCGTGTCCATTTGCACGAGTCGGCATACATGCATACATATATGCCTGCGTGGATGTTTGAAAGTTACTGTAATATTTTTAGATTATTGCCCATCTTATATGCGGGTAAAAGTACCTGCATATATCAGTGATGCATGTACTTTTATTCATGTATCTTCAGAGGAAATCCCTGGGAAATAGAGACACGTACATAGTAGGGATGTGAATCGTTTTTTGACGATTTAAAATATCGTCCGATATATTTTAAATCGTCAAAAATCGTTAGGGCCACGATACAATACCAATTCCCCTGATTTATCGTCAAAAAATCGTAAATCGGGGGAAGGGGGAGGGCAGGAAAACCGGCACACTAAAACACCCTAAAACCCACCCCCGACCCTTTAAATTAAATCCCCCACCCTCTCGAACCCCCCCCCAAATGCCTTAAATTACCTGGGGGTCCAGCGGCAGTCCGGAACGGTCTCCTGCAATTGAATCGTGTTGTCTTCAGCCGGCGCCATTCTGCGCCGCCATTTTGCAAAATGGCGGCGCAGAATGGCGCCGGCTGAAGACAACACGATTCAATTGCAGGAGACCGTTCCGGACTGCCGCTGGACCCCCAGGTAATTTAAGGCATTTGGGGGGGGGGTTCGAGAGGGTGGGGGATTTAATTTAAAGGGTCGGGGGTGGGTTTTAGGGTGTTTTAGTGTGCCGGTTTTCCTGCCCTCCCCCTTCCCCCGATTTAGCTACGGACCGCCGCTGGACCCCCAGGTAATTTAAGGCATTTGGGGGGGGGGTTCGGGAGGGTGGGGGATTTCATTTAAAGGGTCGGGGGTGGGTTTTAGGGGGTTTTAGTGTGCCGGTTCACGATTTTAACGATTTTCACGATATTCTAAACACCCAAATGGCGACGATACGATTCCCTCCCCCTCCCAGCCGAAATCGATCGTTAAGACGATCGAGGACACGATTCACATCTCTAGTACATAGGTAGTTTTGAAGAATCAAGCTATTTGCGCAAGTTTGCCTTAAAGTACTTGTACATCAAGGAGGCACAAATTTGTGCAGGGATTTTACATGGGACAATAATCAAAGCAAAATTACTCACAAAGTTTTGCTTTGATTATGTCAGCAAACCCAATGGGTAAAAACTATCTCTGAACAGTTTGAGTATTTAATATTATTTAATACTAGCTGTACCCGGCCACACGTTGCTGTGGCTCAGTCTGGTTAAATGGAAAAGAAAGAAAAGAGAAAGCGCACGTTTGTAATATGTTTAATTTCACAATGCTTGTGGGTATACAATATTTTTTGTTGTTCCATTGTCTGTGCAGATATAGAGATTGTCTGGTTTGCCGACTCTAGCTTTGCTGGGAGTGGAGGTGGAGAGATGCCGATGTAAACTCTTCCCGTGGTGGCTGAGACCCTCAGGCGGCTTGACAGCACTGACTTCCCCCTCCCCCCCCCCACCCCCTGCAGTTGCGGGAAATTTACTTGACTTCTTCTTATCTGCAGGACACAGGGGGCGGTGGAGCAGGGCGAGCTGTTCTGTGTTCAGCTCTTTGCGCTTTGGCAGCTGCAGGCTGCAGCTGCTAGTAATCTCTTCACAGCCACTTTCTACTGCATTTGCTGTGCTCTGGCCGTCCCAACTCCCTCCCCCCCCTTCCCTGGCGGTGGATGGACTAGGTCGGCGACTCTTCTACCCTTTCCTCCTCCTGTGTGCAACTGTCCGGCAGTCCCTACTCCCTCCTCCCTTCCCCAGCGGTGGAGGAATGGGCTGAGCCATTTCTCAGAGCGGCGACTTGTCTGCCCTTTCCTCCTCCCTTCTGTGACACCCAGTATGTAGCGCAGAGCTCTATAGTCTGCACATGCGGCGTAGAGCTGCTCTCTACTGCGCATTTGTGGTCCGTCAGTCAGAGCCCATTTATATTGTAGATAGTGTGTGTTGCTTTTACGTCCAACAGATGGTGCTGTTTTTCAAAAAAAGCATGTTTTTACCTGTCACAGGTGTAACATCTATATAATATAGGTATATAGAAACACTCGTGTATTCGAATGCAACTTTGTGTCAAAATTTCAAAGCAATCGGTGAAGAACTTTCGGAGATTTAAGATTTTGAACAAACGAACATTTACATTTTTATTTATATAGATTGATTAATTAATATTAATCAGTGGCAGCTACTTTATCATTCACTACCTGAAACTCATTGCCTGTAGATTATGTATTCTTAAGCCCCAGAGCAGGAAATACAATGTGAGTTACTTATTATTAAGAAATTGTACCTGGGGTTTTGTCAGTTTTATTGGTTCCTAGAATTTGTTTAGATGTGGAGGGACTCTGGATGGTCTTAGATTCTGTAAGAGCAGAAACAAACATATATATTAACATAGTAGATATCAACAAATAAGGACCACTTAGTCCACCCAATATGTCCAGGTGAGCCTGCCTACCTACCTAGCTCTAGCTAAGGATATCTTCCAATGGTCAGCTCTTCCACTCTGACCATCTGTGGCACCAGTGGTGGAGTATTGATAATTTTGGGTCACACAAAACACACTCATACCATACACTCCCCTCATCCATTATTCTCATGCCACCCCCCCCCCCCATACCTCATGTTCTCATGCCACACTCCCATCTTCCATGCCCAGTGCTTTCTCCTCACACTCCCTCCCCCTCCCATCCAGTGCTCTCACCCCATACATTTCCCCCTTGCTCAGTGCTCTCACCCTTTGCTTCCCCTTGCCCAGTGCTCTTTCCTTTCCTATGCTGTGTTCTCTCCTCTGCTCCATATTTTCATCTCCTCTCAAAGTACTCTCACTTTTCCCACTCCATGCTTTCACCCTTCCCCCCACAATGCTCTCCTTCCACTCTGTGCTTTCATCCCCCTTTCCCCCTTTGTCCACCCCCTCCAAGAGTTCCAACACAGTTCTCTACCCATTCTCCCCGTGTTCTTACCTGCTGAAGATCTATGCCAGGAGTGGGAGGAAGTTCTACCAAGCAGGAGGCTACTTGCCCTGAAGCTGATCGCTTCGTATAAGCAGAATGAGCCAATCGGCCTCGGGAGGCAGGGCCACAGTAGCAGCTCGGCATGCCTTCCTCTCTGCTTCCCATCCCTGGGCCCAGAGAAAACAAGAGAGGAGAGGGCAGAGGAGGTAGCCTGATGGCATTTTTCTTCCTCTTATCTCCTGCTGGGGGTGCATATGGCTGGGCCCCCCTTTCACTGCATAGCCCAGGAGAAGTTCCCCCTGCTCTGTCCTCTCCAGTAACTCCGCCCCTGTAAAGTACCTAGCTCCTATTTATTTTAGCCCCTAGCTGATAATTTTGCCAAGTCAATCTGCTTCCCATGCTAGGAAATTTGTCTCTCAGAAACAATCAGGAGGATTGTTTCTGAGAATGTACAAAAGCCCTGCCACTGCTACATGTTGATCGACCTTGCCTCTTCTTAGGAGCTTGATGCAGGAGAGGAGATTCTGGATAGAAGAACATTCAAGTTTTCATACCTAATCATACATTTAGGCTTCTTGTTTCTTCTATCTGTGACAAGGCTATGCCAGTCATTTGAATATAAGAACATAAGAAATTTCCATGCTGGGACAGACCAAGGATCCATCAAGCCCAGCATCCTGTTTCTAACAGTGGCCAATCCAGGCTACAAGTACCTGGTAGAGATGTGAATCGTGTGATCGATCGTCTTAACGATCGATTTCGGCTGGGAGGGGGAGGGAATCGGATCGTCGCCGTTTGGGTTTTTTAAATATCGTGAAAATCGTGTAAATCGAAAACCGGCACACTAAAACATCCCTAAAACCCACCCCGACCCTTTAAAATAAATCCCCCACCCTCCTGAACCCCCCCCCCCAATGCCTTAAATTACCTGGGGTCCAGTGGGGGGGAGGGCGGGAAAACCGGCACACTAAAACAACCCTAAAACCCACTCCGACCCTTTAAAATAAATCCCCACCCTCCCGAACCCCCCCAAAATGCCTTAAATTACCTGGGGTCCAGAGGAAGGGTCCCGGTGTGATCTTTTACTCTCGGACCTCTGGTGCTTGTAGAAATGGCGCCGGCGCTACCTTTGCCTTGTCATATGACAGGTCAAAGGGAGCGCCGGCGCCATTTTGTTTTTTGTCCCCCGAGGTCAGGAGCGTAGGAGATCGCTCCCGGACCCCCGCTGGACCCCCGGGAACTTTTGGCCAGCTTGGGGGGGCCTCCTGACCCCCACAAGACTTGTCAAAAGTCCAGCGGGGGTCCGGAACGACCTCCTGCAGTCGAATCGTGTTGTCTACGGCCGGCGCCATTTTGCGCCGCCATTTTGCGCAAAATGGCGCCGGCCGTAGACCCCCGCTGGACCCCCGCTGGACTTTTGGCAAGTCTTGTGGGGGTCAGGAGGCCCCCCAAGCTGGCCAAAAGTCCCTGGGGGTCCAGGAGCGATCTCCTGCCGCGAATCGTTTTTCCATACGGAAAAACCAAAGGTAGCGCCGCGCCATTTCTACAAGCACTTCTTTGTGGATTCTTTGTGGCTTCTGCTGCTGCCTAATCGACCGCATGGGTTCGGCGGACTGGCTCCTTCCCCTCAGCCCTCCATGCGCGCGGCTGAAAAGAGAATTTAAAGGAGCCATGACAGGAAATTGTCATGGCTCCCCCGGGGACTCCTTCTTCCAGTTCCGGTATATAAGGCAAGATCTGATACTCAGACCTTGCCTTGGTATTGAGGCTCTGTGCTTGGTTCCTGTGTCAGTGTTCCGGATCCGCTCTTTGCCCCGCTTATGCTCTTCTCCTCATTGGACTGATTCTTTGGCTGTCTCTGGACCCTTCTTCTTTTCTCCTGGATTGGCTTCGGACCATTCTCCCGTCTGCTCCTGGACCAGCTCTCGACCTCTCTCTGGACTTCGACCCTTGGACTGGATTGGGACTATCCTCCAACGTGTACTCCCGGACTGATCACGACCTGCTGGAGGCGCCATCCGTCTGGAACCCACGACCTGCAGGAGGCGCCTGCATCCAGACCATCTTCATTCTTCAGGGAGTCTCCTAAGTCCCAACGGCCGTGTCCCTACGGGCTCTTCCTGGGGGGATCATGAGCTTCCAGGGTGAAGCCTTCATCTCAACATCTTCAACAGGCCTTGCCATCCAACGGTAGAGACCGACGAGAGTTAACTTCCTTCTTGGCAGTGCTGACTCAACCTCGGAACAGGGGTCCACTCTCCGATTCATAACTGAATACCAAGGCCATGGACCCGGCAGAGGCCTCAGCTCGCCAGGCCATTCCTGGATTAGCCCAGAAGGTCATGGAGCAGCAATGTATACTAGAATCCATGGCGGCTTCCTTGGAATAACTTAACGCCCGTCTGGATTCTATAGCTGCAACTCAGGCCATCCCGCCAACACTTCTATTACTCTGCACCCTCGGTGGTGCAGAGTAATACCCGGTCAGTGATTCCATTACTGACTCCTCCACGCTACGCCGGAGACCCTCGCTTATGTCAAGGATTTCTCGACCAGTGCAGCATGCACTTTCATCTTCAAGCCTCCCTCTTTCCAGATGATCTTACCAAAACAACATATATCCTGTCGTTGTTGGAGGGTAAGTCCCTGGCCTGGGCTTCCCCTTTCTGGCAACGGTCAGATCCAGTCCTACAAAATCTGCCTAAATTCTTGGAATTGTTTCAAGCGGTATTTGACGATCCCGGGAAACAAGTGGTTGCTGGTTCCAAGCTTTTACAACTCCGGCAAGGAGGCCAATCGCTGGCGGATTATACCATTGAATTCAGGACTCTGGCATCCAAACTCCATTGGGAGGAGAACTGTCTCTGGTCCATATTCTTAGAGGGTCTGTCACCCAGAATAAAAGATGAAATGGCAGCCCGAGAGTTACCTCAATCCTTGGATTTCATCGTGGATTTGGTAACCCGAATCGATCCACGACTACAGGAAAGAGCGCGGGAGGGATCAAGCACGAGAAGGCACATAGTGGGTGCCATTTCTTCTCTTTCGGTTCCCACCTCCCAAACGGCACCTAAATCCGAAGGAACTATGGAGGAACCTATGCAATTGGGACGGGGCCCCCTTTCTCCAGAAGAACGGCAAAGATGCCGCAAGGCAGGCCTCTGTCTCTATTGTGGAGGAGTGGGTCATCTCATTGCCCGTTGTCCTACTCATCTGGGAAACTCCAAAGCCTAGGCTCCATTGGGGGAGTAACCCTAGGCATCACCTCTCCGGCTCCCCCACTGACTCTGTATGTCACCCTAGATTTCAAAGATCATCGGTTCTCCACCCTGGCTTTAGTAGATTCTGGAGCTGGTGGAAATTTTATTCTACAAGATGTGGTAGAGCAACTACACATCCCCACTTGCTTGTGTCCAAAGCCGTTAATTATATCCTCCATTCATGGAGATCCCCTGCCGGGGAGGATAACTCATCATACAGTTCTGATGGAATGTCACATTTCACCGAACCACACTGAAAGCATCTCCTTCTATACCATCCAAAGAGCAATCCATCCTATAGTTCTTGGCATTCCATGGTTACAGCAACACAACCCACAGTTCGACTGGACATTTTTAAAACTAATCCACTGGGGATCAAAATGCCAGGAGACCTGCATTCACGGATCAAGTTCCTCTGTAGCTTCATCTGTACTTCTCGGCTTGAGGGTCTGCCATCACAGTACAAGCAGTTTTCGGATGTTTTTTCCAAAAAGGCTGCAGACATTTTGCCTCCACATTGAGAATTCGATTGTAGCATCAATTTGATTCCTGGTGCCACCCCGCCACGGGGTAGGGTCTATCCGTTGTCTGCCTTGGAGACCCGTGCTATGTCAGAATATATTCAAGACAACTTACAGAAAGGATTCATCAGGCGCTCTAAATCTCCAGCTGGGGCCGGCTTTTTCTTTGTTGGAAAAAAAAGATGGGACCTTGCGTCCATGTATAGACTACCGTGGGCTAAATGCCATTGCCATCAAGGACTGGTACCCATTGCTGCTTATAGCTGAACTCTTCGAACGTCTACAGGGGGCCAAGGTATTTTCGAAGTTAGACCTCAGAGGAGCATATAATCTAGTCAGGATTTGTGAGGGGGATGAATGGAAGATGGCTTTTAACACCAGAGATGGACATTATGAATATCTTGTTATGCCTTTTGGATTGACCAATGCTCCTGCCGTCTTCCAGCACTTTGTTAATGAAATATTTAGAGACCTGCTCTATGTCTGCGTGGTAGTCTACCTAGACGATATTTTGATTTTTTCCAGCGATTTACAGACGCATCGTCAACATGTTGTTCAAGTGCTAGAATGTCTGAGAGAAAATCAACTCTATGCTAAACTGGAAAAATGTATCTTTGAAAGAGAAGCTTTATCTTTTTTGGGGTATATCATTTCTAAGCAAGGATTTTAAATGGACCCCGCTAAATTAAAATGCATCCAAAAATGGCCTCAGCCTAGCGGTCTACTGGCACTCCAGCGATTCCTTGGATTTGCAAACTACTATCGTAATTTTATACAGAACTTTTCCAAGCTGGCTGCGCCTCTTATGGCACTCACTCGTAAGGGGGCAAACATCAAGGCCTGGCCCATAGAGGCTGTAGAAGCCTTTCAGACTCTCAAAGAATCCTTTCTTCAACAACCTTGCCTTAGACATCCGGATCCCAGACATCCGTTTACAGTGGAGGTCGATGCCTCCACTGAAGGAGTAGGAGCTGTCCTGAGCCAAAACAATGCATCAGGAAAATTTCATCCGTGCTCCTATTTCTCTAGAAAATTTTCTCCAGCAGAATGCAATTATTCTATTGGCAACAAAGAACTTCTTGCTATCAAGCTCGCACTCGGAGTGGCGACAGTGGTTGGAGGGGGCACAACACCATATCACGGCTTCACAGACTACAAAAACTTGGTGTATCTCCAACAAGCTCAATGCCTGAACCCTCGTCAAGCTCGCTGGGTGCTTTTCTTCTCATGTTTCGATTTCGAGCTTCGATATCGACCAGCTACAGAGAACATCAAGGCTGATGCACTCTCTCTCGATCTTTCTCCGATGTGGACATTGAGGAGCCAATTCAAAATATTATTGACCCTGCTTTCATTATCCTCTCCGCTACTTTCACACTCCCACTGGGCAAGACTATGGTACCTAAGAGACTTCGTACTAAAGTATTACAATGGGGACACGATTCTCAGTTAGCCGGACATTGGGCAGAGCTCGGACTCAAATGCTCTTGCAACAATATTATTGGTGGCCCGACATGCACAAGGATATTCGTAAATATGTGGATTCTTGCCCAACTTGTGCACAACACAAGAGTCCTACCGGAAAGAATTGGGGACTTTTACAGCCGCTACCTATTCCCCAGAAACCCTGGACACATATTTCTACGGATTTTATTGTGGATCTTCCGCCATCTGAGGGCAATACAGTAATTTGGGTGGTTGTGGATCGATTCTCCAAAATGGCCCACTTTATCCCACTTCCCTCCCTCCCATCAGCTCCTCACCTGGCCCAACTGTTTATGCTTCATATTTTCTGTCTCCATGGCCTCTCACAGCATATCGTATCTGATCGTGGCCCTCAGTTCACGGCCCGTTACTGGCTCAATCTTTGCAAAAAATTTAACATTTCCCTGGATTATACCACTGCATTTCATCCGCAGGCTAACAGACAGGTGGAACGCACTAATCGTGCGTTAAAGCAATTTCTTCGGATGTACGTCAACTCCCGCCAGGACGATTGGGCAGCGCTTCTTTCATGGGCTGAGTTCTCTCATAACTCGCATGTCTGCTACGCAACAGGGATGTCTCCATTCTAGATTATATTTGGACGACTCCCCAGGCTGCCTCTACTGTTGCCATTAACGGTACCATCACCAGCAGCTCAGCTTACCGCAGTACAGTTATGGCGGCTCTAGATTCACACCCAGCACATGCTCCGGAAAGCTCTCCATTCTGCCAAGACATTCGCTGACAAGCATTGATGAACAGCTCCACGGTTCCATCCAGGAGAGAAAGTATGGCTTAGCACATGCCATATCCGGTTGCGAGTTCCTTCCATGTGGTTGACCCCACGTTATATTGGACCTTTTCCTGTACTATGTGAGCTTGGTCCTGTAACTTACCAACTCCGTTTACCGACCACCTTGAGGATTCATAACTCCTTCCATGTGTCCCTTCTGAAACCGTTGGTCCTCACTTGGCCTTCCCGGAAAACTCCCGAAGTACCACAGCATAGGGCTGAGGATGAGACCATATACTAGGTACATGAGGTTCTGGACATCCGGAAAAGAGGCAAAACATGGGAGTATCTTCTATCGTGGGAAGGATTCGGTACTGAGGAGAATTCTTGGGAGCCTGCTAGGAATATACTGGATAAGTCTCTCCTCACGAACTATCATATTGCACACCCTGGAAAACCCAAGCCTTCTCGGGGGAGGCCTAAAGGAGGGGGTACTGTTAGAAATGCTGGCCGCAGCAACCCACAGCCGGGTGTTATGGCCGCCAGCCATGGCAGGCCACGACCGGGATCGGGCCGGCAGCCACGGCAATAACCAACTCACCGGGAGCATCGGGGGCTCTTGCAGCGGCAGGCAGACCTCTGTCATTACTTCTTTGTGGCTTCTGCTGCTGCCTAATCGACCACATGGGTTCGGTGGTCTGGCTCCTCTCCCTCGGCCTCCTAGGAGCCACGCGTGCGGCTGAAGAGAGAATTTAAAGGAGCCATGACAGGAAATTGTCATGGCTCCCCCGGGGACTCCTTCTTCCAATTCCGGTATATAAGGCAAGGTCTGATACTCAGACCTTGCCTTGGTATTGAGGCTCTGTGCTTGGTTCCTGTGTCGGTGTTCGGATCCGCTCTTTGCCCCGCTTCTGCTCTTCTCCTCGTTGGACTGATTCTTTGGCTCCTGACCCTCGGACCGGTGGTGGTGATCTTCTGGTATTGACTTGGATTGGCTCTGGATCCTTCTCCTTCTTTTCTCCTGGATTGGCTTCGGACCATTCTCCCGTCTGCTCCTGGACCGGCTCTCGACCTCTCTCTGGACTTCGACCCTTGGACTGGATTGAGACTATCCTCCAACGGGTACTCCCGGACTTCTCACGACCTGCTGGAGGCACCAGCCGTCTGGAACCCACGACCTGCAGGAGAAGCCTGCATCCAGACCATCTTCATTCTTCAGGGAGTCTCCTAAGTCCCAGCAGCCGTGTCTCTATGGGCTCCTCCTGGGGGGATCACGAGCTTCCAGGGTGAAGCCTTCATCTCAACATCTTCAACAGGCCTTGCCATCCAACGGTAGAGAATGACGAGGGTTAACTTCCTTCTCGGCAGTACTGACTCTACCTCGGAACAGGGGTCCACTCTTCGATTCATAACAGGCAGTGAGAGGGAATTTTTGATATTCAGAATTCCTCCCTCTGCCATAACCCCACCTTTCTGGGGAGGAGGCTTTTGTGGGATATAAAAATCCCCATGAGCATGCTCAGTCTTCAGTGGGTTAGGAGTTAACAAGAAGGACAGAAGCTAGAGATCATCCCTGGGTCTCAAGAAACTGAGATTGGAGGAAGGAGTTTGGAGCTTAGCTGCAGAATTCGTTTTTACTTATCCCTAGAGGTTAGAATCTATGGGTGGGCCTTTGGGTTTTTTGGAAGTACATAGATTTTTGGATACAGACTGGTTCAGCCTGGATGGAAAGGCTTTCACTGGGATCCTGAAGGACTGAATTTAGAAAGATTGTTTTTGCCTGAGCAGAAGAAGAATCAAGAGTGAGAAGAAGTTTTTTTTGGTCTCTTGTACTAGAGACATCAAGAGACCTGTTGGAGATTTTTGTAGTTGGATTATGAATTTGTTCTAATAGTTTTGGGGGTATATGTTCCATCTTGACCAGCATATACTGGAGCTTCACTCATGTAGCCTCTTGCTGACCCTCTAAAAATGTTGATCATTTTTACGTTTTTGTTACGTTTTATGCATGTTTCTACTTGTTCCTTGCCTCTAATTTTGGAGGGAGCAGGTTACAAATGCATTGATATAAATAAATAGATCACCACAGAAAAGACCAAGGCGACACAAATTAATAACTAATCTTTACAATTCGCTTCTGAATCTGTTGTTTTTTTTAAAGTCATCATTTTCATCAGTTTTGTACCTGTATTTGTCATGTAGACATGGATCTTGTTCAATGCCCTGCATGAGAGTGGTTGCATAAATGTAATAAAATAAGAAAAGAACCTGTTCCTCCTATTTAAAGACCGGGGAAATCTGGGCAAACTAGGATCTATGAGGCCCATATCGGCTGATAACTGCTATCTAGGAGCTGAAACCAGAAACCTCAGACTGGTTTTTCTGGTTTTTACTCCCGTTCCCTCCCTCTCTCTTTCACCAAGTTCAGCAGACAAAGGGGGAGGCAGATTCCATCTATGGCAGTGCACGTCTTCTTAATCTGAATTCAGTACGAATTCTATTGGCTCCGGATTAAAATTGCATGATTCTCTTTATGTCAGGTCTAAAACAAAGACCTCCCTATTAAGAAACGTATTAAAATCAGGGGAATAAGTGTGATCTCATAGAATTACCGCACTGGTGCATGCTTGATGAATCTCCTTTTAGGTTCACGCAGCATTTATTCATTTTCTGAATATTGTTTCCCTATTTATTAAAAAAGAAACTTGGAGGGTTTTATAGTTAAAATAACTGCCTCCTCCCCTGCGAGTGGCCAGATGTGCTCTGGATAATGACCTGGGCTATGTATATGCTCTCACCACAGTGCTGCGGGCTCTGGTGAAGTCATTATCTGGTTTGTACATGCTTAAGGTGACCGACCAACCTATTTATTTTTCTGGGACAATCCTGAATATCAGAGGACTGTCTTGGAAAATTTGAGACTTCAGATGTGATGCCTTACTGTTTTGCTTTTCAGACATGTTCTGTGTGATGTAACGTTGCAACTGCATAGTTATTTTCCTTAATAAAAGAAATGATACCTGTCATTCCAGAGAGTTTGATGAGATTCTCCATCTGTTTTTTCAACTCTTTAACATCAGGGCTCTGATTAGGTTCTGAATGAGCAGAAAATGTGAGAGACGAAAAACGTTAGCAACATCTAAAATGGTTACTTTGAAATCATTTTCAAGAGATAAGGTTTGCATGAGCTCTGAACCAAGCCTAAATATTGAATAGATAGAAAACATTTTACCTTTCGTTTCTTCATCTGTGTAGATATCGACAAGGTTTTCAGTGGCGTCAGACATGGTTGGGGCTGAAGGATGTAGTTAGGTGCAGTAAGAACAAACACTGGGAAAGGCAATCAACCAAACAGGTTTAACTGCAGAGCTCTGTAATATATCCACCAAGCGATTTAACTTTGACTTTGCTGGCACTCTGCCTGAAGTTTATTGCTTGAGAGGGTTGGATTTTCTTCCTTTTATTGGTTTGGAAAAAAACAGTAATTTAAAGCAACACTGTCACTTGAAAAGCCAAAAGGAAAACGAAAGGGAATGTTTCTATAGGCTCACTTGCGTGCTTTGGGCATGGGTTAGTGTTTGGCTCATAGACCAGAGTATGACCAGTGAGACACATGGGACATGGCTAAGGCATTTTTAATTACTAGTCTGTTAGCCTGGAGCGCCTTGCCGGGACAACTCTGAAGTAGCTGATCACAAGAAGTTTAAATACCTTTGAACTGGCAGATTAATTGCTTCAATTCGGTCACCTCATGTAGCCTCTTGCTGACCCTCTAAAAATGTTTTTCATTTTTACGTTTTTGTTATGTTTTATGTATGTTTCTACTTGTTCCTTGCCTCTAACTTTGGAGGGAGCAGGTTACAAATTCATTGATATAAATAAATAGATCACCACAGAAATGACCAAGGCGACACCTCCATGGGGGAGCACTTTTCAGAACTAAACCATTGCATCAATGACATGATCAGGATAATTAATTAAAGGAAAATTGAAAACAATCCAAGAACATAAGACTTTTAAAGTTAAAATGATCAGACACTTTGGAATTAACAAAGACTCAACAAAGGCTTAGGTTTCTTATCTCATTATGAGACATAAAATTATACTGCCTGTCACCTTCTGATCACCCATCAAACCTCCTTCACTCCCCCTTCACACTATTATCAAAATGCCTTTTATGATTCACTAATATTTTCTGGTAAAATATCATCTTTTTCTCATTCTATTCTATTCTGAGGAAGAGAGTATTAGCTCTCAAAAGTTACTCAAGAAATATATTAGATTAATTAAATAAAAAGGTATTACCTTACATACTTTTTTTGTTAACCTTTATTTCCATGTAACTAATATAGAAATGTTCTGTCTTTTGTTAAAAGAGGTCAAAACCTGGCTTTTTATGAAGGCTTTTAATGATTCCCAATGAGACACTCATACACTACATCCTTTTACTTTTATGTCTTATTCTTTGCTTTTATAACGCCCTTAAGAACTATTTCTTTATTTCTTCATATTCATTTTACAAACTACTTGTTGCGCTTGGAGGTGGACTCTTGTCCTGGAGCAATGGAGAACGGCTTCCTGGTAGGGGCCAGGAAGCACCTGCCCCCAGGGGGCGGAGCACAGGAAGAGACAGAGGCTTGGATGAGCTTCACCACTCGAAGCCTGAGGTCCCCCCCCCCCCCGAGTGGAGCCCGTAGGGACCCGGGCTGCTTGGACTTAGGTGGGCCTCGCAGGGTCTCCCGGAGAGGTAGTAGAGAGGCGTGCCCACGATCAGCAAGGGAGTGCGGTCGGACTTCACGCTGTTGGCCTGGAAAAGCAAGGAAGGCCCAAACAGCGTAGGCGATGACAAGGCAAGGGACAGAGCCAGAATCAGAAGACATAGTCAATGGTAGCGAGGTTAGAATCCAAGGATCAATCAGAGGAGTAGTCAACAAGGCAGAGGTCAGGTTCCGGAGGCCAGACGAGGTCACAAGGCAGGCAGAAGTCAGGATGCAGGCAGCAGACAGGAAGGTCAAGGAACAGGCCGAGGTCAGTACCAGAGAGACAGTCCGAGGTACTACCTGGAAAGACGAACAGACAGATGCAGGAACAGGAGAACGCTGGATCAAGGCTGGAACAGTAGGATCCTGGAACAAGGCTGGAGCAAGACTGGAACAAGACTGGAACAAGACTGTGAACGTGGAGGCAACCTAGCACACAATACAATGCCAACCCGATTGCCAAGGCAAGGATGTGCAGGCAGGGACATCCTTATATTGTTCCATCAATCAGGGCGCCCTGCGGAGCTAGGACCCACCCCATGCCCTACAAGAGGCCAGGTGGTCCGTGCGCATGTGTGTGTAGGGGCGTGGACAATGCCACTGGAGACTCTGTACTCCAGTGTGATGCCTGGTGCACAGTGGAAGGCTCGGCAACTGCCGCTGCGGGACACAGAGGCCTAGCGGAGCTCGCAGCTGCTGCTGGGGAGGCCGACCCGGGACATGGAGAGGAGTTAGTAAGGTTAGCAGGCCTGTGTGCAGGCTGGGCACAGACGGGGTGCACAACAGTTCCCCCCTTCTAGGCCTCCCTCTACGCGGCTGTGGCTTGTCTGGATGGGTTCTATAGAAGGCTTTAAGGAGTTCTTTGTCGAGAATATTGTGGGAGGGTTCCCATGAATTCTCCTTGGCCTCATAAGCCTCCCAGGCTAAGAGGTACTCCCATCTATCTCGACGCCGATGGACATCGAGGACCTCTCTTACCTGAAGAGTTGAGTCCGGTTCAGTGGAGATCCGTGGAGGAGAAGGATCTCTATGAGAGGGCCAGGAGAGGACCAAAGGCTTCAATAGTGAGACTTGAAATGTGTTATGGATGCCCATGGCACGTGGTACCTATAGCTGATATGACACTGCTCCCACTCTTTGAAGTACCGGAAACGGACTGATGTACTTAGGAGCCAGACAATGAAAGGGAAGTCTCAATCTTATGTGTCGGGTGCTTAGCCACACCTTCTCGCCAGGACGGAAGAGTGGAGTGGGACATCTGTGGGAATCAGAAGTATGCTTGGAGTGTTCAGCGGCCTGGGTAAGGTGTTCTTTGACTTCATTCTACACCTGGCGAATGGTGTGGGCCGTGAACTGTGCCGCTGGGGAAGGAACAGTCAGAGGAACTGGAAGTGGCAGCTGAGGTTATTGTCCGAATACACGGAGAACGGGATACATTGGTGGCAGCAGCAATGTGGGTATTATATGACAATTCAGCCCAGGGTAGCAATTCAGTTGTCCTGCTGGTCATTCATGTAGGAACGGAGGAATGTTTTCAAGGTCCGGTTAGTCCTTTAAGCTTGACCATTGGCCTGAGGATGATAGGCCGACATAAAATTCAAGGTAATATTACATTTCTTTCATAAGGAGCACCAGTATCTGGCAGCAAACTGTGGTCCTCGATCAGAGATTATTTCCTTTGGGAGTCCATGGAGATGGAAAATGTGTTTCAGGAACAACTTGGCTAGTTCTGGGGCTGATGGGAGGCCCGGCAAGGGAATAAAGTGACTCATTTTCGAAAAACGGTCAATGATGACCCAAATTACGGTATTGTTCTGGGACGGAGGCAGGTCTGTGATGAAGTACATTGAGATGCTGGACCATGGCTCGGTAGGTGCTGGAAGCGGCTGGAGTAGGCCCCAAGGCCGTCTGGTAGGCGGCTTCTGTTGGGCGCAGATGGGACAGGAGTCCACATAGTTACGAGAGTCTTGCACCATGGTGGGCCACCAGTAGTATCTCCGCAGCATCTCTAGGGTCCTGGTACGACCAGGGTGTCCTGCCAACTTGGAATCATGGGCCCATTTCAGAACTCGTTCATGTAATCTACGTGGAATGACGGTTTTCCCCCACTGGAACAGTAGTGGTCACGGCAAGGGATATGCAGGCACGATCTATGATGTGTCTGGGAACATCAGGAACATCCTCTGGTTCAAAGGATCTCAATAGTGTGTCAGCACAGAGGTTCTTGGGACCGGGGTGATAATGTAGGACAAAAATGAATCGTTCAAAGAAGAGCACCCATTGGGCTTGTCTAGGATGCAAGAGTTGAGCCTCTTTCAGGGGCTCAAGATGCTTATGGTCCGTGAAAATGGTAAATCTATGTCCAACCAGGGGCGCCAACTTGATGGCGAGAAGTTCTCGGTCACCCATGGTGTAGTGCTGCTCTGTGGAAGAGAACTTGTGGGAGTAAAATGAACAAGGTATTAATTTACCCTTTGGAGAAAACTGACTTAAGACGGCTCCTGCTCCAATTGCGGAGGCGTCGACTTCAATGACGAATGGACTTCTTGGGTCTGGATACTGAAGATAAAGGCCGGAACAGAAGGCTTCTTTTAATGTCTGAAAGGCGGCTTGTGCCTTGGGTGTCCACACACGAGTGTTAGCCCCTTTCTTTGTCATGGCAGTGAGCAGAGCAGCTAGGGTAGAATAATTGGCAATGAAGCTCCGGTAATAATTGGTGAAACCAAGGAAGCCAAGGAAATGTTGTAAGGCCCGTAGGCCTACTGGCTGGGGCCAATCTTGGCTTGGGACTTTCTCTGGATCCGTGGAGAAACCTATCGGATATGATGTACCCTAGGAAGGGTAAGTGATTTCGCTCGAAGAGGCATTTTTTAAACTTGGCATATAGATGATTTTCTCTTAGACATTGGAGGACAATCTGAACATGATCTCGATGGAATTTGAGATCCTTGGAAAAGATCAAGATGTCATCGAGATACATGACTACGAATGAGTACAAGAGGTCTCAGAGGATTTCATTCATAAGGTGTTGAAAGACCGCTGGGGCATTGCATAGCCCAAAGGGCATCACTGGATATTCATAGTGACCATCCCTCGTATTGAATGTGGTTTTCCAGTTATCTTCGAGTTGGATGCGTACCAGATTGTACGCACCCCTCAGATCCAACTTGGTGAAGATCCGTGCCCCTTGAAGGCATCAAACAGCTCACTGATAAGAGGCAGAGGGTAACGGTCTTTGCGGATTATGGCGTTGAGCCCTCTGTAATCAATACAAGGGCGTAGATTGCCGTCCTTCTTCTTAACGAAGAAGAAGCCCGCTCCAGCGGGAGAATCAGAGGGATGAATGAACCCTTTCTCTAGGTTCTCTTTGATATACTCAGACATGGCTAGGGTTTCTGTGTGAGACAATGGGTAAGTTCTGGCCCTGGGAGATGTCGTGCTCAGCAGAAGCTCTATGGAGCAATTGAATTTGTGTAACGGAGGCAAGACGTCTTCAAACTCAACATACTGAGTAGGCAAACCAGATAGAGTGAGGCCTGGTACGCAGTGGAAGGCCCGGTGACTGCTGCCACAGGACGCCGAGGCCTAGCGGAGCTCATAGCTGCTGCTGGGGAGGCTGACCTGGGATATGCAGAGGAGTTAGTAAGATGAGCAGGCCTGTGTGCAGGCCGGGTGCAGACGGGGCGCACCACACTACTGTGCTTCCTCACTTTTATGCTCTTAAAGATAATTTTATTGTATTTTATAATTATTGTATTATCTTAAGTAATGTTACTTTATTTTAACATTTGTTGTCTTTTAATATTTTATTTTATTTTGAATTAATGTGATTTAGTTAATTTAATGTAATTGTATTACTGTTGTAAACCATTGTGATGGGTACACCAAATGATAGTATATAAAATCAATCAATCAATCAATCAATAAATAAATAGTCTAAATGGTAAAAATACAAAACATAAAAATACAAAAATAGTTACTTACAAAGGGGATGATATGTTTTCTTGTGGAACTTCCCATAGGTTACAACCCATTTCTATAAAAGTTTGCTATGGAATTAAATGAGTTCCATTACAAACCTTCCCAAGAAACTGTAGTATTGGTGCTGGCCAGTAAGGCACTTTAGATTAAAGGAGTGATATGAGAAAAACAGATTACAAACTGTTGACAGTGGGCCAACGTTAAGGATTGGACAAAATTATGGCAAAAAATGTACAAGAGTCTGTAAGCCAGTTTTTAATTTCCTGTACCTGTATCTTCTGAGATAGAAATAACCCATACGTGATGGGGGTCTATGCTTCTCACTATTTCAGTATTCACCAGTTTTTCCTGCTATGGGCAGTGGGAGCGATGTTTGCATTTTTAGACCCTCCCCTTGCATTAACTCCACCTTTTTGTGGGAGGCTTGTGTGGGATACAAATATCCCCATGAGCATGTTCAGAGGCAGAGGGCAGGTGATACTGGAAGAGAGAAGGTGTGGAATTGGAGGAGATCCCTGGAGAAGAGAGAGAGAAATGGCAGTGGAATTTTGTGAATGTTCATAGCCTTACCCCTTGGGGTTTTGATCAGAAGAGAAGGAGTCTGTGTTAGACTGGAAGAAGATTTTTGGACTTTCAATTGACCAGTCTGGAAGATAGGGCTCCCCTTCCCATGTATCTGGAAAGGCTGAGTCGCTGATCTTTAAGCCCTGCTGCAATGCAAAAGCAAGGGCAAGGAGATTTGTAGAGATTGTGAAAATCATGGAGTCTATTTTTGGATTTTGGTACTTCCTATTTTTCTAGTTTATATGGAGCTGCCTAGTATCCTACTCTCCAATGGGAAGGGATCATTAAGCCTGGATGATAGTGCAACAGGGACACAGAAACCATATTCTGACTATTAAGCTTTTTATACAGTTTGATGTTTCCATACTGGTTGGAACTTTATTTTTTCTGCAAGTACATTTTTCCTTTGAACAGCAAAATGAATTCTGTCCTTTTATTTTTGTTTCTGGCACCTGAGTTTGATGTTATTTTTCAGTGGTTATTGCGGTTACCCCTGCATCTAAGTGGCACCCCAGAGTACAGAGGCTTGGAGCAGTGGAGTTTTCCTTAAATATGCCTAAGGCCCTGGAAGTTTATCTTCCCCTGGACAGATGAACCCTGGTAAATGTAGCTCCTCGGCTGCAGCTAATAACTCAAATAGAGTACCCACTATACATAGAAAAAGAAACTCTTTTAAAAGTAGTGTAATGCCTGCTTACCTCGTGGGGAATTCCTGGGTCTGGGTCCAACCTGGTGGGAGCCCCCTAGGGCAGACTCACGTTCTTGGTCCTCACGTTCTTGGTACCTGGTGCCTCCACCTGAGGAAGAAGGTGTTAGTGGGTGGGATTTCCCTCCCTTTCCCCAGGAAGACAAATGGGGCAGTGAACAAGGCTGGCAGTATGTACAAATATATACAGGTTTATTAGACTATGCAAGTATATACATTTCTACATGACTATATATATTGCTAATAGGATGTCAAATAGCACACTTATCTACTCGTGGTTAATAGTCTCAGGCCACACAACTATATGCATTTCTACAAGACAGTAAGATAGTAAGAACATTTAGGGGTAGATTTTAAAAGGTGCACGCGGGTGTACATGTGCGCTCACTACCTGGCACACACACATGTACACCCGATTTTACAACATGTGCGCAGGCGCGCACATGTTGTAAAATTGGGGGTCGGCGCACGCAAGGGGGTGCACAATTGTGCACCCCCTTGCGTGGTTCAGTTGTCTGAGAACTGGGTACCCAAGGATCTGACTCCCCAGGGTGAGAATAAATATTTCTTACAAATCCCTCTCTCATTCAGAATTCTCCAATGTAGAACTTTTCCAGTCATAGTTCTGTAATTTAGGAGTTTGCTAACCTTGGATTTAAAGAGATATTTCATTGCAAATTACCAACAGTAGTCCAGGGGGCTGTGATATGCAAATTCCTTACCTCAGTCTCTGACTCATCTATTCAATGGTCATTTAAGCACCTTCATAGTAAGGGGTTTGGCAACCCTTTCAATCTCATTCTGGGTTTCCTGAGCTGGCTGCTCATTTTACATAGCTGCATTCTCCTCTTTTTTTTCTCTGCTGCAGTTCACCTAACTGGCAGCTTGCTCCCCACTCTCTCTCCTTTGGGAGCGGGGGTTTCAGTAGTGTAAGACTTTTGCGCAGGCTTTAAAACTCAATGGGCCTGATTTTAATAAGCATTTACATGCTTAAAATTGGGTTTTATATATGTAAATTCACTTTAACTCTGTAAGTGGGCTTTTGAAAATTATGAATTTCCATAGGATTTACCTCTATAAGTGCACTTTATGCAGGTAAATGGATTTTGAAAATTGCTACACTAGTATGTTAAATCTACATGTGCAAATCCTTTTAAAAATGACACCCTTTTTGAACAAATTTTTGTTTGAACCATTTTTTCATTTCCTAAGGATTCAGGAGGTTAAAAACCATAGAAAAAAAGATATTATTTCAAAATTGTGCATTTTTATTGTAACTTTATTTTTATTAGTTTTTCGAAAAATAAAATATTTAGTTACATACAGGCCATAAAATATAGGGATCTAGACTAGTGGTTCTCAATCTATTCCTCAGGCCATACCCAGTCAATCTGGTTTTCAGAATATCTGCAATGAGATAGATTTGGAAATATTGGAGATTGTGTATGCAAATGTATCTAATGAATATTCATTGTGCATATCTTGAAAACCAGACTGGCTGACTGTGTTCTGTGGACTGGGCTGAGAACCACTGTCCTAGATAATACAGCTTAATATGCATAGTAAGAGCCTTTTCTGCACGCTAAAAATAATGTGCTGTGCAGCAAGTCCTTAGGGGCGGATTTTAAAAGGGTTATGCGTGTAAATGCTCAGGATTTACGCACGTAACCGCTCTTGCGCGCACCAAGCCTATTTTGCATAGGCCCGGTGACACGCACAAAGCCCCGGAAAGCGCGTATGTCCCGGGGCTTTGTGAAAGGGGTGATCCGGGGCCAGTCTGGTGATCCGGGACCGAGCCTCCGGCGCGCGCAAGTTACGCCTGCCAGAGGCAGGTATAAATTGCAAAATAAAGGTAGGGGGGATTTAGGTAGGGCTGGGGGGCGGGTTAGATAGGGGAAGTGAGGGGAAGGTGGGGGGCGGGCCGAAGGAAAGTTCCCTCCGATTTTGGAGGGGCCTCGGAGGGAACGGGGAAAGCCATCGGGGCTCCCCTAGAGCTGAGTGCGCGCAAGGTGCACTAGTGCGCACCCCCTTGCGTGCGCCAACCGCAGATTTTATAACATGCGCGCGGTTCTGCGCGCATGTTATAAAATCGGGCGTACAAGTTTACGGTATATAGCTTGATATGTTGACCTCCATTTGCTATTTCCCTTGGGTCCAATCAAGTCAAAAAGTTAACATCTGCCTCAGACTAGATGTGAAATTTTTAGTGGGCCTTGTGCCATGAAATTCTCCCTGTGCTAACCAGACTGAAGTGAAAGGGTTGGTTAGCAGAGAGAATTTATTGTTGTGATTCCAGCTGCTGCGCAGCCTCCTCTCCACTAGAGGACCCCAGTGAGCTTGGCTCCAAACTACCAGCATGTTCTTTGTCCTTCGTCTGTACCTGCTGTACTACTTCCACTCCACCAGGGGTTCACCATAAGCACACCCTTCAGGCTGACTCATCCCTTCTCTCTGCCTTGCACCACACCCACACTGCAGCCCTATTTAGTTCTGTCTCTCCCATGCCTCCTTGCTTTGTCATCAAGTCCTTAGCTCCCTTCTTTAGCCACTATTGCTTTATGGCCTTCTAAGTCCTTTCCTTGTATATTTACATGGCCTCTGGGCCTTCTGACTCTAGTTTTCTTGAGCCTTGCTCTTTGGCCCTGGGCCTTCTGTTTCCTGGCTCTCCTTCCTGTCCTGTGGCCATCCAGCCTTCTGTTCCAAGCCTTGCTTTGTAGCCTGTGGGCCTTCTGACCCTTTCCTGCCTTGTGGCCTACTTTAGGCCTCTCTGTTCCCTGACTTTGCCTTGCCTGAGGCTCCCTTAGCATCTTCCTGTTTCTAGGACCTGCCTGATTTGCCCCTCAGGGCTTTGTCTCTGTTGCCTTCGGGCATTCTATGTTCCATGTTCTGTGTAGTCCTTGTCCTGGTTTGTCCTATCTTGTTGTAGCCTGTCTGGTCCAGTCCAAATTCCAGTGTTCCAGTTCCTTGCTTACCAGCATTTAGCTCCAGTGTTCCAGTTTCATGCTTACCTGCATCCAGCTCCTTGCTTACCTGCATCCAGCTCCTCGCTAAATTTATTCTGTTCCTGCGTTCCAGTTCCACGCTTACCTGCATCCAGCTCCACACTTATCTCACAGCTCCACACTGGAACCACAGAAACCACTCTGTTTCTATGGTTCCAGTTCCACCCTTACTAGTACTGAGTTCCAGCCCAGCCTGCACCTTGTTCCAGTGCTCCAACCTCACCGGACCATCTACACTCCATTATAGTCCTACGCCATTCCAGGAGGTGGTGTCTACAACACCCCCTCTCCAGCTCCCCTTCATTCACAACATTTATTCCATCCAAGCCAATCCTCCACTCCTCCCCCCCCCCGAGAGTAATAACTTCCTCCTCCATGGCACCGTCTCCTGCAGGACAATTATGTAGCCAATTACCCCCTCTACCCCATCAGTAATGACAGTGCCCTCTGGGCATACACACTTGATAAGTAGTGAAATGGTGCTTGGCAGCATTATTCAGAGTTCAATGGCCGTGCCAGCAGGAAGATTCTGCAGTTCATTCTGCTGGTGAATAAAATGGGCAACCTCTGGAATAGTAAGTGCCCAGAGAGTACTGTCAATACTACTGGGAGAGGAGGAGATAGAGCTGAGGGTATCCCAGGGAGGGATTGTCATTGCTGCCTACAGGGAAGGGGCGGGATATTGGGAGTTGGCTGCCCCAGAGGGAACCACATCATTGCTACCAGTGGTTAATAGAAACAACGATGTCCTGAAGGTGGCTATCACTGCTTTATGTGGGGGTGGGGAGGGATGAAATTGGGAGGGGGTACTCAGGAGGGGCTGTTTTGCTGCCAGGTGGGATCAGGGTGCCTCAAAGGGGATTATTTTATTGTTACTGGAAGGTGAGATACCATGAAGTGCTGGGGGATCAGGAAGGGGTGCCCTGGAGAGGACAACATCATTACTAATAGTGGGGGAGAGAAAGTGGACTGCCCTGGAGGAAGCTGTTATTGCTGCTGAGAAGGGAGGGATTTTTATTAAATTTATTTATTCATTTATGTATTCGCTTACTTATTTACTAAGGTGGGTATTGGGAGAGGATGCCCCATAGGCGGCAATCATTTCTGTTGGAAGGGGGAGTGGAAATTGGGAAGAGGGTGATTCCAAGAGGGCTGTTATTAGTGCAGGAGAGAGATAGAGAGTGGCATGCCCCAGAGGGGATTGTTTGATGTCTTGGTATGGGGTGCAGCATATTCTTTATGGGGAATTTGAGAGGTGGAAACCCCCCCTGCTAACCAGCGCTTTCACGTTTGGCCTAATAGCACAGGGGATTTCACTACAGCTAGTGAAGTCATTAAACTTTTCCATGTTCACATTACCTTAGTATCAAGGTCACGCTTTTGAGGGAAAGTTTTAATGACTCTTACTAAAATGTATTGCAGAGCACATTAAGTCCCATTTCAACATGCATATAAAAATGTTACGCTACAACATATGGTACAAAACATGATAAATTCCAACAAAAATCAGAAACGAAAAAATTAAAAAATGCATTATTTATGAAAGAAAAAAAATATAACATGAAATAAAGGGCAATATATCTACTGAACTTCACATCCACTGATGAGAATGAATAAATTATTACTTTATACCCTCTACTTTTTGCAGATTTTTACCCAACTTTTGCTAGATGACAGCGATGCAGCAGGATAGAATTTCAGCATGTTTGGTAGCCGTTTGAATCATGGGATAAAATATGTTCCATAGAGGAATGAGGGGTAGAGGGAGCAGGAAGGGAGGGGGAGAATGCAATCTGGGTGGGAGGAGGGGATTTAAGGTTTATGTTTGATGCACATCTACATTGCATATTTAGACTCTCATACTCTATAGGAGACAAAACATCTTTATAATAAAAGAAACATTTGTTAGCATTGGAAAAGCTAGATAAATTAGCTTTTGGAAACTCAAACAGAAAGCCATTTTTCATATCTCTGTTCAAGTATATTAAAAATTTGTCCCCAAAGTCTCCATTTAAATTCTGGCCAGAAATTAGCATGTGATTTCTCATGCTTGCTGAATGCTTTGGATGAATTTCTCTGCAGTCCTTGGATGATGATGCAGTGGCTGGATGGTTGAAGAATCCACAGTGAATTCCTAGTTTTTCATATGGAACAGGCATTCACTAACTCATGGAAAATGTTATGAACACTTCACCAAAATGAGATTAAAATTCCTTATCTAGTCTGGATCTCAGTTTGCCTAATACTAATAGAATGCAAGCAACTATACTAGCACAGTTCAGCCAACTGGAAATAAATAAATAAATACAACTGAAAGTTATCTAAAATTATCTTACTTGTCCTTTCTTCAAAACAAAACACTATGACCTAGATTTATCAAAATGCTATAATAAAGTGGAAATAGCACCCGTGATAAAAAAAACAGGGGCATGGTTGGCTAAGGTCCCTGCTCTCACATCAGTAATTTCCACAATACATTTATTGCATGCTTAATCTATTGCAGGTACATTACCAACCAACATATGAGAGAGAGAGAGAGAGAGTGATTTCGCAGCGGCCTCGGAGGGAACAGGCAGCGTGCACCGGGCTCAGCGCGTGCAGGTTGCACAAATGTGCACCCCCTTGCGCGCGCTGACCCCGGATTTTATAAGATACGCGCGGCTACGCGCGTATCTTATATAAAATCCAGCATACTTTTGTTTGCGCCTGGTGCACGAACAAAAGTACGCGCGCGCGTAAATTTATAAAGTCTACCCCACAGTGAACTTAATATCAGGTAATGGACTTCTCCTCCAAGAACTTATCCAATCCTTTTTTAAACACAGCTATACTAACTGCACTAACCACATCCTCTGGCAACAAATTCCAGAGTTTGATTGTGCATTGAGTAAAAAAGAACTTTCTCCGATTAGTTTTAAATGTGCCCCATGCTAACTTCATGGAGTGCCCCCTAGTCTTTCTACTATCCGAAAGAGTAACCGATTCACATCTACCCGTTCTAGACCTCTCATGATTTTAAACATCTCTATCATATCCACCCTCAGTCGTCTCTTCTCCAAGCTGAAAAGTCCTAACCTCTTTAGTCTTTCCTCTCAGGGGAGTTGTTCCATTCCCCTTATCATTTTGGTAGCCCTTCTCTGTTCCTTCTCCATCACAATTATATCTTTTTTGAGATGCGGCGACCAGAATTGTACACAGTATTCAAGGTGTGGTCTCACCATGGAGCGATACAGAGGCATTATGACATTTTCCATTTTATTCACCATTCCCTTTCTAATAATTCCCAACATTCTGTTTGCTTTTTTGACTGCCGCAGCACACTGAACCGACAATTTCAATGAGTTATCCACTATGACACCTAGGTCTCTTTCTTGGGTTGTAGCACCTAATATGGAACCCAACATTGTGTAATTATAGCATGGGTTATTTTTCCCTATATGCATCACCTTGCACTTATCCACATTAAATTTCATCTGCCATTTGGATGCCCAATTTTCCAGTCTCATAAGGTCTTCCTGCAATTTATCACAATCTGCTTGTGATTTAACTACTCTGAACAATTTTGTCTCATCTGCAAATTTGATTATCTCACTCGTCGTATTTCTTTCCAGATCATTTATAAATATATTGAAAAGTAAGGGTCCCAATACAGATCCCTGAGGCACTCCACTGTCCACTCCCACTGAGAAAATTGTCCATTTAATCCTACTCTGTTTCCTGTCTTTTAGCTAGTTTGCAATCCACGAAAGGACATCGCCACCTATCCCATGACTTTTTACTTTTCCTAGAAGCCTCTCGTGAGGAACTTTGTCAAACGCCTTCTGAAAATCCAAGTATACTATATCTATCGGTTTAGCTTTATCCACATGTTTATTAACTCCTTCAAAAAAGTGAAGCAGATTTGTGAGGCAAGACTTGCCCTGGGTAAAGCCATGCTGACTTTGTTCCATTAAACCATGTCTTTTTATATGTTCTGTGATTTTGATGTTTAGAACACTTTCCACTATTTTTCCTGGCACTGAAGTCAGGCTAACTGGTCTGTAGTTTCCCGGATCGCCCCTGGAGCCCTTTTTAAATATTGGGGTTACATTTGCTATCCTCCAGTCTTCAGGTACAATGGATGATTTTAATGATAAGTTACAAAATTTTACTAATAGGTCTGAAATTTCATTTTTTATTTCCTTCAGAACTCTGGGGTGTATACCATCCGGTCCAGGTGATTTACTACTCTTTAGTTTGTCAATCAGGCCTACCACATCTTCTAGGTTCACCGTGATTTGATTCAGTCCATCTTAATCATTACCCATGAAATATCTACACTGCTCGCAAACAATTCCAAATACAGTATAGTAGCCTTCCGGCAAGGAATGTGATATTAAGTTGACCGTTTCTACTTGTTGTACATCATGATGGGTAGTATATGCTATAATCTGCCCATGTGATCTCATTTACATTGGTTGCACTAAAAAAATGATCAAAGTTAAGTTGTTTAGATGTCTCTCATAGTTTCACTGATTTAAAGTGGTTGATAATTGATCACATTCTAGAACATGTGAAAGGAGCTAACAGGGAAGCCAGACTCAATCTACATAGCAATTTTGGATATATCGCTTAAATACTATATATCCAGGGGTGGTGGGCAGCATGTCTATTGCTGTTCCCTGTTTTTCTTTTAGGTTTATTGAGAATGGAACCTGGGATTCTCCGTGGTTGAGACCTGGGACAAAGCATAGTGACAGAATACCTTTGCTCATTTGAGCATCATGTTTTTGGAGATTTTTTTCCTTTGGCTGTGGGGGAAGGTTTCCACCCTTCACACCTCAATTTCTTGGTTTCCTTAATGGCTTTCTTAATGGTTTCCTTGGTTTTTGCTGAAAGCCTCAGGTTCCAAGGACTCAGATATTTTTCCTTTTTTGTTTTACATCAAGAGGGAGGGTGCGTTTCACTGAGAGATGCCTATAGGATCACCAGTATCCTCCGGGAAGGATGACACAGGAGTCATCCACGGGAAGAAGGAGTGAAATGGGAAAGAAGGAGAGTTTGTGGATCTACTCTGAGGTTTGCTACCATGTCAATGGAATAATGGCACTGGTATCCCTCTGGTACCCCAGCAGAATGAAGGAGAAAGGAGGACTACAGGAGAGGTAGGAGAACTGAGATTTACATATCTAAATTGACTACAGAGAAATCCCCTATCAATTGGAAGGGAGTTAACCTCACCACCAGATTGGCCTGCAGAAAAATTAAATCTGACAATTTGCATTTAATGAACAACAGAAATAACTGGAGAGAGATATGGGTCACAAATTTATTAATAAACAGAGACTATAAAGTTTGTTGTGAGAACATAAGTGTTGCGCTTGGGGACCCTTGTCCTGGAGCAGCGGAGAATGGCTCCCTGGTAGGGACCAGGAGGTAACTGTCCCCAGGGCGCGGAACTCTGGAGGAGACAAAGGCTAGGATGAGCTTCACCACTGGAAGCTCGAGGTCCCACTGGGAGGAGCCTGTAGGGACCCGGGCTGCTTGGACTTAGGTGGGCCTCGCAGGGTCTCCTGGAGAGATGGAAGTCAGGCGTGCCCACAAACAGGAGGAGAGCACAGTCAGGTTCAAGACTTGAGGTCAGGTGGAGCAAGGAGGACCAGAACAATGTAGATGATGACAAGGCTAGGAACAGAGCCAGAATCTAGAGACTTGGTCAAGCAGGCAGAGTCAGAGTCCGGGGGTCAGTCCGAGGAGTAGTCAGAAAAGCAGGGGTCAGGTTCCAGAGGTCAGACAAGGTCACAGGCAGGCCGAGGTCAGAAGGCAGGCAGCAGGCAGACAAGTCTAGGAACAAGCTGAGGTCAGGAGGCAGGTGGCAGGCAGGCAGGTCGAGAGGCAGACTGGTGTCAGAAGGCAGGCGACAGGCAGGCAGGTCGAGGAACAGACTGGAGTCAGAAGGCAGGCAGCAGGCAGGCAAGTCAAGGAGCAGGCTGGAGTCAGAAGGCAGGCAGTAGACGAGGTCAAGGAACAAGCCGAGGTCAGTACCAGTAAGACAGTCCAGAGGTACTACCTGGGGAGACGGATAGACGAACAGGAACAGAAGGATGCTGGAGTACTAGGATGCAGGAACAAGGCAGGAACAGAACTGGAACAGAAGGATCCTGGAACGAGACTTGGAACAAGACTGGAGCAAGATACAAACGCAGTGACAATCTAGCATACAAGCTGACCTGATTGCCAAGGCAAGGAAGTGTAAGCAAGGACTTCCTTATAACAGGGAATCAATCAGGGTGCGCCGCTGAGCTAGAACCTCCCCTTGGCCCTATAAGAGGCCGGGCGGTCCGCATGCACGCGTAAGGGCATAGCCAACACAGCCGAGGACACCAAGCTACGGCGAGAGGCCTGGTGCGCAGTCGCCGCTAGGGAGGCAGACCAGGGACCTGCCGTGGAACCATGGAGGTGAGCAGGGCCATGCACGGGGTGCGTAACAATCAGAAGCTGTAAAGAACTTTTCCATCAACTACATAATTCAACAGTAAAAATTATATTGGAAACCATAACAGTCTCCAGCATGATTATTATTGCTGTCTATAACTAAGAGATCAACAGTGATGTATACAATGAACTGTAATATGGGATTTGATTTAAAACAATGCATAGGGCCTAGAAGAATCATCTTCCCCCCACCCAGGGAATCTTGGACACTTAAATAACATTAACATCATGGGAAGACTCAGATATATGAGACTGTGTTTGAAGAATTATGCCTGGAACCCTATCTGGGACTGCTAACCTTGGGGTCACATATATTTGGTTGTGGAGAAGGAAGGAGCGAGGAGGATCAGTGGAGGTTTTCAAAGGACTTAACAGGTTACTGTTGATTTTCAGCTCTAAGTGTCTGTTTTGTTAAATCTTGCTGATCAAATTTGGACTGGCTAAATTTAGCTGAATTTTCAGCTGAAAACCTAGTCACTTAGATTCAACTGGAAATGATCTTAAAAATAATAAACTAAAATTAGCTGGTTATCTTACCCGCTTGGTGGGTCTGTTGAAAATAGACCAATCAGTGTCTTACTGAAAATTTACCCCAGAGGATCTAGCTCCATAATTAGGCAAATAGATCCAATCTTTGGTGCTCACTCCACCTGAGGTGGATAATATGAGACTGGCCCCTTGTAGGCCCATGAATCAGTGCCACTGTGCCCTTTTCCTCCATCAAAGTCGAGACCAGGGAATGTCCCAGGATGTCCCTGGGGGTCAAGTGCCTTTCCCAGCCACAAAAACAATCTCCTATTGCCAGGTCTTCAATGAGAGCCCAGCGGATGCAGGGAGAGTATGTCCCTCTTCACCTGGCCAGGTCAGATTCAAAATGGTGCCAACTGAGCTGATGCTACACTATGCTATACACTCTGTGCATCTTAAGGGTGGGGATGAGGACCAAAAGACCACCAGAGATTTATGTCAGAAGTCAGGTGGAACTTTAGTCTGCCAGGAATTGACACTAGGGTGGATGGGGTATACTAGACTCCCTAGAGATTTACATCAGGAGGAGGCTCTCTCCTGTCCCTGACAAAGTTGGGGGGTAGAGAGATCACAAAGAACTGATCTCAGAAGGAGGAATTATCTGGATTGGAGCTCAGGGATGGGTGAAAAGTGAACAAAGGCCTGTGGAAGTGGTGGTGATGGTTGGAGGGTGGAGGAGGAGGGAATTTTCTGGTTAGGTCACTGGGGTAGAAGGGAGGTGATAGGAAACCTCCATAAATCCATTCATAGATTTGCACCATTTCGAAGAATGATGCTGATCTATGCATTTAAACTGTGTACATAATTTAAAAAATCAAATGAATGTGTATAGTTTCATCCCTTACCCACAGCATCATTCCTTAACATCTACTTTTACAGTGGCTAAATAGAGCTGAATTGTAAAACATAGTGTGGAAAAATCTATTTTATAGATCTCCACGGTTCGTCTAATAAGTTCTGCTGAGAGAATCGTAAATTTCATGAGGGTTGATAACATTTTAAAATAGCATTAGCCCATGGACAAGTTTGATCATTAATCAATATAAAAATCATCATAGCAATTTTATATTTAATTCTTTCACCAATTGAGAGCCAATGTAACTCAATCAAAACTGGAGTGATATTGTAAAATCGTTTCAAACCATTAATTATGCAAGCTGAGGAGTTTAGCAAAAGCTGTAATGGGTCATAGTGTTGAATATGGAAGACTGTTACAGTAGTTGATAACTGGGAATATTGAGGCTTGCAGTATGGTGCGAAATTAGGAGGCATGTAAATGTTTCCTTAGACCTGAAATAACGCAGATGCGGCTTGCATTTGCAAGCAATTTAAATAGAGTATCAAGCGGTATGTGAGCAGGACTGAGCGTGCGGGGAACGAGGGTGCGCCCGGCACTGCCGCACTCTTTCTAACGCGGCCTTGCTGTATCGACCTGACAGTAGCTTAAAGAAGCCTTGTCTGATTATTTGAGTGACTTGTGGTCGAAATGACAAGGTGCTGGTGTTGCGGTCTCTACCGCTTCCCTCCGGTTAGGGCCCAAACCCGCCTACCTCCGCTTCAGGGATCACCGCATTCCGCCCGCTCCGGACCCCGGGGGCTTCTCTCACTCCACGTGGCGGTCGCCATTACGTGCCTGCTTCCCTTCAGTCTCGCGCGCACGAGGACATCCGTCTTGAACTCTCAGCTCCCGGAAGCCTGGCCCCGCCCGTGCTGCTGACATCACGCCCAAGTCCCGATATAACAGGCAGTCAAACTCTCTCTCATTCCCTTGCAACGAGGTTCACAACTCCATAGTTGTTTTTAGTTGCGTTCCTGGTGGTCTCCACGTTGCCTGCTTCTGACTCCGGTTTGCTTCCGACTCTGCTTCTGCCTGTTGCCTGCCTCCGACTCCGGTTTGCCTCTGACTCCGCTTCTGCCTGCTGCCTGCCTCCGACTCCGGTTTGCCTCTGACTCCGCTTCAGCCTGCTGCCTGCCCCGACTCCGGTTTGCTTCCGACTCCACTTCAGCCTACAGCCTGCTTCAGTATCCGGTTTGCTACTGACTCCGCTTCAGCCTACAGCCTGCTTCAGCCTCCGGTTTGCTACCGACTCCGCTTCAGCCTACAGCCTGCTTCAGCCTCCGGTTTGCCACTGACTCCGCTTCAGCCTACAGCCTGCTTCAGCCTCTGGTTTGCTACAGACTCCGCAGCCGCCGCTGCCCTGCCTTCAGCCGGCCCTCGGACCTGTACAGCCGGTCCCCTGCCTCCTGGGTACCTTGGACTTCCTATCCTTCTTGCTTGCTCTGGTCCCGGTCTAAGCCTATCTCAGCCCCTGGACTTTCTGTCTCTATTCCGAGTCCCAGGGACCCGGTGCCCTACGGGCTCCTCCCGGGGGTTCCCTGGTTCCTGGGTGAACACCTCCTGCTTGTGGCTCCACCCCCCGCCCTACCCTGTCTCCCTAGGTAGGCCGGCCCAAGGGTCCACTAGCTCTCCAGCAGTGTCCAACTGCAACAGCTGGCCTAAAAATTACAAATTGCGGCAAAACAGGGAGGTTGAGTGGAGGTCAGAACTGACCCCTGTCTCAACTTGGGCTTGCACACGCAGCAGCCCTGACTCCCGCAAATAGAAAAAAAATCTAAATGCCATCACACAGCAGATTGGGCACATAGCAAAGACTATTGCCTTTTCAGAAGTGTTATCTTTTTACCGAAAGGGAACAGAAAAGTTAACCCATACAGACAACTTCAATATCTGGCTCAAAGCTAGGTGTAAGGAAGAAGGTTTTGGATATAATGAATTCTGGAGCCATGCATAGAACAGTGAAAGATTGTATGATAAAGATGGCCTATGTCTGTCCATGGCAGGAAAAAGAATCCTAAGTGAGAAATTCAGATCATATATCCTAAGGTGTTTAAACTAGAGCATAGGGGTGGCAGAAGGAAGATGGAATATTGCTCCTGACAAATACAGAAAATCAGTGGAAAAATGAACAAAAATCAGCTTGAATCCACTTTTAAACAAAAGGGCAGCAAAGGTGACCAGGAAGAGTAGCAAGTCAAGTGAGAAAAACCGGAAAGCTATAAGCATAAATAGTAGTCATCTGAGCAATAAAATTCCACATCTACAGGCCCTGATGGTGGAGGCTGACTTGGATATTGTGTAGAGATGTGAATCGTGTCCTCGATCGTCTTAACGATCGATTTCGGCTGGGAGGGGGAGGGAATCGTATTGTTGCCGTTTGGGGGGGTAAAATATCGTGAAAAATCGTGAAAAATCGTGAAAAAACTAAAAATCGTAAAATCGCAAAACCGGCACATTAAAACCCCCTAAAACCCACCCCCGACCCTTTAAATTAAATCCCCCACCCTCCCGAACCCCCCCCAAATGAGTTAAATAACCTGCGAGTCCAGTGGCGGTCCGGAACGGCAGCGGTCCGGAACGGGCTCCTGCTCCTGAATCTTGTTGTGTTCAGCCGGCGCCATTTTCCAAAATGGCGCCGAAAAATGGCGGCGGCCATAGACGACCACGATTGGACGGCAGGAGGTCCTTCCGGACCCCCGCTGGACTTTTGGCAAGTCTTGTGGGGGTCCCCCACAAGCTGGCCAAAAGTTCCTGGAGGTCCAGCGGGGGTCAGGCAGCGATTTCCCGCCGCGAATCATTTTCGTACGGAAAATGGCGCCGGCAGGAGATCGACTGCAGGAGGTCGTTCAGCGAGGCGCCGGAACCCTCGCTGAACGACCTCCTGCAGTCGATCTCCTGCCGGCGCCATTTTCCGTACGAAAACGAATCGCGGCGGGAAATCGCTCCCTGACCCCCGCTGGACCTCCAGGAACTTTTGGCCAGCTTGTGGGGGGCCTCCTGACCCCCACAAGACTTGCCAAAAGTCCAGCGGGGGTCCGGAAGGACCTCCTGCTGTCCAATCGTGTTCGTCTATGGCCGCCGCCATTTTTCGGCGCCATTTTGGAAAATGGCGCCGGCTGAACACAACAAGATTCAGGAGCAGGAGCCCGTTCCGGACCGCTGCCGTTCCGGACCGCCGCTGGACTCGCAGGTTATTTAACTCATTTGGGGGGGGTTCGGGGGGGTTCGCGATTTAATTTAAAGGGTCGGGGGTGGGTTTTAGGGGGTTTTAATGTGCCGGCTCACGATTCTAACGATTTATAACGATAAATCGTTAGAATCTCTATTGTATTGTGTTCCATAACGGTTTAAGACGATATTAAAATTATCGGACGATAATTTTAATCGTCCTAAAACGATTCACATCCCTAATATTGTGGCTATTATGGAGAAATGTTCAGAGTCTTATGAATGGAATATGGCCCTACCGTGCTAAACCTGTTAAAGAAGGACAAAGATGACAAAAATGAAGGAAGAGTAGTTCTATATGCAAAAACAATATCCAAGCAACTGAAATGCAGGAGGCATGGAGAAGAAAGAAGCACTATGTGCTCTTAAAAAAAGATGATGACACTTCCATTTACACTAGGGTAATCAAACAGAGGAACTAGACAGAGATCTGGCTAAAGACATCCAAAAGGGTGGGGAAGGAAAAGTTTTGCTGGTTGGAGACTTTAATCTTCCAAATGTGGATTGGAGTATCCATTCTGCAGAATCTGCAAGAAGTAGAGAATTTGGATGCCCTTCAAGGGGCTCTGCTCAGACAAATGGTTATCAATCTCACAAATGGAGATATCTCTAGTCAGTTTAGGTGCTTCTCATTTCACACACAGGACCTTTCACTATGATGCATGGTCTGGTGCAAGAGTTAACCGTAATGGAGCTGCTTGGTAATAGTGATCATAACCGAATCAAATTTAACATAATTACTGAAGGGAAGGCATTAAGGAAAACTTGTGGAAAATTCCTTTTTGGGACTTACCCGAGAGACTCCTTGGCCTGGCTTTGCGCACTCTGTTTGTACCAATTTAAAAGTTTTAAAGAAAAATATGATCTGGTAAGACTTTTTGCAATGGCTGGCCTGCACCCAGTGGTCAATTCCTTGCAACTTTAAGGCTAAGTGGCTGACCAACAGCACTTGATATGGGCCTTTCCACCTAGGCTGAAAACAGTTCTTTCTCTGGAACACTTTATAATAGTCACCTTTTTGGATTTTGGGGTAAACTTGGTTTAGAGGACTCGAAAGAGCAGGGGCACCTTCTGGCAAATTTTCTGGACCTGTTGATGAAGTTTTCACACAAAATGTAAAACCAATTCATCTTGGGCAAAGTCAATGTCAACTGGGAAACTGGGCATAGAAGGCACAGTATTGGATGGCCCATGAGTATTTCATGGGGAGTTAGGCCATGTTTTCAGTTTGGCATATTCCTCATATTCATGAGGGCAAGGGGGAGAGCAGAGGGCCATTTTAAGGAAATCTCATGGGTAATTTTAGCCAATGTATTCTTCAGGACCAGATTTAGCCGTTCTATGAGGCTGGATGCTTGGGGGCAGCATGATGTATGGTACTGGACCTTTAACCTCAAAGCCTTTCCCAAATCTTGCATCACTTTTCCTGTGAAACGAGAACCTATGTCACTTTCAATAGTTCCTGGATTCCAAAATGTGGTATGACCTCAGTTAAGGCATTGTCCTTTGCTAAAGGAAACGCCTTGGTCCACCCACTAAACATGCAGATAAACTGCAGAATATATCTCCATTTCATTGCTTATGGCATTGTAATAAGATCCCTTTGTAACCTAACAAATGAACCCCAGGGGGCGTTTAGGTGCAAAGGTGTGACCCAAAGACCCTTTCCTATGTTAAGGACTACACATGTGCTTCATCTCTGTACATCTTTTAACACCCTAGGTCCCAAGCCTGGGGCCCACCAATGTGACAGGATCTCCAATATCATCCCCACCTTGCTAGAGTGAGAACCCTGGTGTGCCACTCGAGCAAGGTATGGTAAGAGGGATAAGGGGGCAACAGGTTTGCCTTCAGGGCCACACCACAGGTCTTGGGGATGAGACATAAAAATTTTAGCGCCTCCACAGAGAGTGTTCGTTGAGGGCATCTTTCTGTAAAACAAGAAGGTCATTAATAGCAATCTGGGAAGAGGGTGCAGAGACCTGTTTGGGAAACAAGAAGGCGTTAATGATGGAAAGAGTTGCCAGCTCATGGAGGGCAGCCTGGCAGACAACTGCATCAGCAAAGGCATTTCCACTGGCTTCAAAAGAGTCCAAGCTGGTATGGGCAGTATACTTCACCATGGCAATATGTGAGGGAGAAAACAAAGCATATACTATAAATTCAAAATTTTTGATGGGGGACTCACAGGAGATCAGAAACCCTCTAGTTTGCCAAATGACCCCAAAGTTGTGGACCACGCCAAAGCCATATTGTGAATCTATGTATATAGTGACCAATGAGGATGTGGCCAACAAGCAGACTCTGGTTAGGGTGTTTACTGAAGAGGATGTTGGGGAGGTACCCGTAATGGAGAAGGTTTTCATGGGTAATGATTCAGATGGACTGAATCAAATCACGGTGAACCTAGAAGATGTGGTAGGCATGATTGACAAACTGAAGAGTAGTAAATCACCTGGACCAGATGGTATACACCCCAGAGTTCTGAAGGAACTAAAAAATGAAATTTCAGACCTATTAGTAAAAATTTGTAACTTATCATTAAAATCATCCATTGTACCTGAAGACTGGAGGATAGCAAATGTAACCCCAATATTTAAAAAGGGCTCCAGGGGCGATCCGGGAAACTACAGACCGGTTAGCTTGACTTCAGTGCCAGGAAAAATAGTGGAAAGTGTTCTAAAAATCTGAAGGTCAGTTTTGTTCCAAGTTGTTATCTAAGTTGATCTTAGTTGTTTCTTAATATAATATATTATACTGTATTATAGTTCTTCTGTTCATCATATTATATTTAATATGTTCCATGTAAACTGCCTACCCGGCGATAGTTATCTCTGTTAAATGTGAACCGGAGTGATATGTATTGTATACAGGAACTTCCGGTATATAAAAACCAATAAATAAATAAATAAATAAAATCACAGAACATATAGAAAGACATGGTTTAATAGAACAAAGTCAGCATGGCTTTACCCAGGGCAAGTCTTGCCTCACAAATCTGCTTCACTTTTTTGAAGGAGTTAATAAACATGTGGATAAAGGTGAACCGGTTGATATAGTATACTTGGATTTTCAGAAAGCGTTTGACAAAGTTCCTCATGAGAGGCTTCTAGGAAAAGTAAAAAGTCATGGGATAGGTGGCAATGTCCTTTCGTGGATTGCAAACTGGCTAAAAGACAGGAAACAGAGAGTAGGATTAAATGGGCAATTTTCTCAGTGGAAGGGAGTGGACAGTGGAGTGCCTCAGGGATCTGTATTGGGACCCTTACTTTTCAATATATTTATAAATGATCTGGAAAGAAATACGACGAGTGAGATAATCAAATTTGCAGATGACACAAAATTGTTCAGAGTAGTTAAATCACAAGCAGATTGTGATAAATTGCGGGAAGACCTTGTGAGACTGGAAAATTGGGCATCCAAATGGCAGATGAAATTTAATGTGGATAAGTGCAAGGTGATGCATATAGGGAAAAATAACCCATGCTATAATTACACAATGTTGGGTTCCATATTAGGTGCTACAACCCAAGAAAGAGATCTAGGTGTCATATTGGATAACACATTGAAATCGTCAGTACAGTGTGCTGCGGCAGTCAAAAAAGCAAACAGAATGTTGGGAATTATTAGAAAGGGAATGGTGAATAAAACGGAAAATGTCATAATGCCTCTGTTTCGCTCCATGGTGAGACTGCACCTTGAATACTAGGGATGTGAATCATTTTTCAACGATTAAAATTATCGTCCGATAATGTTAATATCGTCTTAAATCGTTATAGAACACAATACAATAGAAATTCTAACGATTTATCGTTAAAAATCGTTAAATTGTGTTAGTGCGCACTAACGGGTGTTAGTGCGCACTAACTCCCAGTTAGTGCGCACTAACAGAAAATGATACAAATTGACACTTTCCAGGTCAGTAAAGGTCAGTTAGGAATGAATATGTGTTCCTATTGGCTGGCTGCCCTCTTATCTATTGATGTTACCAAGGTTCCCACTGAGGTGATGGTTGGGGGGATGGGAAATGGAACTGGAAACTCACGAACACCAACAGAAAATGAAACAAAGTGTTGACACTTCCCAGGTCAGTAAAGGTCACTTAGGAATGAATATGTATTCCTATTGGCTGGCTGTGCTCTTATCTATTGATGTTACCAAGGTTCCCACTGAGGTAATGGTTGGGGGGATGTGAAATGGAAACAGTTGGAAGCTTGACAAAAAAAGTAATGTGATGATCATCACTCATGTGACTAGAACTTGTTTGTTTATTATTTTTGATAGCAGGCACGTGAAATGCTAGTGCATGTTGAATTTGCCAATCACTGTGCATTTTAGAAAGGTGGTCCTGGCTGGAACTACACAGGTCAAATATATGTGGTAATTGATTGTTGGTAAGTGTATTTTTTAAGTAGCCACACTGGCCACCAGTATGTTTACTTTTCCTCCTACTTAACTCACTAGCTCAGCTTTATAAGAAGGGCTTCTCTGCTTGTGTGTTGCTTTTGTTTGGTGTGAGGAGAGCAGAAACATCAGATCTTTATTCAATCTACTACAGTCATCTATTATATTAACCTACTCAATTTTTTTAAATGATTTATTATATCACTGAATTAATAATTAATTATTATTAGGTGGTTGTGAATGTCTGACTAGGCTACTAGCCTAGTGTAACTGGTGAGGCTAGTGGCATTTTAGCAGAATTATAATTTATTTTTATTAGTACTGCAGCATTAATATATTCAAGCCTAGGTAGGCAGGCAGTGCACCGCTCCAGCAGTCACATCATTGCTTCCTGTGCATTGCATGTGCACAGGTCTCCTTTACTGCAGACACTGTCTCCAGCTTGGGGAAAAGGCAGGTCTCCTTTATATATATAATCTTATCAATCAATCAGTGGACTGTATTAGCTGCAGCTGGTGATTGATTAAATAAATACTGAAATATCAGTCTAACTACTAAACTAGTGTGTCGTCTTACACTAGCCAGCCGCTACCCCTGTGTTGGTGCTGGACTTGCACGTGAGCCTTAAATTTATAAATAAATTGTTTGTGTTAGTAGTGCTAGTATAAGTATAATATTAAGGGGTAGCCTAGTGTCATTGGCTTGTGGCTGGCTACTAGCCACGCCAGTGAGCCACTAGTCAGATTACTAGTCACACAGTGACCTGTCACTGACTGACGAAGTCACTCACTAACTGTATCTAACCCTTCTTTATATCTTATCTATTAGGTGCTGCTCAGTACACTGCTGTGCCAGCTTACTTGTTGGTACTGGACTGGACTTGCAGCCATAAAGTTTTAAAATGTTTGCTGGTAAGAAGAAGAGTGCTACTGGAAAGAAAATTCCAGTCACTAGAAAAAAACTGATTTGATAATGATACCCCTTCTACTGCAGCTAATGTAAAAGAGCAAGGTAACTTGCAGGACAAGGAAGGAGCAAAATCAGAAAAGGTGAAAGTGAAATCTGTGCAGCAGCAGCAAAGTTTATTGATAGATGAAGTGCTACAGAAAGTGTTGAATAAAGAATCAGAGGACTCTGAGTCTGAGGAGGAGGATGACAATGATGATATTCAGGATGAGGAGAAGAACACCACCAATGACAGTGATAGTAGTGATGATGAATCAGGTGATGGTAGTCCGATTGCCAAAAAAAACCACTGTCAGTGCCAGTATCCTCTCTATTCCTAAACCAGTTGAAAATTGGCAGGTTACTACAACAACAACTTCTGCTACTTCTACTCCTAGTACTACTACTCCTACTATGATGACAACAATGACAAGAAATGTCCAGCCTAGAGTAAGGGACAGTAGAAAAACATCTAAGGTTTGGAATCATTTTAATGTTACGGATGATTGGAGATGTGCTCAATGTATCCATTGTAAAAGGATGGTGAGCCGTGGAAGAACTCTTGGACATCTTACTACCACCAACATGAAATATCACCTTGAAAGAGAACATAGAGCACTGTTGCTTGCAGAAGAAGCTGCAGGGAAGCCACAGAAGGAAATTACTTCAGAAGATTGTGTGTATGTGAAGCAGAAGCAGACTTCTCCTTCTCCTCTTCCACGGCAGCAGCGGCAAGCTACTGTTGAGCAGATGGGGTGGTGTCCTTCTTCAATTTCACAGACTAGGAAGCAAGTAGTATCCAAAGTGGTGACACGACAAATTGCTGTAATGATTGCTGTGGATGATCAGCCACTGCAGATTGTAGAGAATGATGGATTTAAGCAGCTGATCCATCTTTTAGCACCAGACTACAAAATTCCTTCAAGAACTACATTTACCCGTCAGGTGATTCCTTCCCTGTACTCACAATGTCATGATGAAATGCAGATTGTGATGGCAAGGGCAAAGGGAAGGAGCATACATCTCACCACTGATCTTTGGACTAGTAAGAATGCAACACATGCATATTTGTCTCTAACAGCACATTGGTGGCAGCTGGATGAGGCATTAACTGACAGCACAAGCACAAGCAGTGGCAGTAGCACCAGCAGCTCCAAAAAAACTTTCTCCAGGATACCGGTGGGCTTTACTGCATGCTCAAGTACTAGACAAGAGACATACTTCTGAAAATATCTTACAGACAATTCAGGGGATGATGGAAGGATGGAAAGGGCTACTTAGAAGCAGTGATATGGAATGTTTAAATGGATATATCATTACTGACAATGCTGCCAATATGAGTAAGGCTCTGGAGGATGGTGGATTCAAAGGCATCCGATGCTTTGCACATACACTGCACCTAGTAGTGAGGGATGCGTTGGGGCTAGGTGCCAAGGAATTGCAAGGTACTAGTCGTCAAGCCCTGAAGCGGTTGATTGAAAAGTGCCACAAAATAACTGGGCATTTCAATCGCAGTGTGAAAAGTGGGAAGGAACTCAGAGAAAAACAAAAAGCAGTTAGGGCACCATTGCATAACCTTGTTCAGGATGTGCCTACCAGATGGAATTCCACCTATCTTATGTTGGAGAGGTTGTCTGAACAACAGACACCTCTGCATGATTTGGCAATGGAATCTGAAATTGGATTGGAAAATCCACTTGGATGTCAGGACTGGACAAACATTGCACAGATGGTGTATGTCCTCAAGCCTTTCAAAGAATATACTGATGCACTGAGTGCAGCTACAGCCACGTTAGGTGATATCATTCCTGTAATATATGATCTGGAGCAGGTATTACAGGAATTTCTGCATCAGACAGATTTGTCAAAGGAAGTGTTGCAGCTTGTGAGATGCTTAAAAGAGCAAGTACAGAAAAGGTTGAAACCTCTAATGGAAAAGGATAGCTATATCTTAGCTACTATGTGTGACCCACGTGTGAAAGGCAATGTTGCTCTCAAGTGCAATACTCTTGCATCCTGGACAAATAAGTTGATTGAAATGGTTGAAAAGATTTCAACTCCTCCCACTCCATCCTGCTCAGCTGCTTCCAGTTCCACCAGCTGCTTCCCTCCCATGATGACAACCCATTCTCCTCCCAAATGTCATGAAACTGGTCCTATTTCAAAAGCAAGAGCAAGATTTGTCACATTTCAGACTGGTGGTGCTGCTAACCAGCAGCACCTACAAAAGAAGGTTGCAGAAATTCATGTGAAGAATTTTCTCTCTGAGCCAGTTCAGAGCATGGCGTCAGATCCCCTGAGATATTGGGCAGAAAAAGCTTCAATGTGGCCTTATCTTAGCATAGTAGCACAACACTTTCTTTCCTGCCCACCCACCAGTGTGCAAAGTGAAAGAGTATTTTCATTGACAGGGAACATTGTGAGTCAACACCGTGCACGTTTGAATCCAGACTTAGTAGAGGAATTGGTTTTCATCAAAATGAACCTTCCGCTGCTTGATAATGTGAAAATTCGCTGTGACTGGGAGGAGTGAGTCTCTTGTCTAGGATGGGGATGCAAGGTCGTTTGGGAACACAGCAGGATGGAGCATTCAGCAGAAGCACTGCCTCATGATAGAACTGCCCCTGCCTCTTCACCTCAGGTGTCTGCTGTGCTGTTATCATCTATCTTGTCAGCTTGATGAATAAGGACCTTGTATGTGCAAGAAAGAACCCTAAGTTTGTGTCTATCAACTGTGTGCGCTTATTTAGCAGCTGTTAGAAAATAGGCAGTTAAAGTACTTTTGAGTTTTGACCATAGTCTCTCTAAGCAGTTAATGTATATCATACTGTGATAGGGGCATGGTTTATTTTTCAGGCTGAGACAGTTTATAGCTCAGCTTACCAAACCGGTCCTGGGGATTCCACAGCCAGTTGGATTTTTAGAATATCCACAAAGAATATGCATGAGATACATTTGCATATCATGGGGACTCAGTATATGCAAATTTACATCATGCATAAAATCCGGCTGAGTGAGTGGTTATTTATTTGGAAAACCCTGGTTTATAGGGACCAATTTGTCTCACTCTCTAGAAATAAAGCCTGACCACCTAAGTTAGTGCCTAAATCAAAACCATCTCCAGTTATGTCATGAGTTACTTAAGCTCCCTGTGGTCAGTAAAAGGTTTCTCTGGCCGAGATTTAATTATTTCTCCATGCGGAGCAGATACATGTTAAGTTGAATTTTCAAGTTGCATTAATAAAAAACAGCATTTACGTGTTTAAATTGCATATACTTGTTTATATAGTACAACATGAGTAAATCTACACGTGTGAAAAAAAGGGATGGTCCAGGTGTTCCCAAGTGGAGGCCAACATTTATGTATGTTAGTCGCTATTTTATAAGAGATTTACTGTATGTATAGATTTGGCAGCTTTATATTTACTCTCGCTCTTTATCTGGAGTAAGTGACAGTATAAGTCTTAACAGTGAAATCATGACTAGGTCATGGTCTGGGAGAAATGGGGGAAGCTGAGGCTGATCTTGATGAGTTGCAGATGGACTGGAGTGGAAACTGAAAGACTAATTGATAACACTGGTAATTTTATTGCTGTGTGCATGTTAGAAAATCTCTTGACTATAAATCCCAATTTATAATAATTTTAATAATTGAGTCCACTAATATTTCTCAAATTAAAAACATTTTATTAACTACAAAACTATAACGAAATTAAATAAAACTGTTATAAAAATATAACTTTAAAATGACAAAATACAAAAACAAAATTATGTGTTAGCACCCAGTACTCAAGGATGTGGAGAGGAGAATGGCAACCCGAGATGAGGATCCTGCTCTGGAGCAGAGGGCAGTGGCATCTCCTCCTCACGAGGCATCTCATGAGGAGGAGATACGTGTGCCCTCAGCTCCTGAATGGCCTCCTCCATGGCTGCCAGCCTCCTCTCCACATCCTTGACATCTGCCCTGAGGCTGTTTACTCCCTGCAGGAGCTCCTTCAGCATGCCAAACTGCGCATGTGCAGTGCATACGCAGCTTGGAGGAGATCCTGCAGGGAGTAAAGCAGCAGTGCTGGTGCTGGTGCTGCTGGGCCCAGCTGTGGCTGCCTCCATCCTTTGGGCACTGGCAGTGGCACTGGTGGCTGTGGCTGCCTCTTCTTGCCCTGTAAAGAAATGTAAAAAATTCTACATAAGATATAGAACAGGGGTGGACAGTTCTGGTCCTCGAGGGCCACAAACCAGTATTGTATGCACCAGCAAGGTGTGCAGGAAGATCACAACACTCCTGGTATTAATAGGGATAGGGCACTGTGTGCAGGAAGATCACAACACTCCTGGTATTAATAGGGATAGGGCACTGTGTGCAGGAAGATCACAACACCCCTGGTGTCAGGGTTAGGACACTGTGTGCAGGAAGATCACAACACTCCTGGTATAGGATAGGGCACTGTGTGCAGGAAGATCACAACACTCCTGGTGTCAGGGTTAGGGCACTGTGTGCAGGAAGATCACAACACCCCTGGTGTCAGGGTTAGGGCACTGTGTGCAGGAAGATCACAACACTCCTGGTATTAATAGGGATAGGGCACTGTGTGCAGGACGATCACAACACCCCTGGTGTCAGGGTTAGGGCACTGTGTGCAGGAAGATCACAACACTCCTGGTATAGGATAGGGCACTGTGTGCAGGAAGAACACAACACTCCTGGTGTCAGGGTTAGGGCACTGTGTGCAGGAAGATCACAACACTCCTGGTATTAATAGGGATAGGGAACTGTGTGCAGGAAGATCACAACACCCCTGGTGTCAGGGTTAGGGCACTGTGTGCAGGAAGATCACAACACCCCTGGTGTCAGGGTTAGGGCACTGTGTGCAGGAAGATCACAACACTCCTGGTATTAATAGGGATAGGGCACTGTGTGCAGGAAGATCACAACCCCCCTGGTGTCAGGGTTAGGGCAATGTGTGCAGGAGGATCACAACACCCCTGGTGTCAGGGTTAGGGCACTGTGTGCAGGAAGATCACAACACTCCTGGTATAGGATAGGGCACTGTGTGCAGTAAGATCACAACACTCCTGGTGTCAGGGTTAGGGCACTGTGTGCAGGAAGATCACAACACCCCTGGTGTCAGGGTTAGGGCACTGTGTGCAGGAAGATCACAACACTCCTGGTATTAATAGGGATAGGGCACTGTGTGCAGGACGATCAAAACACCCCTGGTGTCAGGGTTAGGGCACTGTGTGCAGGAAGATCACAACACTCCTGGTATTAATAGGGATAGGGCACTGTGTGCAGGAAGATCACAACACCCCTGGTGTCAGGGTTAGGGCACTGTGTGCAGGAAGATCACAACACTCCTGGTATAGGATAGGGCACTGTGTGCAGGAAGATCACAACACCCCTGGTGTCAGGGTTAGGGCACTGTGTGCAGGAAGATCACAACACTCCTGGTATAGGATAGGGCACTGTGTGCAGGAAGATCACAACACCCCTGGTGTCAGGGTTAGGGCACTGTGTGCAGGAAGATCACAACACCCCTGGTGTCAGGGTTAGGGCACTGTGTGCAGGAAGATCACAACACTCCTGGTATTAATAGGGATAGGGCACTGTGTGCAGGAAGATCACAACACTCCTGGTATTAATAGGGATAGGGCACTGTGTGCAGGAAGATCACAACACCCCTGGTGTCAGGGTTAGGGCACTGTGTGCAGGAAGATCACAACACCCCTGGTGTCAGGGTTAGGGCACTGTGTGCAGAAAGATCACAACACTCCTGGTATAGGATAGGGCACTGTGTGCAGGAAGATCACAACACTCCTGGTGTCAGGGTTAGGGCACTGTGTGCAGGAAGATCACAACACCCCTGGTGTCAGGGTTAGGGCACTGTGTGCAGGAAGATCACAACACTCCTGGTATTAATAGGGATAGGGCACTGTGTGCAGGAAGATCACAACACCCCTGGTGTCAGGGTTAGGGCACTGTGTGCAGGAAGATCACAACACTCCTGGTATAGGATAGGGCACTGTGTGCAGGAAGATCACAACACTCCTGGTGTCGGGGTTAGGGCACTGTGTGCAGGAAGATCACAACACTCCTGGTATAGGATAGGGCACTGTGTGCAGGAAGATCACAACACCCCTGGTGTCAGGGTTAGGGCACTGTGTGCAGGAAGATCACAACACTCCTGGTGTCAGGGTTAGGGCACTGTGTGCAGGAAGATCACAACACTCCTGGTATTAATAGGGATAGGGCACTGTGTGCAGGAAGATCACAACACCCCTGGTGTCAGGGTTAGGGCACTGTGTGCAGGAAGATCACAACACTCCTGGTATAGGATAGGGCACTGTGTGCAGGAAGATCACAACACTCCTGGTGTCAGGGTTAGGGCACTGTGTGCAGGAAGATCACAACACTCCTGGTATAGGATAGGGCACTGTGTGCAGGAAGATCACAACACCCCTGGTGTCAGGGTTAGGGCACTGTGTGCAGGAAGAACATAAGAACATAAGAAAATGCCATACTGGGTCAGACCAAGGGTCCATCAAGCCCAGCATCCTGTTTCCAACAGTGGCCAATCCAGGCCATAAGAACCTGGCAAGTACCCAAAAACTAAGTCTATTCCATGTAACCATTGCTAATGGCAGTGGCTATTCTCTAAGTGAACTTAATAGCAGGTAATGGACTTCTCCTCCAAGAACTTATCCAATCCTTTTTTAAACACAGCTATACTAACTGCACGAACCACATTCTCTGGCAACAAATTCCAGAGTTTAATTGTGCGTTGAGTAAAAAAGAACTTTCTCCGATTAGTTTTAAATGTGCCCCATGCTAACTTCATGGAGTGTCCCCTAGTCCTTCTACTATCCGAAAGAGTAAATAACCGATTCACATCTACCCGTTCTAGACCTCTCATGATTTTAAACACCTCTATCATATCCCCCCTCAGTCGTCTCTTCTCCAAGCTGAAAAGTCCTAACCTCTTTAGTCTTTCCTCATAGGGGAGTTGTTCCATTCCCCTTATCATTTTGGTAGCCCTTCTCTGTACCTTCTCCATCGCAATTATATCTTTTTTGAGATGCGGCGACCAGAATTGTACACAGTATTCAAGGTGCGGTCTCACCATGGAGCGATACAGAGGCATTATGACATTTTCCGTTTTATTCATCATTCCTTTTCTAATAATTCCCAACATTCTGTTTGCTTTTTTGACTGCCGAAGCACACTGTGCCCTATCCAACACTCCTGGTATAGGATAGGGCACTGTGTGCAGGAAGATCACAACACTCCTGGTGTCAGGGTTAGGGCACTGTGTGCAGGAAGATCACAACACCCCTGGTGTCAGGGTTAGGGCACTGTGTGCAGGAAGATCACAACACTCCTGGTATTAATAGGGATAGGGCACTGTGTGCAGGAAGATCACAACACCCCTGGTGTCAGGGTTAGGGCACTGTGTGCAGGAAGATTACAACACTCCTGGTATAGGATAGGGCACTGTGTGCAGGAAGATCACAACACTCCTGGTGTCAGGGTTAGGGCACTGTGTGCAGGAAGATCACAACACTCCTGGTATTAATAGGGATAGGGCACTGTGTGCAGGAAGATCACAACACTCCTGGTATTAATTTATAGGGATAGGGCACTGTGTGCAGGAAGATCACAACACTCCTGGTATTAATAGGGATAGGGCACTGTGTGCAGGAAGATCACAACACTCCTGGTATAGGATAGGGCACTGTGTGCAGGAAGATCACAACACCCCTGGTGTCAGGGTTAGGGCACTGTGTGCAGGAAGATCACAACACTCCTGGTATAGGATAGGGCACTGTGTGCAGGAAGATCACAACACTCCTGGTGTCAGGGTTAGGGCACTGTGTGCAGGAAGATCACAACACTCCTGGTATAGGATAGGGCACTGTGTGCAGGAAGATCACAACACTCCTGGTGTCAGGGTTAGGGCACTGTGTGCAGGAAGATCACAACACTCCTGGTATTAATAGGGATAGGGCACTGTGTGCAGGAAGATCACAACACTCCTGGTATTAATAGGGATAGGGCACTGTGTACAGGAAGATCACAACACCCCTGGTGCCAGGGTTAGGGCACTGTGTGCAGGAAGATCACAACACTCCTGGTATCAGGGTTAGGGCACAAATTCTAGTCACATTGACTGATCACATTACTTTTTTTGTCAAGCTACCAACTGTTTCCATTTCCCATCCCCCATATACTGTCAGTGGGAACCTTGGTAACATGAATAAATAAGAGGGCAGCCAATAGGAATACATATTCATTCCTAAACTGACCTTAACTGACCTGAAAAGTGTCAAATTGTATCATTTTCAGTTAGTGCGCACTAACTGGGAGTTAGCGCCCTAACTCGAGTTAGTGCGCACTAATGGAAAAAACGATTTTTAACGATTTTTTAACTAAAAAATCGTGCCAAACACGATTTTCTTCTCCTGACAAACGATTTCGATCGTTAAGACGATAGGGCACACGATTCACATCCCTATTGAATACTGTGTACAATTCTGGTCGCCGCATCTCAAAAAAGATATAATTGCGATGGAGAAGGTACAGAGAAGGGCTACCAAAATGATAAGGGGAATGGAACAACTCCCCTATGAGGAAAGACTAAAGAGGTTAGGACTTTCAGCTTGGAGAAGAGACGACTGAGGGGGGATATGATACGGGTGTTTAAAATCATGAGAGGTCTAGAACGGGTAGATGTGAATCGGTTATTTACTCTTTCGGATAGTAGAAAGACTAGGGGGCACTGCATGAAGATAGCATTAGAGATGTGCATTCGTTTTTCACGATTTAGTCAATGCCAACGACATTGTCTAATTCGTCATTGTTGGGGAAGTTGGGAAAAAGAATCAAAATTCCACGAAGTTTCGGGTTAAAGTCGGTTTTTTATTACTGCGCACTAACGGATGTTAGTGCGCATGGACTATCCGTTAGCGCGCAATCGCTGGACGTAGTGCACAGTACATGGCGCCTCACCATACTGCGCACTAACGGATTATTAGTGCGCGCTATGTACATGACAGTGCGCATTGATATATGTTAGTGCGCACTAATGTAAATTGATACTAAATTGATACTTTTTTGTAAATCGAAGGTTGAATATGTATTCCTATTGGGTGTCTTCTTGTTTTTTATTCATTACCAAGGTTACCAACAGCCAAGGTGCTGTTTTTTACAGATTGTTTTATATGGGGGATGGGGAATGGGAATGGGGGATAGAGCTATTAGCTTGAAGTTCTAATCCTACTGTAGTAGTGTGTCTGTGGATATTGTGATTATGTCATCAATCATGTGACTAGAATTTGTTTGATATATTATGCATAATATTCATTTGCATCATTTTTGAACTGGCCACTTAAATTAATAGGTTTATTTTCCCTCCTACTTTTAGTCAATAGGTAGCTATAATAGCTATATAATAAGGGGTGCTCTGCTTATGTGTTGCTTTTGTTTTGTGGGTTTGAGGAGAAAACATCAGTCAATCAGTCATTATAGCTAGCTGCAGCTGTTGATTTGATAGTTAATATTATACAGTCTTTATTGTTATTAATAAGGGGTAGCTGCTAGCTGGCTTAGCTAGCTGATACTAGTATCAGCCTATGATACTAGCAGCCAGCCAGTAGCCATTGCCACTAGCCACAGTAGCATATAGCTACTGCTAGCAGCCAAGTACCACTAGCCAAAATAGCCAATAGCCACAACCAGTGAGCTGAGCTGAGCTCTACTCTTTTTTTCTGTTTCTTGAGTGAGCTCTTCGTTCGCAGCATTCCTAGCCTAGGCATAGGCAGGCACCAGCACTCCAGTCCAGCAGCAGGGCTTGCTTATAAAGGACAAGGTGAAGGTAGGTGCTTTGATTGCTTTCTGAACATTGCAGCAGTAGAGTTTTAATAGATTTATAAATATATAAAATTATATAATATTATATTTATCAATATTATATAGATGTATGTGTAATCTACTAGATTTATCACTAATAGTGTTTATAGCTAGTTAGCCATAGCCAGTGACACTAGGCTAATAGCTAGCTTGGCTATTAGCCTAGTGTCACTGGCTATGGCTAGCTATTAAAGCCAGTGAGTCACTACTATCAAATCAATTCTACTACTAAACCTATAATTGGCCAATAGTCTGTCCAATATCCTATATTATGTATCTTGTGCTTGGCTTGAGGCTTCTGCTCCTGTGTGTGAGATTTGTGGGTAAGACTTGAAGTGGGAGGGAGAAGTTATTTTAGTTCAAAGAACAGAATAGGCCTGAAAAGGATATGAAAAAATAGGAATAGGACTTCTCTAACCTCAATGCTTGGCTTGCATGTAGTATTAACAGAAAAGCCTAGCCAGTCCTGCCAGGAGGCTAATGTAATGAGTGAACTGAAGTATTGCAGCCTAGTTTCAGTCTCAGTCTGCTGCAGTTTGATGCTCTGGCCAATGCATGGTATAAATTGCAATATAATATATTAGTAAGTATACTATATCAAATTATCAATTGTCAGTGTCACTCACTGACTAATAAATAATCACTATATCCTTCTTTGTCCTGTGGTCTGGGGGTAGCCTTAGCAATAGCTAGCTAGCTAATGCTATTAGCTCAATAAAGTTTTAAAAATGAATACCAAACTAATTTATTAACTTGTTTAATGTACTATATTTATTATATATTTCTTTGACCACAGGATCATAATGCCCCTACCAGTACCCTCTGGAAAAAAACGTGTTGCTAGTGATAGTGCTACTGGAAAGAGCTGTCTGCCAGTCCCTAGGAAAAAACTGCAATTTTTTGAGAAGAAAGAGGATGTAGAAGTGCAAGGAAACTTGTTGCAAGGGAAGGAACGAGCAAAATTTGAGGGAAAGGTGAAAAGATTAGATGAAAGAATGGTGCTACAGAAAGTATTGGATGATGATGATGAATCAGATATTGAGGAGGAGGAGGAGGAGGATGATGATCAGGAGTTTTTGGCTAGTAAACATTCTGAGGAGAAGGAGGAGGAGGAGAACAGAAGCAATGACAATGTTAGTCAGATTGCAAAACAAACAACTACTGCCAGTGCCAGCAGTATTGCTGGTACCCTGTCCCCTACACCATTTGAACATCCACGTGTGACTACTACTACTACTACTACTACTACTACTACTACTATTTCTACTACTAGTATGAAAATGACAAGTATCCAGCCTAGAGTAAGGAACAGTACAAGGACATCAAAGATTTGGAATCATTATCATGTTGTGGCTGACCAGAGATTTGGACAATGTATCCATTGTAAAAAGATGGTGAGCCGTGGAAGAATTATTGGACATCTTACTAACAGCAACATGAAATATCACCTTGAAAGAGAACATAGAGCACTGTTGCTTGCAGAAGAAGCTGGTCCCACCGTGCTTGCCCAGGCTTCAAGTAAAGCAACAGGGAAGCAGCCACAGAAGGAAAGTAGTAGTACTAAAGAAGATACAGATTGTGTGTATCTGCAGAAGCAGCAGTCTCCTCTTCCTCATCCCCAGCAGCAGCGGCAAGCTACCATGGAGCAGATGGGGTGGTGTTCTTCTGCAATGTCACAGAGCAGGAAGCAGGCAATGTCTAAAGTGGGTACACAACATATTGCTCTAATGATTGCTTTGGATGATCAGCCACTGCAGATTGTAGAAAATGAGGGATTTAAGCGGATGCTCCATTATTTCGCCCCTTACTACAAACTTCCTTCAAGAAGTACATTTAGCCATCAGGTGCTTCCTTCCCTATACAGAAAATGTCGTGCTGAAATGCAGATTATGATGGCAAGGGCAAAGGGGAGGAGCATCCATCTCACCACTGATGTTTGGACTAGTATGAATGCAATGCATGCATATTTGTCTCTAACAGCACATTGGTGGCAGCTGGATGAGGCATTAATACCTGTAAGCACTAGCAGCATTGGCAGTGGCAGTGGCAGCAGCTCCAAAAAGGTTTCGCCAGGATACCATTGGGCTTTACTGCATGCTCAAGTGCTAGACAAGAGACATACTTCAGAAAATATCTTACATGCAATTCAGGGGATGATGGAAAAATGGAATTGGCTCCTTAGAAGCAGTGATATGGAATGCTTAAATGGATTTTTCATTACTGACAATGATTCCAATATTATTAAGGCTCTGGCTGATTGTAGATTCAGCGGCATCCGATGCTTTGCACATACCCTGCATCTGATAGTGAGGGATGCTTTGGGGCTTAGTGGCAAGGAAGGTGGTACTACTAGTTGTAGTAGTCAACTCCTGAAGCGGTTGATTGAAAAGTGTCGCAAAATAGCTGGGCATTTCAATCGTAGTGTAAAAAGTGGGAAGCAACTCAGAAAGAGGCAAATAGCAGTTGGCGCACCTTTGCACAACCTTCTTCAGGATGTGCCTACCAGATGGAATTCCACCTATCTTATGTTGGAGAGGTTGTCTGAACAGCAGACACCTCTTCATGATTTGGCAATGGCAACTGAAATTGGATTGGAAAATCCTCTTGGATGTCAGGACTGGACAAACATTGCACACATGGTGCATGTCCTCAAGCCTTTCAAAGTATATACTGATGCATTGAGTTCAGCTAATGCCACTTTGGGTGGTGTCATCCCTGTAATAAACTATATGGAGGAGATATTAGAGGAATTTCTGCATCATCCAGATTTCTCTAAGGAAGTGTTAATGCTTGTTAAATGCTTAAAAGAGCAAGTTGAAAAAAGATTGAAACCTCTCATGCAAAGGGATTGCTATATGTTAGCCACGATGTGTGACTCACGTGTGAAAGGCAGTATTGCTCTCAAGAACAATGCTCTTACACATTGGAGAAAAAAGTTGATTAAAATGGTTGAAAACATAATGTCTAACAGGGTCTGTTCCACTGGTAACGATGAAAAAGAATTAGTATCATCCTCTCAGTCTCCAACTCCATCCTGCTCAAGTACTAGTATGATCAGCTGCTCCCCTACCCCTTCCATAACACATCAAAATATGAGTCATTCCACATTTAATGAACTGCCTGCCATGTCACAAGCAATCGCATCAGCTGTTGGCAGAAGAGTTACTACTACTGAGTCCTACCTGCAGGAGAATGTTTCAGAACTGCATGTTAAGAGTTTTCTGTCTGAGCCAATTCAGAGCATGGACTCAGATCCCTAGAGATATTGGGCACAGAAAGCTTCAATGTGGCCTGATCTTGCAATACTAGCACAGCACTTTCTTTCCTGCCCGCCAACAAGTGTGCAAAGTAAAGAGTATTTTCAATGACAGGGAACATAGTGAGTCCACACCGTGCACGATTGTCTCCAGACTTAGTCGAGCAATTGGTTTTTATCACAACGAACTTTCCACAGCTTGGGTATCCAAACTTTCCCTGTGACTGGGAGGAGTGAGCCTCTTGTCGAGGGCCGAGATCCAAGGTCAAGGGGTGGAAGAGAGGCTTGGCTCTATGCAGCTGTGCTCCCCGCATCGCTTGCTGGGGCGCCCGGCCACAAGAGGCAGCAGTGGCCACAACACTGCCGCTGCTGCCTCTTGTGGCCCACAGGAGAAGCCAGTCTGGGAGTCACAAGACATGAACACTCTGTCCTGCTGCATCTCCAACACAGGCTTCTCACTCCCAGGCTCCTTTCCCCCAGTGTCCACCTCTGAGGCAGGCAAGTCCTCGCTGGGTTCTTCTGCCTCAGCGTCCATCTCCGACAGCATGATTGTGTGAATGAAGTATGAAAGAATTTCAGGCCAATACAATATTAAATTGCACTTACAGTGCACAGAGAGGTTGATACTCTAACTAAGGGCCTCATTTTCCAAGCACTTTACCGCGTGCGATAAATTCGCAAATCGCGTTAACAGCTGTTAACGCGATTTGCGAATGCAAATTAGTAATTTGGCATTCAGGGGGCGGAGTTGGGGCGGAGCATATGTAAAGCGGGAACCTGTTTATCGTGTGCGGCGAAACAGCCGCAGTGTTAGCGCGGCTAATAACTACAACCCTCAAATTTGCGTTATGGACTGCGCTACGGGCCAGAAAAGGATTATCACCGTCCACAATAGTTCCGGACAGGCTCCGGGGGGGAGAGCGCCTTACTATAGTGCCTATGCCCTAGACAGGTATTTTAATCCCTATGGGAGAGCCACCTACTAACTCGGGGTGGGGATTAGGTATCAGCGTCGGGGGTTGGGGGCCACTGTCGCATTCCACATGAGACCTACGGAAAGAACAGTGGTCTCTAGTGAAGATTTGCTGGCCGTCGGAGTGAGGAAACTCACTCCAAGAGGAGATTTGGGCAACGTTCTCTCCACCTAGCTTGTTGTTGCCCAGGTAGAGTGTCCAGCAAGCTAGGTGGAGAGAACACTGCACAAATCTCCTCTTGGAGTGAGTTTCCTCACTCCGACGGCCAGCAAATCTTCACTAGAGACCACTGTTCTTTCCGTAGGTCTCATGTGGAATGCGACAGTGGCCCCCAACCCCCGACGCTGATACCTAATCCCCACCCCGAGTTAGTAGGTGGCCCTCCCATAGGGATTAAAATACCTGTCTAGGGCATAGGCACTATAGTGAGGTTCTCTCTCTCTCTCTCTCTCTCTCTCTCTCTCTCTCTCTCTCTCTCTCTCTCTCTCTCTCTCTCTCTCTCTCTCTGACTATTGTGGCCCGCGATGATTGAAGTGCAAAACCTGGCAAATATCGTGCACTGCGATGAAACACTGAAAGAATCATCGCACACTGGGAAAACATTGCGTGCGGTGCTAATGTTTTCGCGAATGTTTCCCCACTGCACGAAAGAAGCCTCATTTGCATTGGTAACGCCCCCTAATGCATTACCAATGCGATATTGGAAAATGAGGCCCTAAGTGGCTGTACTAGTACTAGCTACTACTTGGATATAAACTGTTACTGTTATATCCACTACTGGAACAATATATTGATTAACCAAATATATACAAACACCCTTGAGTGTAATAAAAAGAGAAAACTGAGCACCCAGAAGTTGTACATTTCTGAAGGATTTTTTGTTCATGAGTCTGCTTTCTCCTAGTCCTTACTCCTACTTTAGTATCACAAGCATTAAATTTTTTGCTTCAAATGGCTGTCTTGGTCATGGAGCAATTTTTGGCATTGACGTGTGAGTCATTGCAGTAACTTGAGTGCTGCACACACTGCACACAGTGCACAATATTGTATTGGCCAGGTTGAAAGATGTGTGAATGGTCAGTAGCCACGGTTGAAGCCTTGATGTTGGCGCTACTGCTCACAAGTATACAACTTGTGCTAATTCAGCCAGACTGAATGTTGTATGGAAGTGTATGACTAACTTAGTTACTACTAAAACAATGAAATGTGTTGAATTATAATAGACATACATCCGTACATGTCTGCTCTTTGTAATTTAGTAGTACCATACTATATTATTTTGGAATAATTATTATTAGTTAAATGACTAATAAAATAATATATAAAAAAGAACAAACAAACATTTTTAACAATGTAAACACATTTATTTTGTTTAACATATTATTTATATTTAACTATAATAGAATAGATAGACATTAGACAGACAGTAGACACATTTTTGTCAAAAAAAAAAACAAACCAGGCCAGCAGCCCAGGTCAAGGCGAAATATGATGCCTTGACTTCATGATGTTGCAGCAGGGTCATGTGGAGAGGAGGGTGCCGCCACTGGAGAAACCTGCTCTGAAGCAGAGGGAACTGGCACCTCCTCCTCATGAGGCATCTCATGAGGAGGAGAAGCCATTTCCCTCTGCTCCTGAGGGGCCTCCTCCAGGGCTAACAACCTCCTCTCCACATTGCTCACACTGGCCTGCACCTCTCCGACCTTCTGCTGCAACATCATGAAGTCGGCATCATATTTCGCCTTGAACTGCCGTACTTCCTCCAGGATCTCCTCCAACTTTGAATATTGTGCACAGCATCACTTACAGGTTGGAGGAGATCCTGGAGGAAGTACGGCAGTGCTGGTGCTGGCACTGGCGCCGGTGGTGGTGCTGGTGGCAGTGGTGGGCCGCTGGGCCATGACAGCTTTATCTTGGCCTGTAAAGAAATTAAAAAAAAAAAAAATTCAACATGAGACACAGAACTATACATTATACATACATTACATAGTCAGATATGACAAATAAAAAAGCAAATACTGGATGCGTGCGAGCAAGTTTATAAAATAATCTACCCCTTATTTAGTTTATTGACCTTGAGGATTATAGAAAAATGAGGAGTCCATTGCAGGGGAGAAGGAGTGAGGGGGAGAGTGGAGGGATATCAAATCTATCAACATAGATTAGAGAGAATACATAATTTGAAGGATTGGAAGGAGAAATAATAGTCAATCTCAGGTTACACAGAATATGATGGTAGGAGATACACTACAAACCTCTTCTTTTTTTTCACCTTCAATTCTTTAGTTTACTATCATAGCCACTCAGTGTCATTTAATATATACAAATAAATAAATACACACATCCCCCCATTCCCAATCCCCAGCCACTATAACTGACTGATATAAAAAAAAAAGATTTTGTTTTTCAGTCTCAGATAATATATACTACTGTACTGGCCGTGCCAAGATATATTATTTCCTACCTAGACCACTACTTGTTGCTGCCTCCGTCCTCCTCTGGTGACAGCTCTGCCTCCCACTAGGCCCAGGAAGCCCCGCCTCGTCCCTGCCTGGGTGTGGTTCTGTACAAGATAAATCAAAATTCAGAGAACAACAGTTAGAATTTTAAAAACAAGAATGAGATCAGACACAATGATTCATTCACTGTTATAGTAAAGAAACATTTTTAAACATAAATTCCATTACAATTAATTGAATAGTTGTGTAATGTGTGTTGTTCTTGTGTAGTATTCTGAAAACAACTTACCAGGCACGGAATGGGGCAAGGTTCGGCGGACCTCATCGAGCCACCTACCCTCGTGCAATCGCAGATGGCAACCTGAAAATTAGAGGAATATACAGGAAAAAGAATAACATTGATTAAGTTTTACAACATGCCCATGTTTTGCCTTGACCTACTAGATTATTTTTTATGCAACATACAAAAGTTAGTTATACATAAATACTATTTTATTTATATTTCAATGTGGCTTTCAAAAAAATTCCAAATACCACCATTTCAAAACGATAAATATAAATATCAATAATATACCACAGATAATTTTATTTCCTTTGTAGTCTAGTTATTAAGTATTAATACTAGTATAGTATAGGGTAAGGGTGGTACACTAGTAGCTAGCTAGTAGCTAGCTACTAGTATTTCTGTTTTTTTAAAATATATTTACTTAACATTATAACTTTTATTACTTATAGTAGTTAATTATTACATTATAATTATATAACTCACTGTATGCTACTAGTAGCTACTGTAGCTAGTATTACTATCATACTCTATTTAATTTTCAATGACAAAATAATATACATAATTTATAATTGAATAATATGATCAACATTATTATTTCTCACCTTTCTTTTTGAGGTCTTCCACCTCACGAGGGTAGGAGGCCCGCCGGAAAAACTCCTGGAGAGAGGCCCAGGCAGCAGTCTCCCTTTCCAGGTTAGGCCTGCTGCCTGGGGGGATGTAAAGGTTCCTCTCATCCAGGAGCATGAGCCGGGCCAGGAGGTCCACGTCGGCCTGGGTAAAGCGGGGCTTCCTGGACCTTGCTGCCACCTTGGAGGAGGACGGTGGGGAGGAGTCAGACTCCCTCCCCGTCACCTGACTCCCTTTCACGTTCCATCCTACCATGAGAAAATAAAAAAGAAGATGAAAAAAAGTATGTGCTATAGGACAGCTGTTTGTTCAGAAGCTCACACACTAATGCAGGGAGGGGCTAGGCAGCTCCCCCCTGTCTGTGAAGCCAGCCCTCAGCCCTCACCCACACAGTGACAGTACACTATTCAGTTCAGTGGCTGGGACATGGGGGGAGGGGAGGAGTGAGGGTCAGGCAGCTGAGCTCCCCCCCCTGTCTGTGAAGCCAGCCAGCCTCTCACTATGTAATGCAGGCAGGGAGGGAGCTGTCTCAGCCCTCACCCTCACAGTGACAGTACACCATTCAGTTCAGTGGCTGGGACATGGGGGGAGGGGAGGAGTGAGGGTCAGGCAGCTGAGCTCCCCCCCCCCTGTCTGTGAAGCCAGCCAGCCTCTCACTACGTAATGCAGGCAGGGAGGGAGCTGTCTCAGCCCTCACCCTCACAGTGACAGTACACTATTCAGTTCAGTGGCTGGGACATGGGGGGAGGGGAGGAGGGGAGGAGGAGAGGAGTGAGGGTCAGGCAGCTGAGCTTCCCCCCCCTGTCTGTGAAGCCAGCCAGCCTCTCACTACGTAATGCAGGCAGGGAGGGAGCTGTCTCAGCCCTCACCCTCACAGTGACAGTACACCATTCAGTTCAGTGGCTGGGACATGGGGGGAGGGGAGGAGTGAGGGTCAGGCAGCTGAGCTCCCCCCCCCCCCGTCTGTGAAGCCAGCCAGCCTCTCACTACGTAATGCAGGCAGGGAGGGAGCTGTCTCAGTCCTCACCCTCACAGTGACAGTACACCATTCAGTTCAGTGGCTGGGACATGGGGGGAGGGGAGGAGTGAGGGTCAGGCAGCTGAGCTCCCCCCCCCCTGTCTGTGAAGCCAGCCAGCCTCTCACTACGTAATGCAGGCAGGGAGGGAGCTGTCTCAGCCCTCACCCTCACAGTGACAGTACACTATTCAGTTCAGTGGCTGGGACATGGGGGGAGGGGAGGAGTGAGGGTCAGGCAGCTGAGCTCCCCCCCCCTGTCTGTGAAGCCAGCCAGCCTCTCATGCAGGGAGGGAGCTGTCTGACACTGACAATCTCTGTTAAACTTTTTTTTTCACTAAATTAGCATAAAATTAAATGAAGTACTTTTGTGTGTTAAACTTTTAATTTCCCCTAATGTAAGTAACTTCATTTAATATTATTTTTATATTATTTTATGCTACTTCACCGAAAAAAAGTGCATTAACTATTTAACTTAACCAACTAAGTAACTAATAGTAAAGTAATACTGTATAAAAACTAAAACAAAATCTTATATATTTATTATATTATACACTTACAGTGGTAAAGTTGAAGTTGATGATATTAATCAAGAGGATATTGGATAATGTGTTCTCTTCAACTCTGTGTGTGTGCACAGCTCAGTGCTCACACTGCTCAGCTCACTGCTGCTGCTCTCTGTCTCAGACAGCACGTAGTAAGAAAATAATTATTAGTGCGTGTATTTTAAGCAAAATGGCCTCTGGGGACCTCACAGAGCATGCTCAAGGTAGCGCGTACTAATCCGCGTTTGTGCGCACTACCCAGCGGTAGTGCGCACTAACTACGGATGAGTTAAAATACTGATTCTACATTCCCATTGGCTGTTTTCCAGGTGGTGCGAACCAGTGGGAGCCCAGAACCGTACATTTAGCTAACGAACTCCTTAAAAATTGATACGTTTTACTTAAAAGTTGCAATTTTAGGTAGTGCGCACTATCATTAGTTGGTGCGCACTAACGGGAACTCTGGGCGCACTAACCCCGGTAGTGCGCACTAACTATGGATGAGTTAAAATACTGATTCTACATTCCCATTGGCTGTTTTCCAGGTGGTGCGAACCAGTGGGAGCCCAGAACCGTACATTTAGCTAACGAACTCCTTAAAAATTGATACGTTTTACTTAAAAGTTGCAATTTTTGGTAGTGCGCACTATCATTAGTTAGTGCGCACTAACGGGAACCTTGGGCGCACTAACCCTGTTAGTGCGCACTAACTCCGTTCGTAAAAAAACCCAAACCACACGCGAAAAACTAAACTTTTAAACGAATCGGTCGACCGAAGCCAGACCCGATTCCTAAAAACGAAGCACATCTCTAGATAGCATGGGGCACATTTAAAACTAATCGGAGAAAGTTCTTTTTTACTCAACGCACAATTAAACTCTGGAATTTGTTGCCAGAGGATGTGGTTAGTGCAGTTAGTATAGCTATGTTTAAAAAAGGATTGGATAAGTTCTTGGAGGAGAAGTCCATTACCTGCTATTAAGTTCACTTAGAGAATAGCCACTGCCATTAGCAATGGTTACATGGAATATACTTAGTTTTTGTGTACTTGCCAGGTTCTTATGGCCTGGATTGGCCTCTGTTGGAAACAGGATGCTGGGCTTGATGGACCCTTGGTCTGACCCAGTATGGCATTTTTCTTATGTTCTTATGTTCTTAAACAGCTCTGCCACCTGTGCTGAGGCATTTGTAGACAGGAGTTGGGGAACACACAGCATACCTGGCCTGTAAAGCTCCATGGAGCATTGCAATCAGGAGCCATCAATAATATAAATCAGATTGGGGTTCTGCAAAAGAACCTCAGATAAGTCAGGACAAAATCAGGTATCAACATGAATGGTCGCCTCACAGTCGTGGGGTTCACCATCTTCCGGTAGGGGTAACAAGTTAGCTGGATGGAGAATGATGAACAGTTAGATTGTCTTGGCCAGTCAGGGAATAAAGTTTGTATTGGCTAATATTATGCTTCCAGTTCATACTCCCATGATTTTTAAAGTGTCATCCATGCAAAACTTTCTCAGTGGGAAGGGTATTCTGTTATCATGGGTAGGGATTTTACCATCACAGACAACCCTCTAGTGGACTACAAGCCATCTAAAAATCCCCCAAAACTCAGTCTAACATGGGTATAGGACTCTTATGTCATGATCTTCAGTTGATAGATTCATGGTGTATTTTACACTTGGAAGACAGACAGTTTACCTTCTTTTATCATGAACACAGAGTTTTCACTTGCATAAATTATATTTTGATATCAGAAACTTTGTTTGATAAGTTGTTTCATAGTTACATTGAGGATATGCCTTTCTTGGATCTTGCTGCAGTATAACATAGGAATGGAATACTGCGAACACCTGTTGTCCCAATTCCCCAATGATACACCAGACACAGTAATGGTATTTAATAGGGATGTGAATTGTTTTTTGATGATTTAAAACAATCGTCAGATATATTTTAAATCGTCAAAAATCATTAGAGCCGCGAGACAATAGCAATTCCCCTGATTTATCGTCAAAAAATCGTAAATCAGGGGAGGGGGGAGGGGGGAGGGCGGGAAAACCGGCACACCAAAACAACCTTAAAACTCACCCCAACCCTTTAAAACAAATCCCCCACCCTCCCGAACCCCCCCCCCAAATGTTTTAAATTACCTGGGGTCCAGTGGGGGGGGGGGGTCCCGGCGCGATCTCCCGTTCTCGGGCCACGGCTGCGTTAATAGAAATGGCGCCGGTGGCCCTTTGCCCTTACCATATGACAGGGCAAAGGTAACACCAGCGCCATTTGGGTTCCTGTCACCCGACGTCACAAGTGCAGGAGATCGCTTCCGGACCCCCGCTGGACCCCCAGGGACTTTTGGCCAGCTTGGGGGGGCCTCCTGACCCCCACAAGACTTGTAGTGAGGGCAAAGGTAGCGCCGGCGCCATTTTGAATATTGGCAATATGGCCCAAGTGCAGGAGGTCGCTCCCGGACCCCCGCTGGACTTTTGGCAAGTCTTGTGGGGGTCAGGAGGCCCCCCCAAGCTGGCCAAAAGTCCCTGGGGGTCCAGCAGGGGTCCAGGAGCGATCTCCTGCACTTGTGACGTCGGGTGACAGGAACCAAAATGGCGCCGGCGCTACCTTTGCCCTGTCATATGGTAAGGGCAAAGGGCCACCAGCGCCATTTCTATTAACGCAGCCGTGGCCCGAGAGCGGGAGATCGCGCCGGGACCCCCCCCACTGGAACCCAGGTAATTTAAAACATTTTGGGGGGGTTCGGGAGGGTAGGGAATTTGTTTTAAAGGGTCGGGGTGGATTTTAGGGTTGTTTTGGTGTACTGGTTTTCCCGCCCTCCCCCGATTTACGATTTTTTAACAAAAAAAACTATGACGATCAGATTTCTCTCCCCCCCCAGCCAAAATCTATTCACATCCCTAGTATTTAATTTGGCTGCAGTTTAATACAAAACATTAACCCGAGCCCTTACAAAATATAGCTTTTAACAACCCCTCCAAACCGCCCCACCAAAGTTTTGCCCTCCCCATCTTCACCACCTTGACCCCAGTAGTGAAGTGACATCTTCCCTCCCCTGTCTCCACGAACTCTGTCTCAAACCAGTGAGAGTAAGCTCACACCGAGAACTTTGGTCCTGTAGTTCTCAGGTCCTCCCATGTAGCAGCCCCCCCAACTACACGAGGCTCCCTCCCATCCCTACCACCATATCACTGCCCCATTACATAGACCCTTTGGGCTCGGGTTTACCGCTACAAACAAATCGATATTATATCGGCTTGTTCCCCCAACTGCGGCCTGTTATCACTTCCTAATCTCCCTCTCAAGCCCTTCCTGGATGGAACTATTAAATAAATCCATACCCACTTCCGATAAGTGTATCCTATCCCTGCTGAATAAACACGGTTCTACCCCCCATGATCACGGATGCCGTACCCAGAATCCTCCCTCCCAACCCATCCATTTACCCAACTGCCTATTCAATTTTTTGACCCCAGAGTGCCAAATCATCTCTTCTTGATTCCGTAGTCGCACAATGATGTCCGACCATCCTAACAAAATCCGTAGCCATCTAATCATTATTTGGGATAAGTCCTTTTTCATACAAGTGAGTAACTTCTTGCACAATTTTGAACCTATGTCATTACCTCCTAAGTGAAAAAGCATTATATTCGGCTCTCCCCACATTTGAATCCATTCAAACAGAAAAGGCAAGAGATCGTCCCACCCCCATGCCTCACTTGCTGAACCAGGACAAGCGCCACCCGACCCTATCAATGTCCAAATGTTGCCCATAAGGATGCTTCAGCGCTCTTCTCTGAGCCCGATGGATATAAGAATGACCCACTATCCAGGCACATCCTTTGAACCGCCACACTCTCACGCGCTCTGCAATACAAATGCAAAATCAGTAACATGCACAATTTTATCCCCCCTTTTCTCAACCCCCCCCCACCCCCGTTGCCGATCCTCCATAGTTCCTGTGCTTCCCGTCCCAGATGGCTCCTGCCCCTAGCAAAAACTTGGCCTAACATAAGATCGAAAGGCAGAGAACTTCCATTGTCCCATTCCTTTAATGTCAATATCCGACACACCGGCTTCCGCTGTAGATGTGGCCACCCCTATCTGGAATGAGTGAGAGCTATTAAAAAACCCAGATCACTGCCCACTTTGCTAATAGCCAAACTCCGAACCTTAGCAAACTGATAACACGTCAATGGGGTGCTATCCTTGTGTATCAAGAAAGGGCCCTCCAGAACTAGGCGTATAACCATATACTCTTGAGCCTGCCTCACCGGACATGCCGTCACTTGGGTAGCCAATAGTAACGTAATGAAAGCTCCCTTCCCCTGCTGATCCGTCTTGGACCTGGGAATAAACAATCTAACCTTCAAATCACAAATCTGCACGTTCCTTAGTGTAATGCCTGTGTCCTGATGTCCCACCGTGATTTTGCCACTAATTCACTGATCCTCATGGCTCCAAAGAAGGCCCAGGAAAATGCTATCCTGAACAAGGCCACCTCGAACGTAGACCAACAAACCATCGGCAAGATGTCTGCTAGTCTCACTAAATCCTTGTATCGGACTGGCCGTCATTTATCGCCCGGGAACCCGTAACCACATTGCCAACCCCCCAAAACCTTCCGCACCCTAAAACTATTAGCGGATTTGGTCTCCCCTTTAGCTTTTGAAAAAAAGCTAAATCTGCCAATTGCAATCGTATGGTAGCCAATGAACGTCCTTCATTTTTTGCCCCTAGTATGAACTGCACAAGCTCCCGCTCCGTCACATCCCCTTGTCTGCACCCTATGTTTTGCAAGAAACCTGACACTGCCATAAGTCCTTTGGTGTAAGCCTTCCAGGTTGCGGGTGCGACTGAGCTGTGAATCATCTCCCATTCTTCTTCATCCCAATGAGTCCCGTCAATCCCCGGGTAGCTCTCTCCATATGGCCTCCTCGGACTGTATTCTGCTGGGACAGCATAAGAACATAAGAACATAAGAAATTGCCATGCTGGGTCAGACCAAGGGTCCATCAAGCCCAGCATCCTGTTTCCAGCAAAGGCCAAAACCAGGCCACAAGAACCTGGCAATTACCCACACACTAAGAAGATCCCATGCTACTGATGCAATTTATAGCAGTGGCTATTCCCTAAGTAAACTTGATTAATAGCCATTAATGGACTTCTCCTCCAAGACCTTATCCAAATCTTTTTTGATCCCAGCTACACTAACTGCACTAACCACATCCTCTGGCAACAAATTCCAGAGCTTTATTGTGCGTTGAGTGAAAGAATTTTCTCCGATTAGTCTTAAACGTGCTACTTGCTAACTTCATGGAATGCCCCCTAGTCCTTCTATTATTCAAAAGTGTAAATAACCGAGTCACATCTACTTGTTCAAGACCTCTCATGATCTTAAAGATCTCTATCATGGTATCCTGGCCCCCCCCCTGCTTCCCGTCGCCACCCCTCCCCTTCATCTCTGCACCCCCTAATCCCTCCTCCCTTCCTAACCATCATTCATCCAACATGTATAACCCAGGGCTAGACCACTAAATTACCTCCCGATCCCCCTGCATTTTTTCATTCAGATATTATTTATTTATTTATTTATTTTTTAAAATGTATTTATTTTTATTATTCCCTCTCTGCCTAAAGTGGGCACTTTGCCACGGTTGTGCCTTTGGTATTTGTGGGTTGTGTCGCCTGATTGCACCGGAACGCGGAGTGTGCCCTGCTGCACGAGGAACATGCGTGCCTAAATTTACATTCAGGAAATAAACAAGTAGCTCTATTATATCTCCAACAGACATCAGAGCCACTAAGTGAGACCCTCAGATTGCTTCCTTTTGCTAAAGGCACTGGGCCACAAGTTGAACTGACCTTCCCCATGCCAAGAACACCCCCATTGCCACTGGTTACTACTATACCCTGCTCTAACTTACTCGGCCCTGCACTCTTATTCGTCATTTGAGTGAGTCATAAGTTTATGTCCTGCGTGCCCCAAGACATGAACTGGTTCCCCGCCATTTTTTCCCTGCAGCGTTCATTGTAGTTGAGCCATGCCCAACCTTCATAATACTTGTAAGCCCCAAGGATGCTGTCCCCGTTCGCTAATAACACCCCGTGCTGATCTGATTGGTATTGGCACACAACACTTGCTAATCTCAGGAAACCTCTCACCCAATTGATAATGTACTTGGCAACCTTAGGCCCTGAATAATCACCTCGCTTCTTCTTTTTCCCTTTCCTGTGCCCTTTTTTATCCTCCCTCCTTCCTGCCAATAAACGGAAAATATTAACATATCTTCTCCGAAGAATTCTGCTGCGCAATCTTTTGGGCACTCCCTCCCATAATTCCGTTAGGGCACTCCCTCCCATATCCTGACTCGGGCCTACCCCGCTGAGGCGCCGGAGCTTGTCCGAAGACCCGCTATCTGAAGAAGAGGTAGTGGATAAGTCAGAACTCTCTGAGCTATTACTATGTGCCCTCCTTTTCTTCCTTCTTTTTGTCATCGCGTTTTGACTATAACTTTCACCGTCTTTACCTGCACCAACTCTAGACAACGCTCAGACACTGGGTTCCCCTACTCCTTGTTCCTGCTGCTCTCCTGGCGGCGTCCGCACCCTGCGGTAGCTTTCTTCCTGCCGAGTCCTCCAACTCTCTCACATCGATCACCCTCTTCATCCTCGAAACCTGAAACAGCAGAAAAACCACCACCAGTATCTCGCCCAAACACTGCCCTCTCCACCCTGCTCCTGGCCCTGGATTGTGGATCTTCCCCCGCGAAAGCACCCGTCTGTCTACAGTCTAATTCTCCCAGCCTAAAACCTTGTGGGGTGCCTGCAATCAACCTGCCCCCCGATCTTCCTTCTGTTCCTGCCACATGACCGCTGGCTGATCTGACCCCTTCTGGTCCCACTTTTCCAACCTGAATTCCTGTGGCTGTGTTCCTACCCACTCGTGCAGGATTGAGCCCAGCTCTGATCCCCCTGTGCCTCACGACTGCTTCTTTAAGGGAGGAATAAAGGTGACTGCACTCACCACACGTCTGGTGCTCCCTTCTGTTAAGCACCTCCTGCAGCCTCTGTCCCTGCATCCGAGCTCTGGGCACGCCTCCTCTGTTGCCTCGAAAGGGCTGTCTGCCACAACCCACTTCCGGTACTCCTATCATGTTGCCTCCTCTCTTTAGGCTCGCCGAGGCTCCTCTCTGGGTCATGTGCCCCTTCTCCGGCCTGACTCCTCCCTGGCTTGCTTCAACGGTGCTGACGGCTCGTCCCTTGCTCGATTGCATCTGGTCCTGTTCCATCCTCCTCTCACTCTCCTGAGCCACTTCTGGGTCGAATCCAGTGCCCACTGTCTGAACATCGGACCCCATGGGGAAAGCACGGGGTTGGCTGGGAATGAAGTCTCGGTCACCCTCGCTGGGCCGCTCAAACCTTCCTTCACTGCCTGGAACCTAATTCGCTCAAAGCCTGCCTGTTCCTGCCAGTTGTCTCCCCCCCACTTCTGGCTCTCCCGAATCGATAGCCTCGGGGCCGCTTTCACCCGTGCTAGTGTCCACCTGTTGCGGAGGGAGCAGCCTGCAGGGAGGAGGGGCGCTGATCCCGGGTGTTATGGTTATTGATGTTTGGGTGGATCCTTGGACACTGTGGCAGCTGACCATGCCCACGAGGGGCAGTCCTGTGAGGGACCATGGTGTCAGGCTAGACTCTGGACACACAAACACAGATTTTAATCTTTATTTAAACAGTTTTGGAAACCACCAGAGGTGGCAGTAGTGTTGCGACCGTCACTTCCTGACGGCTTCACTCTGCCTACCTTTCCTTTCTTGTGACACCTCCTGCTCCTCATGGACGCCTGGCTGCCGCAGTGTCTGCCTGCCATCCTCTCCGGCATCCCCGGACTGGCTTGGGCGCTGCCTCCTGCCATGCTCTTCAGGCACCTTAAGGCACGCGCGCCGCGCGACCCTCATTCTTATTTCCTCATTGGCGCGTTCCTCAGGGGCATCCCCCTGTGATGATGTCATGCTGTCCGGATATTTAAGCCTACTGTTTATTGCTAGCCGTTGAGTTAGCAAGGGTGATCTTACGGATGGGATTCGCTGTCCTTACCCAGCTATTCTGCCTCTCCAACTCCCATTGGACTCTTTCTCCTAATGGGGTACCCGCTCCTCGGGGGCCTCATTGTTTCTTTCAGGTCGCTATCAGGTAACCGGTACTCGATCCTTGAGGGCCCATGTTCCCTGACTTGCTGCCTGCATTTATCTCCTCTTCTACTTGGAAGAATTCGCTGCAGACACCATCAGTGAGTACTACTATCATCTACTCCTCAGAGCTGTCTCCCTGGAACCAGGTACTCGCTCCTTGAGGGCCTGCCCCTGTTCCAGCTCCAGTGCCATCTCCTACGTGGAACCGCTGTGTGAGTACATTCCCAACGAGTCTCTCTACCTCCAGGGATCTGGTACTCGCTCCTCGAGGGCCAGCTCTCCTATCTTGGGGCTTCTCCATATCTGGGACTCTGTGAATGTTCTATTGTGCCCACTTTCTCAGTTCTCTCCATTACAGCACTGCTACCGGAGAAACCGCTGTTCCAGCGCTCTGGGGAATATTAGCCCAGCCGGGCTACATCTTCTACTCACTACCGCCACCTTTGGTGGCTTCTCAAACTGTCTAAATAAAGAACTATCTGTTGGGCCGGGGATTGGACACGTGTTTTCGGTCCCTTACTGAATAAGGGGTAAGGGAAAACGCGCGTCCAATGGCGGGTTAACAGTGCGCTCCACTGGAGCGCACCGTACTGTATCGGCCCGTGTGTTTGTGTGTCCAGAGCTGAGCCTGACCTGTGGCCCCTCACGGGACTTCCCCCCGTGGGCATGGTTAGCTGCCACAGTGTCAAAGGGTCCACCCAAACCTCACTAACTATAACAAGTAGTGAGTAGTAGATGTTGAGCCCGGCTGGGCGAGTATCCCACAGGACACTGGAACAGCGAATCCTTTGCTTGGCTGTGCTGTAGTGGAAAGAGACTGAGAGTTATGAGTATACAGTGAGAAACATACAGAGTCCCAGGTAGAATAGGAGAAGCTCCGAGACAGGGAGAGCAGGCCCTCGAGGAGCGAGTACCTGATCCCTTAGAGTAGACAGACTCAATGTATTGTACTCACACAGCGATTCAACTAGACGAGAGGTCTGGCACTGCAACAGAGGGCAGGCCCTCGAGGAGCGAGTACCTGGTTCCAGGGAAGCAGTACTGTGGAATAGACGATAGTTGTACTCAGATGGAAACTGTTAGTGAAGTCTTCCAAGTAGAAAGGGTTGTAGATGCAGGCAGCGACTCAGGGAACATGGGCCCTCGAGGAGTGAGTACCGGTTTCCTGATAGCACCTGAAAGAAGCAGAAGAGGCACCCGAGGAACAGGTATCCCGTTAGCAATAAGAGTTCTAGAAAACGCTGGAGTGGCAGAGTAGCTTCGGTATGGAGAGCGAATCCCATCCGTAGTGTTCCAGGTTGCTAACTCGATTAGCTAGCAAAAGTAGGAGGCTTAAATATCCGGGCAGCGTGACATCATCTTAGGGGGACACCCCTGAGGTTCGCACCAACGAGGAAATAAAGATGAGGGTGGCATGCGCGTGCGCCCTAAGGTACCTTGGAGAAGCATGGCGGGAAGCAGCACCAGAACCAGTCCGGGGACGCCAGAGAGGTCGCCAGACAGACGCCGCGGCAGCCAGTAGTCCAAGGTGAGCGGGAGGAGCCGCAAAAAGAGCGAGGTAGGCGGGGCGAAGCAGTCGCAGATCGATCGCAACACCGGGGACTGGACTGTGGGGCTTGGGTGGACCCGAACTTTTTCGACTTTTTTTTGGCATGACAGCCGTGTCCCTTGGTGGTGCTCCCTGCGTGATGCTAAAGCCTTATAACAGCGGCATCGCTGCCTGCTCTGTTATCTTTATCTTTTTTTTTTTTTTTACAGTACCTGCCCGCGGTGATGACAATTAAGGCCCCCTGCTGACTTGCTGCTTCACTGGCAAATGGCGCGAAACGCCCTCTGCCGGCTGGATTTGAAACACTGGGAAGCAGTCATGTCCAACGATCATTGCACCCTGCTTCCCGCCTGGCTGACGCCGTGCCCCCCCCCCTCCCCCTGCTATCTGCGCTCGGCCTAGCCCGCAGATTCCCCCCATGTTATATTTGCAGCACCAGACTTGCTGGCACTGCTGCTTGTTAACTACATTAACTTTGCTGGTGGAAGAGAGGGGCCTATCTCAATGGAGATTATTGCATTGGTTGTATGATGACAAAACCTTTGTATCTTTTATACAAGATAAATGGAGGGAATACTCAGAGTCTAATTTTACCCCTGATAATGGGATTTATCCCATTCTCTACTGGAATGCAGCTAAACCTGTATTGAGAGGGCCTTATTATTATTATTATTACCCATCAAGCAAGTAAAAAGTCTGAGCAAAATGTTAGATTACTAGCAATGACCAAGAAAATTGCCTTTCTCAAAAGGATTCATATACGGGAGCTGTCACAGACCTCTAAAGAACAGGTAATGGCGGCCAGAAAAGAACTAGATGATATATTGACAAAAAAAGCCCAACAATCTCTAATGTTTTACAAATTTAAACTAAATCAGTGGGGGGAATAAATCTGGGAAGCTTTTAGCAAGATTGGTAAATGCTCATATTAGACCTAAAAGATTGGTCACACAGTTGCTCTATACGTGGTCAGCTCTATGGGCCTCATTTTCCAACGCTAGCGCATGCTTGCGCTAGAGTGCAGTCTTGCGTTATCAGCGCGTGCGCTAGCAATATGGGGGCGGAGTCGGCCCCGGAAGAGGAGGAGTCGGGGCGTCACCGGGGCAGACTCTGAGACGACGGCGCGGACAGCGAAAAGGTAAGGGCCTTTTCGCTGCCTATTTCGCGCCCAATAACTACACCTTCTATGGTGGCGCTATTGGGTGCGAAACCGGCAGTGATCACACCGCGGCGGTGCGATCACTGTCGGCAAGTGCAGGACCGCCCCCCCCTGTTTCGACCCCCCGCCCCCCATTAGCGCGATTTTCTAAAGTATCGCAGGCCTGCGATACTTTAGAAAATGAGGCCCTATATGTCACAAGCCCACCAGAGTACTCCCTCTTATTTTACAGGCTTTCCAGCACTATAAAACCCTATATAAAATAGGGCAATGGTCTGAACAGGAGTGTCAATCCTTTTATCAGGACATTTATTTATTTATTTATTTATTTATTTATTTATTTAGGGCTTTTTTATACCGACATTCATGATACCAATCATATCATAATCATATCATAATCATATCTTCAGAACAATCCTACAATCAATCATTTTCGCAAAGCTGGACTATTGTAACACCATCATGCTTGGTCTTCCTTCATCACACACCAAACCATTACAAATGGTCCAAAATGCCTCCGCCCGTATACTCACCAACACCAGGAGAAGAGAACACATAACACCTATCTTGATGGACCTCCATTGGCTGCCCATCCATTTCAGAATAATCTACAAGGCCATTCTCACCATTTTCAAAAACATCCATCAATTAGCCCCTATCGATCTACATATCCCCCTCCGATTACACCATTCCACAAGACCGACAAGAGATGCTTACAAAGGATCACTTCAAGTACCTCCAGCTAAGACTACCAGACACATCACGCTCAGAGATCGGGCATTCTCCACAGCCGGTCCAACATTATGGAACTCCATTCCCCCGGATCTTAGAATGGAACCCAACATCTCAACATTCAAGAAAAGACTCAAGACGTGGCTGTTCACGCAGGCCTTTCCTAACTCCAATTCCATCTAACTCTCTTCTTTCAACACGCTCCGCTAGCATTAGCGTTAATAGCCACCTCTTACAATGTTATTTATACTTATATATAACTATCTGATCTTCATTTCCCTTCTCTTTCCAAGTTATTGTTTTCCTTGTTATATGTAACTGCTTTTCTGCACTATTGTTTAAATGGTAAAGTTTATTATAATTACACCCCTGTTTCTTGTGAACCAGCATGATGGGACCACCGTCTTGAATGTTGGTATATAAAAAAGTTAAATAATAATAATAATAATAATCATATCGGTTTACAAGAAACAATGGTGCAATAACATTAACATCAACATGAACAATAGGCGAAGAGAGAACAAAGTGAACAAAAGTTACAATAAAACAGGGGCACTTGAACTGGGAGGAGGAAGAGCCAGAGGCATGGCTAACTCAGAAATAAATAATATCTAGTCATATATTCAAGACTATAATAATAACGTGTACTCAGGACTGAATACTATCAAATATATAAATAATATCTTCCACAATTCTTCCATAAAACTTCCACAATTGGAGGAATACACTAGAGAACATTTGAATGTCCCAATTACTGAAATAGAAATAGCTAATTTGAAACTGGCTAACTCACTGGAATGGATGGATTTGGCCCAGCATTTTATAAATTACTGGGAGAGCAGAGCTCTACGCCATTAAAACTTATGCTTCAATCAGTGTGTGAGAAACATATATTCGAAGCAGGTCATAACTTGGCGACAATGACAGGAATCTTGTCATTTTTGCTACATCAGACTAACACGGCTGTCCTTCTGAAGATTTTTGGTGACTATGATGCTTCTTCCCAAACCAGGAAAGGATCCCAGGCATCCAAAGTCTTACTGACCAATCTCTCTATTAAATCAGGATGTGAAAATCCTTGTGGCAGTCCTTGCGTGTTGCGATTCCGGGCCGCCCCTGGAATCGCCACTCACCGGCTCGCGGGTTGGCGCGGATCCCGCGCTCCCCAGGGCCCCGGGGACGCCGCCGACCGCAGGCCCGGCGTTCCCCCAGCTCGCCCGGGCCTACAGCCGCTTCTGCTGCCGCTCCCCTGCCTCGCCGGAGCAGCCGGCACCTCGCGGCGCTAAGCCCCGCCCCCTAGACGCACGCGCGCGTCTCTTTTGATTATTTAAAGGGGCCAGCGCGGGAAAGCCTTGGGGACGCCCCTGATGATGTCAGACGCCTCCAGGGTACTTAAACCCTGCAGCCAGGCCTAATCGTCGCCTTGCAACGAGGTTCCCAGGCTTGCTCCTGTCTCCAGTTGCTGCGTTCCTGCTGTCTCGGCTTCCACTTGGTTCCTGACTCGGATTGGCATACGTTTCTTCTTGGCTTCTGACCCCGGACTGGTAATTGGATTTCTTCTGGCTTCTGACCTCGGACCAGCTTCCGTTGACCCCCTGGCTTCCGACCCCAGACCGGCTTACGTGGATTCTCTGGCTTCTGACCCCGGACCGGCTTACGTGGATTCTCTGTCTTCTGACCTCGGACCGGCTGACGGTGATCCATCGGTTCCTGACTCCGGCTTGGCGAGCAAAGACCCTTCGGCACTCAACCTTGGACTGCAGCGGACCAGGCCCCCGTGGGCCCTCCTAAGTCCCAGCGGCCGGGTTCCCACGGGCTCCTCCTGGGGGGACTCCGGCTTCCAGGGTGAATCTCCTAAGTCCCAGCGGCCGAACTCCTACGAGCTCCTCTCGGGGGAGGATCGGCTTCCAGGGCGAAGGTTCTCTCAGCACAGTGCCAGCGCCTTCATCACCGCCTTCCTCGCCAGAGCTCTTGGTCGCATAGAGCTCCCAGGATTCCACCTTCAACCAGCCACTAGTCTGTCAGCTCCGCCTCCCGGTCGGGGTCGCTGCTACAAACATCTACAGCAGCTCCTCTTCTGGCTCCGATCGGCCCAAGGGTCCACGAATCCAACAGATTGCAAGGCCATGGACCCGGCGGACCTTGCCGGCCTAAAAGCCATTCCGGGTATTGCCCAGAAGCTGCAGCAACAGCAATCCTGCCTGGATACCTTGATGTCTGCCGTCCAACGCCTGACGGACCGGGTAGGAGGGACTTCTGCAGCTCACTCCGCAGCTTCCACGTCTCAGATCCACTCGAATTCCCCTGTTCCGGTACAGATGCCAGCACCTCCTAGGTACTCTGGGAATCCGAAGACCTGTCGGGGATTCCTTAATCACTGTTACATTCGTTTTGACCTCCTGCCAGCACAGTTCACCACAGACCGAGAAAAGACGACATACATTATTTCTCTGCTGGATGGGAAACCTTTGACTTGGGCTTCCTCCCTTTGGGCGCGCCAAGATTCCCGGTTAAATAACCTCGTGCAATTTGTCAAGGCTTTCCGCAGGATATTTGACGAACCATCCCGGGCCTCCACAGCTGCCTCAGAGATCCTTCAACTGAAGCAAGGTAATCGCCCCCTTGAAGAATTTGCAATGGAATTCCAAACCCTGGCCACCGAACTGGGCTGGGGCGAGGACAGCTTGCATGGGATCTTTCTGGAGGGTCTGTCTTCTCGGCTCCAGGATGAACTGGCGGCCCGAGATCTTCCGGACGACTTGCAGGAACTTATTGAATTGGCCGGGCGCGTGGACCGGCGTATCCAGCGCCGGTTCCGAGAGCGAAGGCCCGCCCAGGGGCTCTCCGCCCGTCGGACCACTCCGCCTCGAGCTCGGCCTTCACCACCTGCAGCCACAACTCCATCTACAGAGGAACCTATGCAGTTGGGCCGCGGCCCTCTATCTTCCGAGGAGCGCAGACGCCGCCGTGCCTTAGGACTGTGTCTTTACTGCGGGGCCCAGGGGCATTTTCTGGCCCGTTGTACCGAACGGCCGGGAAACGCCCGAACCTAGAGCTCAGCGGGGAGTTGACTCTAGGCAACATTTCTCCCAACTCCCCATGCACCGTTCCGGTACGACTTTGCCTTCCAGAGGGAGACTTCGACACCCTAGCCCTACTCGACTCTGGATCCGGGGGGAATTTCGTCCTCCAGGAGCTGGTACAGCAGCTACAGCTCGAGGTCCGTCCGCAGGAACCGCCTGTGCGGGTTTCTTCCATTCAAGGGAACCCCCTTCCTGGGTTAATATCCACTCGCACCAATCCTCTGAAGCTCCAGGTTGGAGCCCTCCACCAGGAGGAAATCTCGTTTCTTATTCTCGAAAAATCCATCCACCCAGTCATCCTGGGTCTACCCTGGCTTAGGGAACACTCCCCGGTGATTGATTGGAGGTCCCTTCAGATCGTCTCCTGGAGTCCGGCGTGCCGCCGTCATTGCCTTCCCATACGCCCACTACAACCCGTCTCACTCTGCACAGCCCCGTTAACGGTTCCTCCCCAGTACCATGCATTCCAGGATGTCTTCTCCAAAGAAAAGGCAGAGTTGCTCCCGGAGCATCGACCATTTGATTGCGCAATTAATTTACTTCCAGGAACTACACCGCCCCGTGGGAGAGTCTACCCTTTGTCTCTGCCGGAGACCCAAGCTATGTCAGCCTATATAAAGGAGAACTTGGATCGGGGTTTCATCAGGCCATCTAAATCCCCGGCCGGAGCCGGGTTTTTCTTCGTGGGAAAGAAGGATGGGTCTCTTCGCCCCTGTATAGATTATCGGGGCTTGAACCAGATCACTCGCAGGGATCGTTATCCGTTGCCCCTGATTCCGGAGCTGCTGGACCGCCTCCAAGGCGCTCGCGTCTTCACTAAATTGGACCTCCGAGGCGCCTATAACCTCGTCCGCATACGCCCTGGGGACGAGTGGAAGACCGCTTTTAATACCAGGGACGGCCATTATGAATACCTGGTCATGCCTTTTGGCCTCTGCAACGCTCCCGCGGTATTCCAAAACCTGATGAACGAGGTGCTCCGTGACTTCTTATACACTTCCGTCATCGTATATTTAGACGATGTACTGATATATTCTCAGGACCTCGAGGCACATCGGCAACATGTGCGCCAAGTTCTACTGAAACTAAGGGAGAATCGTTTATACGCCAAACTAGAAAAATGCCAATTCGAACAGGAGTCTCTGCCATTCTTGGGGTATATTGTCTCCTCCACTGGCTTCCGTATGGACCCCGACAAAGTGAGCGCCATCAGGACCTGGCCACAGCCGTCGGGGGTGAAAGCACTCCAACGATTCTTAGGATTCGCTAATTTCTACCGACAGTTCATCCCGCATTACTCCAGCCTGGTAGCCCCCCTGACGGCCCTTACACGAAAGGGTGCGGATGCGCGAAACTGGTCCCCCGCTGCTACACAGGCCTTCCAGGATCTCAAGGACGCCTTCTTACAGGATACCTGTCTCCGTCATCCAGATCCTCAGCGTCAGTTTATCGTGGAGGTGGATGCCTCTGACGTCGCGGTAGGGGCGGTGCTGCTCCAAACCTCCCCGGCAGGCAAAACCTGGCCTTGCTCATACTTCTCCCGTAAGTTCTCACCGGCAGAGAGGAACTACGGGATTGGGGACAAAGAATTACTGGCCATAAAGTTGGCCTTTGAGGAGTGGCGCCAGTGGTTGGAGGGAGCTCAACATCCGGTTCTGGTGTACACCGACCACAAGAATTTACAGTATTTGTCACATGCACAGAGGCTCAATCCTCGGCAGGCCCGGTGGTCTCTCTTTTTTAGTCGGTTCGACTTCTCGCTTCGCTACCGACCCGCAGCCAAGAATGTTCGGGCGGATGCTCTCTCCCGCACTACCGAGGTTGAAGATGGGGAGGAAACTCCTCAATACATTCTAGATCCAGCTAAAGTGCTACTGGCAGCCACGGAACTGGGTCCCGAAGGGAAGACGGTGGTTCCGACTCGTTCCCGGAGAAGAGTCCTGGCATGGGCACACGACTCCCTGACGGCGGGCCACCCCGGAGTTACCCGAACCCTTGACTTGCTCACAGAGTTCTACTGGTGGCCAAGAGTGAGGGAGGATGTTCGGCTCTATGTCCAGTCCTGCCCCACATGCGCTCAACAAAAGCCACTTCCGGGCCGCCCCTGGGGTCTGCTCCAGCCACTCCCTATTCCCACGGAACCGTGGTCCCACTTATCCACAGATTTTGTGGTGGACTTGCCGCTCTCTGAGGGGAAAACCGTGATTTGGGTCACCGTTGATCGGTTTTCGAAGATGGCTCACTTCGTCCCGCTTCCCAAGCTACCTATGGCCCCAGAGTTGGCTGATCTATTTGTTCAACATATTTTCCGATTGCATGGCCTACCGTCGCATATCGCCTCAGATCGAGGCCCGCAATTCACAGCCAAGTACTGGAGGGCGTTATGCAGGAAATTCGGGGTACAACTGGATTTTACCACGGCATTCCACCCCCAGGGTAACGGACAGGTGGAACGAACTAACCGCTCCCTGAAGACCTTCCTCAGAGCCTTTGTAGATGAGCTTCAAGACAACTGGGCCTCTCTCATCCCCTGGGCGGAATTCTCCTATAATCGCCACAAGCACTCCGCTACACTACAGCCTCCCTTCCAGCTAGTTTATGGGAGGGTGCCTAGACCTCCGTTGCCATTACCAGTGCAGGTTACCTCCCCGGCGGCACAACTAACAGCCAGTCAGCTCCAACGCCTCTGGCTTACTACTCAGGAAAAACTTCGCAGGACGGCCACCCGCTTTAAGGCTTATGCAGATAGGGCTCGACGGCCCGCTCCGGTCTTCCTACCCGGGACGAGGGTATGGCTAAGCACTAAACACATCCAATTGCGGACTCCGTCCATGAGACTAGCGCCGCGTTACATTGGACCTTTCCCGGTGGCCGAACGCATTGGGGCTGTATCCTACAGACTGCGCCTGCCATCCACGCTCAAGATCCATGACGTCTTCCATGTGTCCCTCCTCAAGCCACTGGTGCTCTCCCGATTCCGGCCATCTCCACCAGAACCCTCCGAAGTTTCCTCAGATCCGGATACCACCTACACGGTACAAGAGGTGCTGGATGTCCGGTTTCATCGTCGTCGGTGGGAATACCTCCTGTCCTGGGAGGGTTATGGCCCTGAAGAGAACTCGTGGGAGCCCTCTACCCACATACTCGACAAAGCGCTCCTTCGTCAGTTTCATTCGGCCCATCCGGATAAGCCACGGCCTCCCGGGAGGGGGCGTAGGAGGGGGGGTACTGTTGCGATTCCGGGCCGCCCCCGGAATCGCCACTCACCGGCTCGCGGGTTGGCGCGGATCCCGCGCTCCCCAGGGCCCCGGGGACGCCGCCGACCGCAGGCCCGGCGTTCCCCCAGCTCGCCCGGGCCTACAGCCGCTTCTGCTGCCGCTCCCCTGCCTCGCCGGAGCAGCCGGCGCCTTGCGGCGCTAAGCCCCGCCCCCTAGACACACGCGCGCGTCTCTTTTGATTATTTAAAGGGGCCAGCGCGGGAAAGCCTTGGGGACGCTCCTGATGATGTCAGACGCCTCCAGGGTACTTAAACCCTGCAGCCAGGCCTAATCGTCGCCTTGCAACGAGGTTCCCAGGCTTGCTCCTGTCTCCAGTTGCTGCGTTCCTGCTGTCTCGGCTTCCACTTGGTTCCTGACTCGGATTGGCATACGTTTCTTCTTGGCTTCTGACCCCAGACTGGTAATTGGATTTCTTCTGGCTTCTGACCTCGGACCGGCTTCCGTTGACCCCCTGGCTTCCGACCCCAGACCGGCTTACGTGGATTCTCTGGCTTCTGACCCCGGACCGGCTTACGTGGATTCTCTGTCTTCTGACCTCGGACCGGCTGACGGTGATCCATCGGTTCCTGACTCCGGCTTGGCGAGCAAAGACCCTTCGGCACTCAACCTTGGACTGCAGCGGACCAGGCCCCCGTGGGCCCTCCTAAGTCCCAGCGGCCGGGTTCCCACGGGCTCCTCCTGGGGGGACTCCGGCTTCCAGGGTGAATCTCCTAAGTCCCAGCGGCCGAACTCCTACGAGCTCCTCTCGGGGGAGGATCGGCTTCCAGGGCGAAGGTTCTCTCAGCACAGTGCCAGCGCCTTCATCACCCCGCCTTCCTCGCCAGAGCTCTTGGTTGCATAGAGCTCCCAGGATTCCACCTTCGACCAGCCACTAGTCTGTCAGCTCCGCCTCCCGGTCGGGGTCGCTGCTACAAACATCTACAGCAGCTCCTCTTCTGGCTCCGATCGGCCCAAGGGTCCACGAATCCAACATTGCGTGTAGATTGAATACAATCATACAAGAGTTGGTATCATCAGACCAAATAGGGTTTATCAACGGCAGAATTTCTAATAACAACTTATTAAAAGCTATCCTTGCGCTTCAAGCTTCTCAGCAGTGTATCACAGTCAGGATCGTGGTTAGCCTGAATGCTAAAAAGGTGTTTGACCGGGTAAAATAGTCATATCTCATGTGGGTACTGGGAAATTTCTTATTTATTTTAAAACTTTTTTATACCGACATTCATTTGCATATCACATTGGTTTACATATAATGGGGATAAGAACAAAAAATTGGAAAGTGAAAAATAAGTTACATTAAACAGGGAGGCAAAGGAACAAGATGGGAATATAGTAGAAGAATAAAGGGTCCAACTAGAGGGTTGGATAGGCTAACAGAATGAAAGAAAAAGCGTTAAAATAAAATGAAATGAGAAAGGAGTAACTATTTACAGACTTCTGTGTTAAGGTTATGGAGGAGGAGATCAGTTTATAAGATGGGTGATATTATTATACCCTAAGCCCCAGACTCAACTTTTAGTAAATGGCTCTCTCAGACTCATTCCTACTAGAAAGCAGCACAAGGCAAGGTTGTCCCTTATCGCTGCTGTTGTTTGTGCATGACTTAGAGCCTCCTTGCAATCAACAGTTTTTGAGGGTGTTTGCATATGGAACAAAACTGTAAAGTTGGGTCTCTTTGCAGATGATCTGATGCTTTTTGTAGGCAATCCTCAATTGAGTCCCAGGAACATAATACATATATTTGAGTTTGGTTTGTTTTCAGGCTTTAAAATCAACTATAATGAATCACAATCATTCCCTACAGACAAAACTCTGCAGGAAAGATGGGTTGGAGCTTTTCCATTAACAGGAGCTTCTGACTGCATGCGCTATCTGGGCATTCATTTGGCTTGTATGGGATCAGAATTGTATCAGTACAACTTTGTTATACTTTTAGACAAGATTAAGCTTTTATTGCAGAAATGAATTAAGCTGCCCCTTTCACTTCTGGGTAGATGTACCTTGATTAAAATGATAATCCTTCCCAAATTTTTGAACTGTCTACAGATGTTCCCACTTTGGGTAAAAAATAGAGATGTAAGGTTGTTTAATTCAACTGGTGAGTGCTTTTTTATGGAACAACAAAAGGACCCAGGTAAATTTCAAAGAGGATGGACAATACCTGACTTACGATTATATAATATCTCTTGCCTACTATGCTTTATACAAGATTGGGTCTCAAATAAATGGAGGACTTAACTGCAGGTTGGACTTACTCTTATAGGCCTTGCAATTTGCTTCATTAAGAACATAAGAAAATGCCATACTGGGTCAGACCAAGGGTCCATCAAGCCCAGCATCCTGTTTCCAACAGTGGCCAATCCAGGCCATAAGAACCTGGCAAGTACCCAAAAACTAAGTCTATTCCATGTTATCGTTGCTAGTAATATAGCAGTGGCTATTTTCTAAGTCAACTTAATTAATAGCAGGTAATGGACTTCTCCTCCAAGAACTTATCCAATTCTTTTTTAAACACAGCTACACTAACTGCACTAACCACATCCTCTGGCAACAAATTCCAGAGTTTAATTGTGCGTTGAGTAAAAAAGAACTTTCTCCGATTAGTTTTAAATGTGCCATATGCTAATTTCATGGAGTGCCCTCTAGTCTTTCTATTATCCGAAAGAGTAAATAACTCTAGGAATAGGCTATCTATTATGGAATATTCAATATTTTGGCTTACTGCAATAAGAAAGGCATGGATTTGGTGGAGGAGATTGCTGGGACGCGACTCCACAGTTTTCCCTTACCTAACTTTAATAGATAATGTGGATTTTCCACCAGGGATTGGGAATACAGTTTTCTTGGATGTAATAAATGACTGCTTCATGGAGCAACTGGTTCAGGAACCAATGAGAGAGGGAGCTACTTTAGATTTAAGTCTTAGTGGATTTGTTGAGAGAGGTAACAGTGGTGGGGGCCACTTGGCAATAGTGATCATAACATGATCAAATTTAAACTAATAACTGGAAGGGGGTCAATAAGTAAATCTACAGCTCTAACACTAAATTTTCAAAAGGGAAACTTTGATAAAATGAGGAAAATAGTTAGAAAAAAACTGAAAGGTTCAGCTGCAAAGGTTAAAAGTGTTCAACAGGCATGGACATTGTTTAAAAATACAATCCTAGACGCGCAGTCCAGATGATTTCCATGCATTAAGAAAGGTGAAAGGAAGGCAAAACAATTACTGGCATGGTTAATAGGTGAGGTGAAAGAAGCTATTTTAGCCAAAAAAAATCCTTCAAAAATTGGAAGAAGGATCCATCTGAAGAAAATAGGAAAAAGCATAAGCCTTGTCAAGCTAAGTGTAAAACATTGATAACATTAAGCAATATATCAGAAACAAAACCTGTGTATGTTGTATTACAACTTTTATTTTAACAATATCAAAAGACAATCTATTAAAAAACTCTTTGTTCAGCACAAAATACAATAATCCATAAACATTCACTCTCCATTCATACTAATCAACAAATACAATAAAAACATAATCTCTGGTTAACCACTTCTTCTTTTCTTCTTCTTTTATGGTGGTGTAATCCTTTCAAAACATTATCTCCAGATGTCACTACTCCACATTAATTAACTTTACTTTCTCATTACATTCTTCTTCCCGACAAAAGACTCCTGTTTCACCACACGGTTTCATCAGGGGATATTGCATCTACTTCACATTGGATTACTACACATCATATCATCAACTACTATTCCAAGAGTTACTCACTCCAAAAGATCGTTCTGAACGACAGATGTCTTTCAAAAATAATCGCCAAGTGTCAACAACAGATAGTCTGAGATGTCTCACAATACGATCACTAAAAAAAGAAACACCATTCGATTTTCCCAATCATGATTCCCACATTTCCACAGCTAGAAACAAATCTCCAGCAATTTCCTTAACTCTTATTTCATAGTCATCAATTTCAGACACCATCAGTTGAGACAGCTAAAAAAAAAGCCGCGGCTGTGCATAAATCACCAGACCCTCCCCTTATATACTAACATTCAAAAAGAATTCAGTTATTGGATGAAGTCCTTCTACCTTCACTCTCCTCCAGAGTCTCAGAGTGCCAGAGCAGTGTCACTTTGAAGTAGATTGCTGGAGCAGGCTCCTCCTTAGCACAGATATACTCCTCTTTAGCCTGGGTATGTGGTGTCTTCAAATTTTGGCACCTAGGCAATTGCTTTTGTTGCCTATGCCTAAATCTGGGCCTGCCCAGGGTACAGGAAGGAAAATCTGGGAGTCGTGGTAAGCTAGTGCTCTGCAAAACATATAAAAATAAAAATATGATGAGACAACTAAGACTGATAATTGCCAAATGCTTCTAGTCATAGCTGTAGAATCAGTGTGCTAGTTTATTTCCCTGTTCTCTAGTTTAGATTTATATTTTTAATTATGCTGGCCAATGAGAAAATAACTATTCTAAAATTATACTTCATCCCAGGTCAGGGTCTTCTGAGTTGGGATTATAATAATAGCCAGGAGGTGGCGCTGTTACTCCATATAACCAATCACAAAGGTACATTTGGTGCTCAGAATCAGTACTTTAAATTGCACAGGAAGTGGGCATGTTTTTAAACTCGTTTTTTCAATTCTTTACACCAGTGAAGCAATGTTTCTATACAGCAGAGTTTATTACACAGAGAAATGTAGCTTTGATTTTCATCTTTTTTTTTTTTTGATGTAAGCTCCTTTCTCCCTTTGCATCATTAAAATATTTCCACTCTTGTGAACTCAGTCTGTGACTCTGATAAGACAGCGAGGACTGTAGGCTCCCAGCATAGAGAAAGAAATGGGTGTCCTAAACAAGACCAGTGCTAGCTTTTTTGCTGCCCTGTGCGAACAATTACTGTGCTGCCCCCCCCCTCCTTGTTCTGTTTTTTGTTTTCTGTGTTTCCAATAACCAACACACAATAGAAACTGTCCTAGACCCCCCTTCCCGGCTGAAGAAAGCCCTACTCCCTCCAGCAAACCAAACTTTCATATTGACACACCTCCTGAACCTACCTAATCCCACCCGCAAGTCCAAAATTCCTGGAATGGTAACTTTAAAATGGGTGCGTGCACAGAAGTGCATGAATTTTAAATGGCATGCCCAATTACATGCGCATTGTGGAAAATTAGTGCATCGCACACGCAGATTTACGCGTGTACTATCCACGCATAGTGCTGTGCGTAACAAAGCTGGAACGCTCATGTGCGTGAGGTTACATGCCCGTTTCTGCGAGGCACAACTTCTGGATGTGAAAAAAACAAAAACTAGACCGATGCCTTGGAAAGAATTTTATTGTGCAATAATAAAAGTGCCCGACTCTGGCCAAAGTTTCGCCTTATGGCTGCATCAGGGGCTCTTTAATATTGTCAACATATACGGACAAAGCTCGGCGTAAATGTTCAGCTAGTATTAACTGATAATGTATATCAGAATGCCAGAGACAGGAATTGTTGTTATTTCCTATATGTTAAACCCTTCCAAATTTATTTATTTATTTATTTATTTATTTATTTATTTAAGGTTTTTTTTTTAATCTACCGACATTCATAGGTACATCATGCTGGTTTACATAAAACAGTGTTAACAGGGCAAGAAATTACAAAAAACTAGGGTGGTAGTAACAGGGGAGTTACGGAAATAAGGCATTTCAAGGTAAATTTCAAGATAAATGGAAAACACAATAAAATAACTATAGAACAATGTTAACAATATAAAATATCAATAAAATTACAATATAATCACATGGCATTAAGCTGACATAGAGGATGAGGAAATCAATTGTGAAGTTCCAGAACAATGGAACATGCATGAACAGTGGTGGGGGCATAACCAATGGAGAGGGCAAATATATTGGAGAGGGCTAAGAAGAAGAGAAAGTTAAGGGTAGGCTTGCTTGAAGAGCCAGGTTTTGAGTTTTTAAATTTCTGGGGGCATTGTTTTTGTTGGAGATCAGGAGGCATGGAATTCCAGGTGGAGGGACCGGCAAAGGATAGAGCATGTTCTTTTGTGATGTTGAGGTGGGGAAGTTTAGGAGAAGGAATGTGTAAAATGCCTTTATAAGCAGATCTGGTAGGTCTGTTGGTGGTGTGGAAATGTATGGAGTCATTTAACCAGTGCATGTTCTGGTTGTGAAGGGTTTTATGTAAGATGGTGAGTGTTTTGTAGATTATGCGGTCGGAGATGGGGAGCCAATGAATATCTCCGAGGATGGGTGTAATATGGTCCGAGTGTTAGTGAGTATTCTGGTAGCGGAGTTTTGAAGCATTTGTAGGGGTTTAATAGTGGCTTTGGGGAGACCAAGAAGTAAGGAGGACCCTTAACTCTGATAAATAAAAGTCTGTTTCTGAAGAGAATACATGTTGTCTTAGGATCATAAGTAAGGTGGGAAGGCAACTGGAAGTGTCTTGTAGTAGACAGTTCCCTGCACCCCTAAACTTGCTTACAGAAATGTGAGTGGTGCCGCAGGATTGGAAAAGAGTGGTGGTAGTCCCGCTTCACAAGAGTGGGAACAGAGAGGAGGCTGGAAACTACAAGCTGGTTAGCCTTACCTCCGTGGTGGGAAAATTAATGGAGAACCTGCTGAAGGAAAGGATAGTGAACTATCTACAATCCAGTGGGTCGCTCTTTCCAAGGCAGCATGGATTCACCAGAAGAAGGTCCTGTCAGGCAAATCTGATTGATTGTTTTGATTGGGTGACTAAAGAATTGGATCAAGGAAGAGCACTTGATGTGATTTACTTGGATCTATGTAAAGCTTTTGATATGGTCCCACATAATAGACTTGTGAACAAAATGAGAAGCTTGGGAGTGAGAGCCAAGGTAGTAGCATGGATTGCAAACTGGTTGACTGACAGGAGACAGAGTGTAATGTAAATGGAACCTATTCTAAAGAAAGAACGGTGTTAAGTGGAGTGCCACAGGGATCAGTTCTGTTCAATATCTTTGTGAGCGACCTGGTGGAAGGGATAGAAGGTAAAGTCTATTTGCAGATGACACTAAGATCTGCAACAAAGTGGACATGTCTGAAGGAGTAGAGAGAATGAAAAGTGATTTAAGAAAACTTGCCTCATAATACCACTGGAAGTATGAAGTGTTTAATTACTCTGATGGTGTTACCATGGTGTTACCATGATGGTGTTACCATGATATTGTACTCAGTGAACAGGGATAATTTCCTTATGTTTGTTTGGTTAATTTGGTTTGGTTCCTATGGAACCTGATATTGATGCTTATAAGTGTAATGTCTGTTTTTATTATTATGTATGTTCTATGTATATCGCCCAGGCCTTTTTGTGTTGGGCGTTTAATAAATTTTATTAAATGAAAATGAAATGAAATGAGTGGTCAAAGATTTGGCAGCTGGGATTCAATGCCAAGAAGTGCAGAGTCATGCATCTGGGGTGCGGCAATCCAAAAGAGCTGTATGTGATGGGCGGTAAAAGACTAATGCGCATGGACTGGGAGAGTGACCTTAGTGTTATAATGTCTGATGATATGAAGATGGTGAAGCAACATGACAAGGTGATAGCTAAAGCCAGAAGAATGCTGGGCTGCATAGAGAGGAATAACCAGTAAGAAAAAAGAGGTGATAATGCCCTTGTACCGGTCCTTGGTGAGGCCTCACCTGGAGTACTGCATTCAATACTGGTGCCCGTATCTCAAAAGGGATAAAGTCAGGATAGAGGCGGTCCAAAGAAGAGCAGCCAAAATGGTGAGGGGTCCGCATTGGAAGACTTATGAGGAGAGGTTGAAGGATCTGAATAGGTACACCCTAGAAGAAAGAAAGTGCAGTGAAGATATGACACAGATCTTCAAATATCTGAAAGGTTTTACTGATGCACAATCATCAAACCTTTTGCATTGGAAAGAAATCAATAGAACTAGGGGTCATGAAATGAAACTCCAGGGAGGACGACTCAGAACCAATGTCAGGAAATATTTCTTCATGGAGAGGGTGGCGAATGCCTGGGATGTCCTGCCGGAAGAGGTGGTGAAGACGAAAACAGTCAAGGAATTCAAAGGGGCATGAGATAAACACTGTGGATCGCTAAAGGCTAGAAGTTAGAAATAAAGAAGAAAGTGCATGGGGTAACGGGAGGTAGCTTGCTGGTGTGGCAATTGCTACCCTTAAGAAATAACAATATCAAGGCTTAATGCAACTCCATCATTGCTCTCTGCTTCAACAGCAGTGAGTGAGAAAAGGGGAATTGGATTCAAACAGCAATCAACAAGAGCCCCAACTTTTATGGTTTGGGAAACAAATAAACATGGAGGTAGCTAGCTGTTGTTACACTTACTACCCTTATTCTCTAAGCCTGATACTTTTGATGCAACTCCAACATTACTTTCTGCTTTCATGGCAATGGTTAAGGGAAACTGGATTCAAATATTATCCGATGGCCCTGAATTTTACAGTCTGGTAAACTTATAAGCATGGGGGTAACCTCAGGAGCAGTTCTATAATGAGGCAGAGTGAGGCGGCTGCTTCAGGTGGCAAAATTTTGGAACAGCAAAAAGTGCCCCCCAAAATTCCCGGCCACCACCTCACCTTACTGCTAAGAGGGCGCTAAAATCAATTTGGGGAAGAAGAGGCCTCAGGGCTGCTGGTGATTCCCATTCCGCCAGCAGCTGAGGATTAAATGACGTACTGGGCCGCTCGCAGCTCCCAACTCGTCAGCGGCTGAAGATCAAAAGGGAAAGCTTTCAGGAGCCAATCAGAAGCCGGTTTACATCTACCTTGCAAGGGCTTCCTGAGAGGGGAGGTGTAATTGGCCGGGCGAGAGGCTGTGCTCTAACTTTTATCACCACCAGGTTGTTTTTTTCTTCCCATGGAGCTGATGTTGCCGTGGCTGCTATGTCCTTTCTCCTTCCTGTCTCTTTCCTTCTTGCTCTGCTCATGACAGCAGCAGCTGCTGGCAGCATGAAAAGCTTATTGCAATTTCTGAAGCTTGTATGACAGTTGAAGGTAAGCTGCAGTGAGAGAGGAGGAAAAGCTTTGCTTGCAGCCTGCACTCAACATTTTGTCTTGTCTGGGGGAGTAGGGGAGAGGTGCTGGGGTGAGAGAGGAGGAGAGACTCTTCTTTTAGTCAAGTGGAGTAGGGAAGAGGTGCTGGTGCGAGAGAGGAGGAGATGCTCTCCTTGCAGCCTGCGCACAGCAGTCTGTCATGTCTGGGGGAGTAAGGAGAGGGATGAGAGAGGAGGGAGGCTTTAGTTGCAGCCAGGTTGAGTAGGGGAGAGGTGCTGGAGTAAGAGAGGAAAAGAGGCTCTGCTTGCAGTCTGCCCACAGCACTCTGTCTTGTCTGGGGTCCTAGGGGAGAGGTGCTGCTTGCAACCTGGGGGAGTAGGGCAGAGGTGCTGGGGTGAGAGAGGAGGAGAGGTTCTACTTGTAGACAGGTAGAGTAGGGGAGAGGTGCTGGTGTGAGAAAGGAGGAGAGGCTCTCCTTGCAGCCTGCCCACAGCACTCTGTCTTGTTTGGGGGAGAGGTGCGGGGGGAGAGCATGTGTGAGGGTGTTTATGGTGGGGGAGAGAGAGCATGTAGGAAGGTGTTTGAGTGTGGGTGCAAGAGAGAGCCTATGGTGAAGTGGGTGGGAGCTGGGGAGGGCAGGCACCCATTCACAAATAGACACACACAAAACTCGGGCAGGCTCCCAATCACACACATACAACCCAGGGAAGCTCCCATTCACACATATACACACATAACTCAGGCATACTCATGCATCACGAGATCAGCACTGAAGAAATGCCAGCGCTGTGAGTTTTGAATATCACGCGGCCGGCACGCGCGCGGGTCTCTTCCTTCTTCAGCACGCAGTGGGACGCGATTGTCAGGCGTGGGGGGCGCGCCGGCCTCCTCCTTCAGCGCCAGTAGCTGCTCAGAGCTCGTTTCCGTTGTCGGCTGCTGCATGGGTCCCTTCTCAGTTTTGCCATAGCAGTCCTTCGCCCCAGCCTGAGCCTAAACAAGGTTAAAATCAGACATATATCAGTTAAGGGAGGACTGTACCACTTTGGGGAAGTTTAGGTCCCCGCTGAAGAAGATGCAGTATTTCATATTAATTAAAAATGGATTCATAGTTTTATAATCTAGTTGTAGTACTTCTAATTAATCAGTAACTTTGCTGAGCTCCCCTGTTACTCCGATTTGCCCCACGCTGGGGGAAAGTCCTGAACTGAAAACTAATCTTAATAACTGCTTGTGTAGCAAATGCATTTGTTATGGGCAGGCTGATTTAAAAGCTGGACAGCTTCTGTAAGGTGGATGTAAAACCGGTTTTCTATGCCTGCCCCCACTCGGACGGTCGCTCTAGGAAAGTGAAAGTGAAACCTCTCAGTTAAGACTGTAAGAAAGGTTGGTCCGCAGCTATCAATGAGGAAGCCTCTCTGGGGGGTTATGTTGCAGGTTATGAGGGGCTGGAGCAGAACCCTGGGGATTTTCTGTGGTGGTGTAGTTTTTGTTTTCGTGATTTGTGCGGTCTGTTGCAGAAAAAGAAAACCAAGAAGAATCCCCTGTGTAAAACAGAGAAATTCTCCGATTAATGGATCAGGTAGGTATGCTTTCCGGATGTATTACTGCTTAATCAGCTTTGTGTAGTCATTACTTGGGGTAACTCTCCTCATGCAGCTACGCTGTTCTTTCAGATTTTGGTCTGTCAGGTGTAGAAATCAACCTTGGGGGACTGGTGACTCACTTTTAAACTGATAACTGCTTTTTAATATATTGTATTTTATTATCCCTAAACTCTTTTTAGAAATTGCTTCCATGGTTTAAAGTTTTTAACTTTAGATAGAGCAATTGAACTGTCTGTTTAGATAGCTATAAGACAAGGAAGCTTCCCAGGCACTATCAGTGCTCTCTTGCTTCTTTGGGACCTGGATTTCATTAGAGGAACTGCATGGTACTCACACTTTTCAGGCATTACTTCACAATGATTCTCCTGAAAGGAAAAAACACCTGAGTTTCCTACATTCTATGTTTTGGGAGGCAAGGGAAGCAAAGAGGCCAGAGGCCAAATAGATTCCGCTGGTTTATTAACATCCACTGTAAACACAACAGTATGCACAAAATCTTTTTAACTACCCTTGCTTCAGGGTTATGTCACAGCTGCCAAGTTACCCAATTCCAGGAGGGAGATTTTAGACCAGACCTAGATTTCTGTAGTCATATCCTGACGCATTGACGTAAGTTCAAAAACCAGGACTGATATTCAGGAACTGGATAACTTGGCAGCTCTGCTATGGTGTCAATCACTAGCAAGCCCCTGAAATTTGTTCATTCCCTTTCTGAGCAGTGGGTTGCAGCAGGGGCGGTTCTATAATGAGGCAGGGTTAGGCTGCTGCTTCGAGTGGCAAGACTTCGAGGCAGCAAAATTGCCCCCCTGAAACCTTCCTGCCACAGCCGCCTCACCCTTCATGCAGGCGAACTCTGGTGGCAGGACTGGCGGCGTGGAGCAGCAACATGCTGGCGAGGTTTCCACTCCCCGCCAGCAAAAGAAAGGTCCTGGTGTCCTGCGGCAGCACGGCTTTGTGACGTGCTAGGAGGTATCTCACTGCCAGCACAAGATAGGTCCTGGCTTTGTGTCGTGCTTAAAAAGGTCCCGAGGTGGTGCGGGATTGTAACGTGCTGGTATGGTATCAAAGTTGCATACCTGTGACTGGAGTTCTCTGTGGACAGCAGACAAAACAGCCATACATTCTGGGTGATGTCACAGACGGCGACAATCGAGGACGAGCGCAATCTTCTAGATCCTAAGATTCTAAATTTAAAAAAAATCTCAGGAGCGTGTGTGGACTGCTGAAGTGACCGTTAGAATCTTTTATGTTCCATTATGTTTTAAGTCAGCGATATATCAACCATTGGGAGGTGGGTGGAACGTGTGGCTGTTTTATCTGCTGTCCATGGAGAACTCCAGTCTCAGGTATGCAACTTTGATTTCTCCGTGGACGCGCCAACACAGCCCCACATTCTGGGACTGAAAAGCGCAGTCCTAACAAAAAAAACTTGGAATGTTTGATATTCACAGAGTTGCATTAGCTAAAACAGAGGCACCAATATTCTCTGTGCAGTCTGTTACAGGTGAGATAAAATAATGAGATGAAAATGTGCTAAATGATGACCAAGTGGCCGCTCTACAAATTTTGGAAGGCTTTACCCCATTTAGATATGCCAAAGTTGTTGCTTTCGCTCTCAACATATGTGCGGTCACTTTAGATACAAACTCTCTACCTGGGTAACATCAAGCTAGGTTGAGAGAACATTGTACAAATCTCATTGTGGTGTAAGTTTCCTCATTCCGAAGGACATCAGATCTTCACAAGACTACTGTACTGTTCTGTTCTTACATCTCACTCTGCATGTAAAAGTGGCCCCTAACCCCTACACTAATACCTAAACCTCATCTTGAATTACTAGGTGGGCCTCCCATAGAGATATAAATACCTATCTAAGGTTAGGGCATTATGGCTAGTCTCTCTCTCTCTCTCTCATCGCAGTTTGCAGTAACTTAGCTTTTCGCATAGGTATTAGCACAAATTGCAATAAACTCCCTATTAGCATAAAACATGCCCCTTTTCCTATTGCATGCGAAAATTATAGCATTTTGATAAATCCAGGCCTAAGCAAGAAATCAATTTTTCCTCTTTTTAATTAATTGCTTGGATGTGATTGTCAGATGGTTGACTGGATACTGAAAGTTAATCCTCTGAAATCCTTTGGATAAATGCATGTTCCAGTTTGGAATTCTCTGTTCCTGTTATGGTGGGACTTGAAATTCTGCTTAGTGAGGTGGTTTTGTCCTTTGGTGTTTATCTGGATTCTAAATTATCTATGTATTATTAGGTTTCCAAAATTATTCAAAGGCCTTTTTATTTTTTATGTTTAATTCACTGGATTACCATATTTGGAACCTCAGGATTTGCGAATCTTAGTTCATGCCTTAGTTGTATCCAGAATTATTGGAATGCCTTGTACTCAGGGTTTTGTCAGATACAACTTAAACAATTGCAGATTTTACAAAATACAACTGAAAAATTGATTTTTGATAAGAGAAGTATGACCATGTAATCCCTGTACTGGAGGAATTGCATTGGTTGCCTGTTATCTCTCTTAACCCTGTAAAATTTTATGTCTTAAGTTTTCAAGCATTGCACTCAGGTTGACTCATTTTATTTTTCATATCTTTTAATGCTTTATTCTCTTCCCAACAGACAAGTAAATTTTCAAAGACCCATGCTTGTAAATTTCAGGGTTTACTTGTGTGGCCGGGCCTTGTGCACTCTGCGCGCATTTTCAGAAGGGCCCAGCCATGCGCTTAACCCCTTTTATGCGCACAAGTACCGGGGCAGGCCAGGGAGGCATGGTCAGGGTGGGACAGTGCCATTCAGTGCTGTTCCGGGGAAGCGCGCTCTGGCAGCCGGCTGGCGAGCGGAGATTATTTCTGCTCCAGAAGATCAGAAAGTACCAAAAAAAAAATTGGGGGATAGTAGATTTGATTTAGGGGGTGGGGAGGAGAAGGGAAAAGGGAGGAAGGATAGGTGGGGGGGGGGGGGGGGGGGTAGGGAATTTCCCTCCCAGTCCACTCTTTAATTGGAGCGGACTAGGATGGAACTGGAAAAAAGCCCAATTGCGTTGCTTCTCATAAAATTCCGCCCCTGCACGTGCAAGTCAGATGCCGCCCACACATGTGTGCACGGATGTTAAAATCCGGCACGCCTATGTGCGCAGACATCATATTTTATAATGTGAGTGTCACTGCGCGCATGTTATAAAATTGGCGCATCCATGTGCGTGCGCCAGGAACTGCGCATACATGGACCTGGCACACGATTTTTAAAATCTACCTAACAGATTATTGAGATTATCTTTGCATACTGAGATTTGTATAGAGGCCACTTTTAATTACCAAAAACCACTGTTATGGAACTCACTTCCACTTGACATTAGGCTTGAGTTAGATTATTTAAAATTCAGGAAGAATGTTAATGCTTGGTTTTTCTCTCAAGTTTTTAACCATTGAGTGATTTGGGCCTATGTTTGTTAAGAAGTTTTTTTTTTTAATTTATACTTTATTATATTATTAAGCATTACATTAATAATAATTACATTACATTAATAATTTCTTCCTGTTTTTCCCTCTCTTCTCTCGCCCCTTCTCTCATCCAATCTGCTCCCTCTCCCCCCACCCTGGTTTTTTGTAATGTCCTCCTTCAGTAATATTGTAAACCGGCATGATGTACCCACGAATGTCGATATATAAAAGCTAATAAATAAATAATAAAATAATATCACAGGTGAAACAAGGAAGAAATCAAGAAAATAAAACCTACATTACTAGTAACATCAATTGTTCCTTAATCATAGTCCCTTTAATAATCTAGGGGAGTGCTTCATAAGGTAAAAATATCTCAAAAGAAAAAACATAAATATGAGAGACATCAATTATAATGCCATCTAAACCTCACAATAGACAGTCAAGATATAGATTCTTTCTCTGCAAGAAAAGTCTCAAGATGGGAAGGATCATAAAAAATAAATGTGTTCTTACAAAATGTAATACAACCCTTGCATGGAAACTTGAGGAACAATAATGCCCCTAAGGATAAAGCTCTAGCTTTTAACATCAAGAATTGTTTTCTCCTTAACTAAGTACTTTTGCAACATCTGGAAATATAGTTACTAGTAGGAATATTATCCATAGATGCCTCCAAAAAGGAGGTCAAATTAGGACTATTTCCCTATAGCACATCTAAATCACCTTCCTGCCCTTTGGAGCTAATTCTAGACAAAGGAATATAATAAATCTTAGAAATCAACATTTCTTTACTAGAGGAAATTAGCAACACTTCTAAGTATTTTCTAAACAATTCTATAGTGGATAGCAACCTAGTAATAGGAAAATTTAAGATACGAAGATTCTTAGATCTCATTTCATTCTCTAAATTTTCAAATTGTTTCTGCATTACAAGGCTGTCTTTAATAAAAGAAGGGTTCACTGACTGTAATGAGGCAATTTCAGAAGTTACAGAAATAGAATTAGCTTCCAAGTTATGTAAACGTTCTCCATAATCCTGAAGGGTATTCTTAGTTTCAGTGGTAAAAGTCCCAAATTGAGCCATAGATTATGTTAACAGTTTTTCCATATTAGTGACTGCCCTCCAAACATCTACAAGGGTTACATTGTTATGTGTAGATTTTCAAAGGGGTACGCGTGTAGGATACTCGCGTACCCCCCGAAAACCTACCCCAAATCCCCCCTGCGCGCGCCGAGCCTATTTTGCATAGGTTCGGCGGAGCGCGCAAGCCCCGGGACGTGCGTAAGTCCCAGGGCTTGCATGGAGGGGCGTGTCGGGGGCATGCCGGGAATGACGCGGCGTTCCGGGGGGCGTGTCGCGAGTGACTTGGCGTTTCGGGGGCGGCGCCGCGGGCGTGGTTTCGGCCCAGGGGGCGTTCCGGGGGCGTGACCACGGCCTCCGGACAAGCCCCCGGACCGGAACACGGAGCGGGGCAGCCTGCCCGGCAGGCGAACTTTGCCGACAAAGGTGGGGGGGGGGTTTAGATAGGGCCGGGGGGGGGGTGGGTTAGGTAGGGGAAGGGAGGGGAAGGTGGGGGGAGGGTGAAGGAAAGTTCCCTCCGAGGCCGCTCCGATTTCGGAGCGGCCTCGGAGGGAACAGGCAACGCGCGCCGGGCTCGGCGTGCGCAGGTTACACAAATGTGCACCCCCTTGCGCGCGCTGACCCCGGATTTTATAAGATACACGCGGCTACGTGCGTATCTTATAAAATCCGGCGTACTTTTGTTCGTGCCTCGTGCGCGAACAAAAGTACGCCCTCACGCAATTTTATAAAATCCGGCCCTCTGTCAGGGAGTTCCAAATTGGGACTTCCTGGCATAGATGATCCTATAGTCGGGGAACTTCCAGGCTCTTTGTGAGCCATTATTGAGTTACCCATTTGCATCTTGTCATGTTGGGAGCTATCAACTACCGGGGGTAATGAATTTGTAACAGTCAAGGAAGTATCTTCCATAAACCCTGGAGTGTGAGGCAATGAATGTTGGCAAGGACTCTGAATAGACCCCGAAGAAAAGGAAACATCAAGTGTAGAATTCCCGGTAGATTGACTCAGCCTTCGTATTAGGTGTGTATCCAAGGGTCCTCTTATCATAGATGGAGTTGGTGTAGATGTTAAGACCTTGATTTTTCTTTTCCTACCCTTGGAGTTTTCAAACGGAGCTAGCCCAAAACATGACAAGGGGCACGCTGGCGGCTGCACGCCGCAGCCTCCTAGGTTTTAACCGCTCCTTGGCTGCGGGCAGATGACTTCACCAGGGGTGGGACTCAGGAAACTCCGTCTGCACATCTGCCTTGGTTGAGTGGGGTTGTAGCATTCCTCTAGCCGGTTCCTCCAGTGGGAGGATGATCTCTTCAGTGCACTCCTCATCTTAAGAAGTTTTAACTTCTAAAGATTTTGTATTTGTTTGATGTATGTGGTATTAGATGTTTTGTTTCATGTATTTTTATTGTAAAATGTTGATTTTGTTAATTATGCAGTATATGAAATTAAATAAATGATAAACAATTTATGACCTGTCTGTTGGTCTCTACTAGTTAGGTAATATTGTCTAAAACACCACAGGCAAGACTTATACTTCGTAGAAAGCATACACTTGAATGATGAAAAGAAAATATCACTCCTGTTTAGGTATTTCACATTGTTTGTTTATTTCAATTTGAAAATGTTATTAATAATTTTATTTTATTTTTTTTTTTTTGTTATCAGCATATCTAGGTCTGCAGAACCAGGGTTCAACTTGCTACCTGAACAGCTTGCTTCAATGTCTCTTCTTGACTCCAAACTTTACAAATATCCTCTTCTGGTGCAATTCCCCCCCTACTCGAAAAGTATACCCTTTCTGTGGCATTTTTTGCAGGTAATTGGAGCATTCACTTATTTTAACTGTAAATCCCTAGAGAAAATCATTTGTTGAGCATTTTATGCAATGGGTTTGTGGCTGACTTTTGAGTGCTCCACTACGGCATTGCTATGTTAGCACAAGAGCTTTGGATAATGTACGTGTATGGCTGTTCTCTTCCCAGCTCAGTTTTCAGGTTAATTCAGATAGGAATTAGCATTCCTACTATGAGGTTAATTTTCATTATCTCATAGCAGGTTCCTGAGTTGCTGTGAAGCACTAACAGTTGTGTGTCTTGTGCTAGGATGTTAAACTGACATTTAAAAAAAAAATATGCACCGTGTAATATTCCAGATGTTCATGTGGTAAGTAGTGATATGCAGCCTTCATCAGTTACACATTTGGTTTTTCATTTGTTATGTTTAAAACTCTTCAGTCTGCTCCTTTTCAGCATCCTTGCACCTCTGGGCCATTTGTTCAATCACTTTTCTACAATTAAATCCAATAGTCCGATTAGATCAGAAGTACAAATAACAAGACAATAATACATTAATATGCAAAATAAAGCTAAGACAAAAATAATTAGACCAAATAGCAACAAAGCGATTTTAACAAACAAATCTGACATATTACCTCAGATAAAATCTTAAATTACTGCTTTTCATACACATCTTTTGAAATATTGTTCCATACATGTGGGGGGGAGGGGTTAGTAGTTTTCATTTACTATGTTTAGGGACAAAGTTTGCAAGTACTTTTGACCAATGGACTTTGCCTACATTTCAAAATGAAAATATGTGCTTTAAAACTTGCTGTGACAAATAACTACAGTATCTGAATTGTAACTCACCTTGAGCTTGAATTTGGAAAAGGTGAGTAATTAAATATAAAATCCACATCCAAATGTATGGAATGGAGAAGCAGCCTAGTGGTTAGAACAAGGAAACCAAAGTTAAAATCCTCCTCCTCCTCCTGATGCTGCTTGTGACCTTGGGATATCACTTCACCCTCTGTTGCCTCAGGTACAAATGTAGGGGCTGATGTACTAAGACATGCATTGAAAACGGGCACTCCTATTAAGCATCTGTTTTCCTAACACGAACACAGCCACATCTCCTGGTAGCCTCATGCAGTATTTAAATTAGGGGCTGCATAAAAAAGGACGTGCTCAAATGCTTTGGACCCCCACAATTACAACAGGCGCTCAATACGAGCGTCTGTTTTTATCTCGCTTCTGGCCAATTTTTGCTGAGCTGGCTGAAGATACCTATAGCTAAGCGCCCCTTGCTGTGGGCATCTAAAGTGTGAATCCAGAATTTTTTTTTTTTTAATCAAGCCAATATACATTTATTTTTCAATACCACAAGCAATAAATTTAAGTGCCACAATGATACTAAGAGAAGGAACCTCAGAGGACTGTATTTTTTAATATCTCATGAGCCCTTGACTCGTGGATTGATGTTATGCCACCTCCGGAGATGAAGTTAATTTTGCTGAGTTAAAAAGTGTGCGTTGGGTGCCCAGTGATTTTCTGCATCGGGAGTAATAGCTAGTAGCCTCATTGATATGGAAATTATATGTGATGGAAACTATTGGCTACAAATTTGTTTGGGCATGTGTTTTGGACGCTCTGATTGTTATGTGTTTGTAAGGATGTGAACCCTGGGCTGGGATGAGAGGTGTGTCCGCCCACAGGGAGGAGACCTGTGGGCATCAGCGACGTAGGACTCGGCTGTAGATAGAACTTTATTATGGAGAGAAGGAAAGGCAAGCCCCCAGAGTGGGAAATGCATATAAGTACACTTCTGAGCAGTGGGATATACCCAAGGTGATACCACGGATGTGATGATCTGGTAGTGGCCCGCAGAGCAGAGTACGCCGAGGAAGTCCTTTCAGATGAGTAGATATATTGCAGTAGTGCAGATCCGGTAGTGGCCCGCGGAGCGGGGTACGCCGAGGATGTCTGTACAAGCGAAGATGTTGAAAGATAGTCTGAGGTGCAGGAACCCGGAAGTGGAGCTTGTAGTTGGTACGGCGATGCCCTGCTGTGTAGGGTATGCTGGAACTTCCACTGAAGGAGAAGCGGTAGTGGCCCGAGGCCCAGGGTACACCGCAGAGAACTTCAGTAGCTGGTATCGTTGAAGTCTGAAGAAAGATACTCACAATTGGTGACCCAGGAGATAGTCCTGAGAAGTGAGTCAGAAGTAGATCAAGGCTGGAAGGCCCTCCGAGGAGTGGATAGCCAGGAACGTAGAAGGGCCCCCAAGGAGCGGTTACCCAGAGCGTCCAATGCCAAGAGAAATCTGGAACAGGAAGTCCAAGATTGAGCGGATTCAGCAACAAGGGAACTCCTTGCTAACTTGTCAAAGGAATGGTCAGCTTAAGTACTGTAGTGGGTTGACATCATACGGAGGGGATGCCCCCAAGGTTCCCGCCATGATGTGTACAAAGGAGGATCTTGTGTGCGCGTGTACCTTAGGTAATCCCGGAAGCAAGATGGCAATCGGCAGTGCCCACGCCATCCTGGGGACGCCGGGGTGGTCAGCGTTGGTTGGCGGAGGCCGTCATTCTTCCGATGATTGACAGTGCAGGGAAAAAAGAGGTGAGTATGAGAGGTTGCAGCCGTCTGCAACCGACAGTCGTAACAGTAACCCGGAGGTTTTGGTTTTCTTGGATGTGACAAGTGAAACTGTCTGATCAAGTCCTTGTCAAGGATGTTACTTGCAGGCTCCCAACTATTCTCCTCGGGACCAAATCTTCCCAGGATATAAGGTACTCCCAGCGACTTCCATGTTTCCTTATACCAAGGATATCTTCCACCTGGTATGTAATGTTCTCTTCAGCGGAGAGCGGTTGAGGGTCCAGTGTCTTCCTCAAAAACTCGACAAGAAGAGCGGCTCCAAAAGGAAGATGTGGAAGGCATTGTGGATTCGAAGAGATGATGGTAATTGCAAGCTGTACGTGACTGGACCCAGGTGGCGGAGAATTGTGAAAGGCCCTATGTACATGGGCGCAAATTGAACAGAAGGCAGTTTTAGGCAGATGAAGCGGGTACTGAGCTATACCTTGTCTCCAGGTTGTAACTGCGGAGCTGCTCTGTGATGAGCATCGTAGAACTTTTTGGCCTGTTGCCCAGCTTTCTGGAGGAGTTCTTTTGTGTGCTTCCAAAGCTGATGCAGTTCTTGCGCTGAAACTTGGGCTGCAGGCAATGATACTGACACCAGGATTGGTAGAGGAGGTAGAGGTTGATGTCCACAGACAAGTTGAAAAGGCGACGATCCTGTGGAAGCTGACTGATGAGAATTCAGTGCGAATTCGGCCCAGGGGAGCAACTCGGACCAGTTGCTTCGTCTGGAATTGACATAGGATTGGAGAAACTGTTTTAGCGTATAGTTGTCCTCTCTGTCTGTCTGCTAGCTTGTGGATGGTAAGCGGATGTAAGGTCTAGGGATATGTCAAACATCTTGCAGAGGGATCTCCAGAATCCTGCTGTAAATTGAACCCCTCTGTCAGAGAGGATGTGCTTAGGCATGCCATGCAAACGGAAGACATGACAGATGAATAGCTTCACTAGTTCTGGGACTGATGGTAACCCAGGTAATGACACAAAATGAGCCATTTTGGAAAAGCGATCTATAGTGACCCAGATAGTGTTGTTGCCGTCGGACACTGGTAGGTTGACTATAAATTCCGTGGCTATATGTGTCCACGGTTCGCTAGGAGCGGGTAGAGGCTGGAAAAATCCCCACGGACAACCGGCCGGTGGCTTCTGACTATCACAGGTAGGACGAGTCCATGTAGGCCCGTACATCTTCTTTGATGGAGGGCCACCAGTAATAGCTTTGCAGAGTGGTCAATGTTCTGGATTGACCAGGATGACCTGCAAGGAGCGAATCATGGGCCCACCTGAGGATCTTCTCCCTGAGTGTCTGGGGAACCACAGTCTTTCCGGCTGGAACCATGTGAATAGCTGAGAGAAGTATCTTAGTAGGGTCAGTGATATAACGCGGAGTATCAGGGACATCCTCCGGCGAAAAGGACCGGGAGAAAGCGTTCACACGATGTTCTTGTCCGCTGGGCGATACTTCAGGAGAAAATCAAAACGATTGAAAAACCTGGACCATCGGGCTTGTCTGTGGTTCAAGCGTTCCGCATGACGTAAGTATTCAAGATTTTTGTGGTTGGTGTATACTGTTATCTGATGTTGTGCACCCTCGAGCCATGGGTGCCATTCCTCAAACGCCAATTTGATTGCTAGTAGCTCCTTGTCTCCTATCCCGAAGTTTTGCTCAGCAGGGGAGAAGCACAGAGAGAAAAAGGAGCAGGGATGTAAAGTGTGGGTGTCACTATGTTGACTAAGGACAGCACCAACTCCAACATCAGAGGCATCCACCTCGAAGATGAAAGGTCGTTGGGGATGTGAGTGGCGTAGACATGGCTCTCGAAGAAATACCCTCTTGAGTTCCTGGAAGGCACTTACGGCTTCTGGAGACCACTGAGAGGGATTGGCTCCCTTTCATGTCATGGCGGTAAGAGGCACGGTCAATATAGAGTAGTGATGACTGAATGATCTGTAATAGTTCGTGAATCCAAGAAATCTTCACAGAACTTTAAGACCAGTAGGTTGGGGCCAGTCTTGGATACTTTTGGTCTTGTGTGGATCCATCTGGAACCCCTGGCTGGATACCACATAGCCCCAAAAAGGAACAGACTCCTGATGAAATGAGCATTTCTCTAATTTGGCATACAGATGGTTTTCTCTTAATCTGTGCAGAACTTTGGCGATGTCAAGTTGATGACTCTGGAGATCTTGAGAAAAGACCAGTATGTCATCTTGATATACTATTACAAAGCTGTAATGCATGTACCTGAAGATTTCATTCATCAGGTTTTGGAATACAGCCGGGGCATTGCACAGGCCAAAGGGCATGACAAAATATTCAAAATGGCTGTTGCAGGTATTAAATGCTGTCTTCCATTCATCACCCTGGCGTATTCGGACCAAATTATATGCTCCTCTGAGGTCCAGTTTTGTGAAAATGTTGGCTCCTTGGAGCCTACCAAAGATTTCAGAGATCAGTGGCAATGGATAGCGGTCCTTCATGGTGATCTCATTCAAGCCATGGTACATGGGCGAAGGGATCCACCCTTCTTACCCACAAAAAAGAATTCAGCTCCTGCAGGAGACTTAGAAGGCCAAATGAATCCTTTCGCCAAGTTCTCTTGGATATAGGCAGACAAAGAACATAAGAAATTGCCATGCTGGGTCAGACCAAGGGTCCATCAAGCCCAGCATCCTGTTTCCAACAGAGGCCAAAACCAGGCCACAAGAACCTGGCAATTACCCAAACACTAAGAAGATCCCATGCTACTGATGCAATCAATAGCAGTGGCTATTCCCTAAGTAAAATTGATTAATAGCAGGTAATGGACTTCTCCTCCAAGAAAGTATCCAAACCTTTTTTGAACCCAGCTACACTAACTGCACTAATCACATCCTCTGGCAACAAATTCCAGAGCTTTATTGTGTGTTGAGTGAAAAAGAATTTTCTCCTATTAGTCTTAAATGTGCTATTTGCTAATTTCATGGAATGTCCCCTAGTCCTTCTATTATTCGAAAGTGAAAATAACCGAGTCACATCTACTCGCTCAAGACCTCTCATGATCTTAAAGACCTCTATCATATCCCCCCATCAGCCGTCTCTTCTCCAAGCTGAACAGCCCTAACCTCTTCAGCCTTTCCTCAAAGGGAAGCTGTTCCATCCCCTTTATCATTTTGGTTGCCCTTCTCTGTACCTTCTCCATCGCAACTATATCTTTTTTGAGATGCGGCGACCAGAATTGTACACAGTATTCAAGGTGTGGTCTCACCATGGAGCGATTATAGAGGCATTATGACATTTTCCGTTCTATTAACCATTCCCTTTCTAATATTTCCTAACATTCTATTTGCTTTTTTGACTGCTGCAGCACACTGAGCCGACGATTTTAAAATATTATCCACTATAATACCTAGATCTTTTTCCTGGGTGGTAGCTCCTAATATGGAACCCAACATCGTGTTATTACCGCAATGGTTATTTTTCCCTATATGCAACACCTTGCACTTGTCCACATTAAATTTCATCTGCCATTTGGATGCCCAATCTTTAAGCCTTGGTCTTTGACAAAGAAAGTGGGTACACCCTTCCTTTGGGAGGCTCGGAATTGGGTCCCAAGTTTATGGCACAGACAAAGGACCGGTGAGGTGGAAGAGTGTTTTCTGCTTTCTTAGAGAATACATCCTGATAGGATGAGTACTGTTGAGGCAGGCCTGGAAGGGAGGTGGTAATAGTCAGACAAGGCATCGGGGTTATTACCTCTAAACATCTTCCATGGCAAGCCTTTCCCATTGGGAGAGTTCTAGGGTGCTCCAATCGAATTGGAGTGAGTGTATTTGTAGCCATGGTATCCTGAGTACCACCGGGTGTATTGTCTTATCCAGGACTAAGAAAGAAATGGTCTCTGAGTGTAGCGACCCCGTGCGGAGACGAATAGGTTGCGTAGAACAAGAGACCTCACAAGGTAATGGCTCGCCGTGTATAGAGGACAATAGTAATGGAGTGGGTGTCTGAACTCTGGGGATTCACAGGTGCTCCACGAGTTGTCTGAGTATGAAGTTCCCACCAGCACCGGAGTCCACTAAAGCTAGTATGTGGAATTCGAGGGTATCCGAGATGATGGAGACTGGAAGTGTCAATGGAGGAGATGGGGAGGTTAGACCTAGGAAGAGTCCTCTGGTGGATCCTAGGTCTGCGAGTTTCCTGGATAGATAGGACAGGAGGTAATAAATAGCGTGGCCAGGTTGTCCACAGTACATTCAGATACCCATTCTCTTTCGGTAACGTCTCTCCTTAGCAGATAGGTGGCTGCGGCTTAATTGCATGGGTTCTTCCTCCTCAATACTGGGGTGCTGGAGTGGTCAAAGTAACAGGCGCTGGACGTGGGCGTGGAACTCCTGTGACGTCCTTTTAGGACCCTTTACCTCTTGTGACCGTTCATGCAGACGACCATCAATTCGTCCTGCTGGATCAATGAGAGAGTCCAGAGTATCAGGGAGTTCATGTGCCACTAATTTGTCTTTAATGCGAGAGTTAAGACCTTCCAGGAAAATAGCCCGTAGGCAACCCAGGTCCCAATGTAACTCTGAAGACAAGGTTTTAAACTCAATAACATAATTAGTCAAAGGTTTAGTACCTTGTTGTAGATGCAGGACTGCAGATCCAGCGACAGTCTTGTGAGTGGGGTCGTCAAACAAAGAACGAAAGAGAGCAAGGAAGCCTGTCAAATCCTTGAGAATTGGATCATTACGCTCCCAGAGAGGTGAAGCCCAGGCCAGGGCTTTCCCGTCTAAAAAAGACAGTATGTACATAGTTTTGGACACTGTGTCTGGGAAATAAGTAGGTTGCAGTGTGAAGTGCATACAGCACAAGTTCAGAAAACCCCTACATATAAGGAGATCACCTGTAAAGCGAGGGGGTACTGGCAAGGGCACAGAGTGTCGAGGGGGCAACACCTATGGAGAAGAAGTGGCCTTGTCAGGCATTAACGTGGAGTTCAGCCGTGAGTTCAGCTGATTGAAGGCGTTAGCCAAAGTCTCTGATGTCCTTTGTTGTTCAGCAAGACGTTGGGCCAGGCCAGAAATGGCCTGAATGGCTGAGAGCTGAGCCGGGTCCATGGAGTTAGCAATCTGTTATGTTTTTGTAAGGATGTGAACTCTGGGCCAGGATGAGAGGTGTCTTAGCCCACAGGGAGGAGCCCTGTCGGCCTCAACACCGGCAGGCGCGGCCTCAGCGATGTAGGACTCAGCTGCAGATAGAACTTTATTATGGAGAGAAGGAAAGGCAAGCCCGCAGAGCGGGAAATGCATATAAGTACAGTTCTGAGCAGTGGGATATACCCAAGGTGATACCACAGATGTGATGATCCAGTAGTGGCCCGCGGAGCGAGGTACGCCAGGAAGTCCCTTCACATGAATAGATATTATCTCAGAAATGCGGATTCGGTAGTGGCCTGCAGAGTGGGGTACGCCAAGGAAGTCCTTTCAGATGAGTAGATATACCAAAGTAGTACAGATCCGGTAGTGGCCCATGGAGCGGGGTACGCCGAGGATGTCTGTACTAGCGAAGATGTTGAGAGACAGTTTGAGGTGCAGGAACCCGGAAGTGGAGCTTGTAGTTGGTACGGCGATGCCCTGCTGTGTAGGGTATGCTGGAACTTCCATTGAAGGAGAAGTGGTAGTGACCTGAGGCCCGGGGTACACCTCAGAGAACTTCAGTAGCTGGTATTGTTGAAGTCTGAAGAAAGGTACTCACAATTGGTGACCCAGGAGATAGTCCTGAGAAGTGAGTCAGAAGTAGATCAAGGCTGGAAGGCACTCCGAGGAGCGGACAGCCAGGAACGCAGAAGGGCCCCCGAGTAGCGGTTACTCAGAGCGTCCAGGGCCTAGAGAGAAATCTGGAATAGGAATTCCAAGATGGAGTGGATTCAGCAATGAGGGAATTCCTTGCTAACTCATCAAAGCAATGGGCCAATCGGCTTAAGTACTGTAGCGGTTTGACGTCATATGGAGGGGACTCCCCCGAGGTTCCTGCCATGACGTGTACAAAGGACGCCCTTGTGCGCATGCGCGCACCTTAGGTAATCCCAGAAGCAAGATGGCGGTTGGCAGCGCCCACGCTGTCCCGGGGAGGTCGGTGTTGGTTGGCGGAGGCCGCCATTCTTCCGATGATTGACGGTGCAGGGAAAAAAGAGGTGAGCATGAAAGGTCGCAACCGTCTGCGACCGACAGGCATAACACTAATCTCCTTATTGCATCGGGTGCTAGACTACCACATCCAAAACGCGCATCCAACCGCATGTAAACGTGTGTGCTAGATTGGGTGTTCTTTATTGCATTGGTCCCTTAGAGGGTAATTTTTTTTTTTTTATTTAAAGTTTATTAGTTTTCATTATATGACATAGATCATAAAACAAAGGAAATATACTATTGATATGTGATATTTAGGCAAATAAAACAATATAGTTTATAATAACAAGAAAACAAATAATATCACATTATCCCATAATTTGGGGGATAAACAAGAAACTCTTATAACATTACCAACATATTTGTTGTAAAAGTAAACATCTCAGAAGGATCCAGGAGATTATTTCATTTTACTAAGTCTAAGTCTCGGGGTTCGCAACCTGATTTTTATCTACTAAGAATGTTTCTAGATGTGTGGGATCAACAAAACCAAATTTTTTTCCTTGGTAGTTGATCAGACACAAGCAAGGAAACTTTAAGAAGAAGGAAGCACCTAATGCTAACACACGGTCTCTTAAAGATAAAAAATACCTTCTTCTTACTTGAGTGGCTCTTGCCACATCTGGAAATATTTGGACTCTATGTCCACAGAACAATACATCCTTGTGTCTGAAAAACCTCCTAAATAAATTTTCTTTATCTAACTCGGCCAAACATGAAACAAAAAGGATTGCACGGCTATTAATCAAGTCCACTGATTCTTCAAGGAAAGTCGATACACCTGGAGAAGATACTAATTCTGCTACATTTTGTTCTCCAGAATTTCTAGATGGCTTTTTAAGCAAATAATAAATTTTTGATACCTTAGGGATTTCCTCTTCCTCATATAGTAAATTCTCTCTCAAATATTTTTTAAACATCTCCCATGGGGAGAGGAGCCTAGTGATAGAGCAAAAAATATAAGGATTATTAATTTTCCTATGTAGATTTTCAATATATTCAACTTCTTTTCGAATAGCTAAACTATCCCGAATAAAAGCATTTTCAGAATTTTGAATCATTTGAACTTTAGTTGTAATCGCCAACACTTCTTTCTCACATTTATCAAGTTTCTTTCCCTGATCTTCTATCAAAGTACTATTTGTTCTTATTAAGGTTAATAAAGACTCATTCATCTTATTCACATTACTATCCAGTTTTAAAATCATGTTTCCAAGATCTGACATAGTAACATTACCAGGTAATTTAACAGGACTAGTCAATATCATTTCTTTGGAATCAGCTAAAACTGATGTAATAGTATTCGCAGTCCAATGAACATTGACCTGTGGATTCAGGTCTAAGTCCCCTTGGGCCGCTCCTACCAGGCTTCCAGTTGCGATCACTCCTGATGGTTGAATTGGAGACTTTGGACCATCGCCAGGACTCAGGGAGATCAATGACGATTCTCCCAGACTGTCCTCTCGAGGCGTTCCCATCAGTTTCACAACGTGATGGTCCATTGGGCCTTTAAGTTGTTGATCCAAAGGAGAAGACGTAGAGATTTTTGCTTTTCTCTTTCTACCCATTAAGAAACATGTATATAAGAAAAACGAAAAAAACAGTCTCTCCAGCCTCTTCTGGCCTCTTCCGGCCTAAGCCGACCAAAGCCGCGCGCCCCTTTGGCGACGCGCCGGCGGCTGCGGGGCGCCGCCCTTCCGCTGCTTTTGTAGTCAGTCGGGAGGCGTCTCTGCTGACGTCACTTTCCAGCGACTCAGCTCTCTCACCAGGCTGTTGACTCGGATAGCCGGATCAGGTGCAAAATAGGAAAGCAGTGGCCTCCTCCCTTCTCCTTCTCACGCTCCCCACGATATCGCCGCCCTTCCGCTGCTTTTGTAGTCAGTCGGGAGGCGTCTCTGCTGACGTCACTTTCCAGCGACTCAGCTCTCTCACCAGGCTGTTGACTCGGATAGCCGGATCATGTGCAAAATAGGAAAGCAGTGGCCTCCTCCCTTCTCCTTCTCACGCTCCCCCAGAGGGTAATTTTATAACTGTTCATGTAGGTCTAAAATATGCCAAATTTTCAAGGCAGACTTACATACTTCAGACTGTTTCGAAAATTATAGGGCAGTCTTGAGTTCATAGTGGTGATTTTCAGATGTGTGTGCACATTTACACCTGTTCTAGAGACATACTTCTGAAAATTGACATCAGATACATTTTCAAAGGAATTATGCATCTAAATGTAACATAATATTAATCAATTTTCAAAGGCCATTTACCCACATTATGTCCACTAAAGGTGGGTAAAATCTATTGATAATTCAATGGCATATATTGTAACAATTTTCAAAAGCTCACTTACACAGGTTAAGTGAATTTACATAATCAAAACCCCAAAGTGCGTAAATGATTTCACTGCCCCAACCCTGTCCCCAGAATGCCCCTTTTTTTGTATGCATAAAAATATGCATGTAAATCACTTTTAGGTACAGTAAGTGTTCCTTTGACGCCAGAGTGCTTACAATTAACTAAGCATTCTTCTGATAGAGAAGAACAGAAGAAAAGCCTTAGTAAATCAGGCTCTAAATTTGATTCTGATTCAGTGGAGGGCAAAGTGACTTGTCCAAGGTTACAAGGAGCATCAGTGGGAATGTGAATGCTGGTTTCCTGGTTCTTAACCTGCTTTAAGCACCACCAAGCTACTCCTCTACACGGTACTGTCCTCACATGCAATGGGGAAAAGCAAGAACTGGCTTAGCTTGTCTCTCTGGACATGGAGTTATATAGCCACCCCAACAATATAGAAAATGAGTTGATATATGCATAAACCTAGTACATCCACCTGAATATTGTACATAGTTAATACTGTGGATTAAAACATTATATTTTACAAGGGCTTTGCTTAACCTGTAGATTTGGGTATATTTGACCTATATCAGAGCAACTTTGTGAATGCTCATATCTTATACTGGTCCCATTTTATAATCATGGCCTATTGGCTTTTTTTCCACACATTTTGTATTTCAATTTTAAATCCATTCAGTTATATAAATTAGAAGCTGATAATCTCCTGATCCGAACTGTGGATGAAATTGAAAGCATATATTAGCAACCGGCATGTTCAGAGACTAAGAAGGGAAGACACCAACTGCAAAAATTATTTTTCTCACACTGTGGCCTCGATTGCTATGGCAAACATCCCTGCAGTTTTGCAGGCATATTACCAGCTCCTAATTTATATGGATTTAATTTTTCACAAAGTTGTTCCAATATAGGTTGCTTATACGAGTATTCAAATCTAATATTTAAGTACAGTCCTGACACAATGTTGTTTTAATCCCTGGTATTTAAGGGGCACCCTAAGAATATGTCATGTGTACCTTTTTTTTTTTTTTTAATATGGCTAAATGGGAAACTTTTTGGAGAGGTTAAATAAACTGGATTCCAATCCAATACAGTTTATTGATATTCTGTCTTTCCAGACAAGCATTTATCTAGACCTTATATTCAAGAAACTGGTCAGTATATTTAATAATCTCTCATTTTAGAAAGCAAAGTCTTTTCTCTGTCTTTTTCCTAAACGAGTTTGATTCCTCTCCCTATCTCCTTCCTTTGCAGGTGTGGTTTAAACCTTGCTTCACTCCTTTGTTTTCTTAGGTGGTGTTTCCAACCTGAGCCTGGAATTGTGCACCACCTCCAGAAGCTCTTTGTTAATCTGCAGTATGGAAGAACAGCCCCCTCGACCCGGGACATCACAAAGGCCCTAGGAGTCAGCGATGGTAAACTGACTTCTTTTTTCATTAGTCAATATTGCACCATCGAACTTAAAATCGATTGTAGCTTAATCTTGTTTCTCTCTTATTATTGAGCTAAGCTCCGCCACCCTTCCCTCCGTCTCTACCCTGAATAAATATATTCCTGTTCAGGGCAGATGTAAGGCTAGGTAACCACCCTTTTCCCTGAATAGCTCCCATTCTATATTATGGGAGGATTTTTAAATTTTCTCTTCCCCCAGTGGAAAAGCATGGAACCTGGAACCGATACTTTACTCTTTTCTTTTACTGTATCCCACACCAGTAAAATAAGAGCTAAGAAGAGGCATCAGGAAAAAGGTTTCTCACAGGACAAGCAGGATGGTAGTCCTCACATATGGGTGACATCATCAGGATGGAGCCCAATCACAGAACATTTTTGTCAAAGTTTCTAGAACTTTGACTGGCACCTACTGGGCATGCCCAGCATAGCACCAACCCCGCAACCAGCAGGGGTCCCCCTTCAGTCTTCTTTTTTCCGCGCAGCAGTAGCCATGCGGGTTAAGGAGCTCTTCAGAGATTCGTGACAGGAATTTTCCTCACTGAACTTCATCAAAAACTTTCAAAAAAATGTACCCCACAGGGGTCCCCTTATCAATAACTGTGCTCCATGGTCAAATGGTAAGTTTTTCACCTGTTTGCGGTCGATTCCTGTGAGTTTTTCCCTCGCGGCCTACCGGCCATCGACCGCACTGCAGCTAAATTTTGTCGAGGCCATGGTGTCAGGTTTCTGTCAGTGCCCTGACTGCATTCGAATGATGTCCATCACTGACCCTCGCATGGTCTGTGTGATGTGTTTGGGGTCTGACCTTGATGTCCTTACTTGTACCGAATATGCCCAAATGTCACCAAAGGGTCGCAAGGCTCGGCTGGAAAAGATGGGACTTCTCTTTTGGCCAAAAACCCTGACTCCATCGATAGCTTTGATGTCGTCTGAACCAGTACTGTCTACTTCACGCCAGCACCGGGAAACCTCTGCTGCCCGACCGGCTTCGACGACTTAGTGGGTGTCGACCCCCTCTTTTCCTCCTCAGGAAAAAGACAGAGGAGAACATCGATAAAAACACCGGCATCGGAAAGCTCAGATCACCGATACAGGCAAGCCCTCAGCATCGACGTCGTCTGAGCCACCGACAAAAAAGTCCCGTACAGAAAAGGCCCCATCCTCTTCTGTCTCTGGGTCACTGAGGCATTCCCCACCTGGACAAGTGCTGGGATCCACGATTCCACTTTCACCGGTGGACCCTCCGGCTATGTCAGTGCTGCCTCCTACTACGGAACCGGGTATCATGCCCCAGGTTTCCATGAGGAATTGGATTGGATGATCCAAGAGGCCATCGGTAAAGCACTCTAGGGTTTCAAACCTCCATCGGTGCCGGTTCCTGCTCTGGCCACCGATCCAATACCCATGGCACTTGCATCGCTATTGGCAAGAATGGATAAGCTAATCAGTGCCCTTCCACCGGTGGATCCGAGAGAACCGATGGGCCCGATTCCTTCTTCACCGATACCCTTGTCATCGGAAGAAGAAGAAACACCGATCTCCATTCAGCCCTCTGGAGTGCTACCACCGACACAACCATCGATGTCACCGATTCCACCAGTGCCTCCCTCGAAGCCCCCATCGATGCCTCCTTCGAGGCCTTCTATGCCTTGGCCCGGACCTTCCGGAATAACACCATTACTCCCTTCTGATGAACATATAGGAGCTGGTGATGAGCCATACAATCCCTGGACCGATGATTTGTCCCAGGATACAGATGATCTGCCTTCACAGCCATCTCCACCTGATGAAAGGAAGCGTTCTACTCCAGAGGACTTGTCTGTTATCAACTTTGTAAAAGAAATGTCTGAAATAGTTCCATTTCAGCTTCAGACTGAAGAGGACTCTAGGCATGAGATGCTAGAACTTCTCCAATTTCTCGATGTTCCTAAGGAAATCATGTCTATCCCTATTCATTACATCCTCTTGGACCTTTTAAAGAGAAATTGGGAGCACCAATTTCTGTAATCAACTGTAAGGCAGATGCCACCTATCTAGTTCAGTCAGCCCCTGGCTTCCAGAGAGCGCAGCTAGACCCACACTCAGTGGTTGTGGAGTCAGCCCAGAAGAGGGCATGACGCTCCAAACCCCACTCTTCCATTCCCCCATAAATTTCTGGATGCATTTGGAAGGTGAGTATTCCATGGGTCAATGCTCATCTCTTGCATTGCTTCCTATCAACTGTACATGACCCAGTAAAACAGGGCCCTGTTTACAAAGATTCAGGAATTTGCTGAAGCCTTACCTCTACAATTCCAGGATCAACTTCATGCCCTAGCACAAAAAGGTCTAGATGCTGGCAAACATGAAGTATGGTCGGCATACGACATCTTCGACACTGCCTCCAGAGTATCAGCGGCAGGTATTAGTGCGAGACGATGGGCTTGGCTAAAGTCTTCAGACCTCAGACCAGAGGTACAGGACAGGTTAGCTGACTTGCCCTGTGCGGGGGATAATCTTTTTGGAGAAAAGATTCAAGAAGCGGTGGTGCAGCTCAAGGACCACCAAGAGACTCTGCGCCAGCTCTTCTTTCTGATCTCTCTTCCTCTTCCAAAAGATCTTTTAGGAGAGACTCCAAGAGACAGATCTACCGGCAAAGGAGATACTATCCCCCGGCGTCCAGGGGTCGGCCTTCTAAGCCTTACCAAAAAGGCCAATCCAAGCAACCTCGAGTACAGGTCACAGCCAGCTCCCCAGCCAGGTCCAGCGTCTGGCTTTTGACTCCTTCTTAGAGAGCAGTACCCAGCCTCCACTTCCGGCTATTCCTGTCAGAGGCCGATTGTGCCACTTCTCCAAACTATGGCACACAGTCACCACAGATCAGTGGGTACTGTATGCAAACATTGTGGAAACACAGATCATTTCAACCTATGCAGCTCTGTCTGGAAAATTTAGTTTTATTGATCAAAATGTTAATTGTATTTTTATTCTAACTTTATTTTATTTTTGTAATTATTTTATTTTTATATATTCTATTTAATTGAATTTTTTATTTTTACTTTTATTACTGTAAACCACTTTGGTCAATTTTGCATTGGTAAAACGGTATATAAATGTTAAATAAATATTGAGATTTATGCAGACCCCTATTATGTCATGTAAGACTCAGTATAAACAGTATGCTAGGCTATGATGGGTAAGATCTCTTGGGAATATTATTAGAATATTTTGCAGGGGACAACCTAAGACAGCCGGATACGGGCCGAGACTTTTTGTGAAGGATCTCTAGGCAAGAATCCTTCAAGAAGGGAATGTATATAATTGTATATGCTGCAAACCTGAAAGACACTGAACTGTTGGACTTTGCACGTTGATCATGATAAAGAATGATACAAGCTGGAACCAGAAGAGCTGCCCTATACACATTAACCTGAGCTGAAGTGAGGAAAGTTGTATGTATACAGAAACCTGAGTTGAAAGCTGTGATTGGAGGACTGTTGAAACCAGCCAAGGCGTGGACAGTGAAAAACAAAGAGACTGTAGAGATAGGTTACATATAAGAAAAGGCTATGTGAAGATCAAACTGAGTAGGTTTGAGACTTGCCCTGTTGTGTTGGCAAAATCTGCTACTCCCAAGAGATTGTATTACTTGCCTTTCTTGTTATTATAAAGATTTTGTTTCACAGATATGTTTGGGTCGGTATTGAATGAGCACGTACCGAACATATGTACTATGCTTCAGAGTACAGAATGTTGCACTGTAGTGGTTAATCGTTCAGAGATTGTGAAGAATGCCATGGAAAAAATCCAAAACTTGGCGAGATTAAAGGTAGAAGATTTTCAGGGTGGTTTAGATATTAATTGGTGGTCCATGGTTACTTCGTGGTTTGCAGGTTTAGGTTCTGGCCTAAAGGGCTTTGTAAGTTTTTCCATTGGATTAGGTGGACTTTTGTTGCTTGGCTGTTTGTGTACACCATGTATATGTTCATTTATTTCGCAATATCAACATCATTTAACTTCATCAGTGTCACTTGGTAAAGTGTACTCACTGTAGTAACTCAGGGTTACCATCTCAACTTTCTCTCTGTTCCACTGGATTATCCAGCTCGGCTGACGTGGGGAACATCCGACCTCTCATCACTCCTGGAGCAGGAGGTCTCCCTCCTCCTCCAGTTCCGAGCAATAGAGCCAGTGCCCCTCTCCCAACAGGGGCAAAGGTTCTATTCTCGGTATTTCCTGATACCAAAAAAGTCAGGTGGTGTTCGGCCAATACTGGATCTTCGCACCTTAAACAAATACCTACACAGAGAAAGATGGTGACCTTGGGTTCTCTTCTTCCCCTTCTCCAAAGGGAAGACTGGCTCTGCTCGCTAGACCTCCAGGACGCCTACACACACATTTCAATTACTCCGTCACATCGCAGATTCCTGCGGTTCCTAGTAGGCCCAAAACACTTCCAATATCAAGTTTTACCGTTCGGCCTAGCATCTGCCCCACGAGTCTTCACTAAGTGTCTCGTAGTGGTAGCTGCCTTTCTCAGGAGTCAAAGTGTCCACGTCTACCCCTATCTTGATGATTGGTTGATCAGGGCTCCCACTCAGCAAATTGCATTGACGTCCCTATGTCTCACGTGGCATACCCTGATCTCCCTAGGGTTTCTCATAAACTATCCAAAATCCAGGCTAGTTCCTTCTCAAACCCTATCCTTCATAGGGGCCGACTTGGACACTCTAAAAACGAAAGCCTTCCTTCCTCAGGATCGAGCTCTCAGTCTCGCTTCTCTGGCCCATCGACTGCAGTCTCAACAACACTCAACTGCACGTCACTTTCTGATCTTACTGGGTCATATGGCCTCCTCGGTGCATGTCACTCCCATGGCCCACCTGGCCATGAGAGTAATGCAATGGACTCTAAAATTGCAGTGGATTCAGTCTTCTCAGCCAGTGTCCACCATTGTCCAAATCACCAACCAGCTCCACTTATCGCTGGCTTGGTGGATTAACCAATCCAATCTTCTTCAAGGCCTTCCATTTCAGGCTCCAGAACCTCAAATAACCTTGACAACAGATGCCTCCAGCCTCTGCTGGGGTACACATGTTGCAAACCTGCAAACTCAGGGCATTTGGTCTCCAGAGGAAGCCAAACACCAAATAAATTTCCTGGAGCTTCGTGCAATCAGATATGCTCTCAAGGCTTTTCAGGATCACCTTTCCAACCAGATCATCCTGATTCAAACAGACAACCAGGTGGCCATGTGGTACATCAACAAGCAAAGGGGAATGGGCTCCTACCTCCTGTGTCAGGAAGCTGCACAGATATGGGCGGAAGCCCTTTCCCATTCGATGTACCTCAGGGCCACCTACTTGCCGGGAGTGGACAATGTGTGGGCAGACAAGCTGAGTTGCACTTTTTAACCGCCCGAGTGGTCCCTCAACCCCACTGTAGCAGACTCAATATTCCAATGTTGGGGTTACCCTCACATAGACCTCTTTGCGTCAATTCACATCCGCAAAGTAGGGAACTTCTGCTCTCTCACTCGCAGCCAACACCTCCAGCCAAGAGACACTTTCTCCCTCTCATGGGCCAGCGGTTTCCTTTATGTGCACCCTCCACTTCCACTCATTTTAAAGACTCTCGTGAAGTTGCGAAGGGACAAGGGGCTAATGATTCTGATAGCCCCTCATTGGCCACGCAAGGTCTGGTTTCCAATTCTCCATGACCTCTCAGTACACCGGCACATTCCTTTGGGGAAGGACCCGCTTCTGATCACTCAGAACAATGGCTTCCTTCATCACCCCAACCTCCAGGCCCTCTCCCTGGCTGCCTGGATGTTGAAAGGTTAATACGTCAACCTCTTAACCTTTCAGAGCTGGTTTCCCGTGTCCTAGTAGCTTCATGAAAGCCTTCCATGAGGCAGTCTTACCATTATAAGTGGAACAGGTTTATGGTGAGGTGTACTTCCATGTCCATCGATCCCTTCACGTGTTCCACACCGAAGTTTCTGGACTATCTCTGGCACCTGTCAGTCAGGCCTCAAAACTTCTTCTATCAGGGTACATGTCAGTGCGGTAGCTGCCTTCCATAAAGGTGTCGGGGATGTACCTATTTCAGTACAACGCCTTGTATAACACACTTTTTGAAGGGCTTGCTCCACCTTAAACCTCCACTGCGCCCTCCGGCCCCTTCCTGGGACCTCAACATGGTTTTGGGGCGGCTCATGAAACCGCCGTTTGAGCCTCTCCAATCCTGTGATCTCTGCTATCTCACCTGGAAAGTGATTTTTCTTTTGGCGATCACATCCCTTCGCAGAGTTAGTGAGTTACAGGCCTTGGTCACCTACCTGCCTTACACTAAACTTCTGCATGACAGGGTAGTACTCCGCACACACCCTAAGATTTTGCCTAAGGTAGTATTGGAGTTTCATATCAATCAATCCATTATACTACCCACCTTCTTTCCCAGGCCCCATTCAAATCCAGGAGAACAGGCTCTGCATACCCTTGACTGTAAACATGCTCTAGCATTCTATCTAGACCTTACAGATGCCCACAGGAAATACACTCAATTGTTTGTTTCCTTTGATCCCATCAAATTGGGTAAACCTGTGGGTAAGCAGACTCTCTCCTCCTGGTTAGTGGACTGTATTTCTTTTTGCTATCCGCAGGCAGGCATTCCGCTTCAAGACCGTGTCAAGGCAACTCTATCAGGGCCATGGCAACATCAGTAGCGCACCTACGCTCTGTGCCACTTGCTGACATCTGTAAGGCTGCTACCTGGAGCTCTCTCCACACCTTCGCAGCCCAATATTTAGACAAGGCTGGCAGTCAAGATTCCATCTTCGACCAGTCTGTGCTACGCAACTTATTTGCGAACTGAGGTACCAACATCCTTCCGCCAACCCGTTAGGGTTCAGGATGCCCTTTACCAAATTCCACCCCAGTTCTTGTGCCTGTTGCACGTATTTGGGTACATTTGGTGCATTGCTCGGGCATCCTCAGCTCGGTACTCACCCATATGTGAGGACTACCATCCTGCTTGTCCTGTGAGAAAGCAGAGTTGCTTACCTATAACAGGTGTTCTCACAGGACAGCAGGATGTTAGTCCTCACGAAACCTGCCCACCATCCCGCGGAGTTGGGTTTGTTTACGTTTCTTATTTTATTTTTGCATGTACTTTTTACTATAAGACAAGACTGAAGGGGGATCCCTGCTGGCTGCAGGGTTAGTGCTATGCTGGGCATGCCCAGTAGGTGCCAGTCAAAGTTCTAGAAATTTTGACAAGTGTTCCGTGATTGGGCTCCATCCTGATGATGTCACCCATATGTGAGGACTAACATCCTGCTGTTCTGTGAGAACACCTGTTACAAGTAAGCAACTCTGCTTTTTAAGTCCCATTTTGGTGCCGTTTTTCATTGCTTTTAAAGGGACAGTCTGGTGATCCCCACAACACAGCATGGCATTGGTCTCTTGAAAAGCAACAATGGCTGCTAAAGGCTGCAAGAAGCTCTGGTCCTAAAATACAAAAAGAATTGGATAACCAAAGACACAGAATTGGTAATTAATAAAAATACTACACCCCCAGGAAGAAGCAAATAGCTTAACGGATTGGATGCTTATGAAGCATCTAGTTACATAGAAACATAGAAATAACGGCAGAAAAGGACCAAATGATCTCCCCAGCCTGCCCATGCCAGCATTTGCTGCACTGTGCAGGTTACCCTCATGCTCATCAGTTTCCCAGACCGTAAAAGTTAGGGCCCTTGGATGCTGTTTGAATCCAATTTCCCTGAAGCACCACCACGGAAGCAGAGAGCAGTGCTGGAGCTGCCTGAAAAGCATCAGGCTTAGTGATTAAGGTTAGTAAAAGCTGCATCAGAATGTTACCCACATGTTTATTTGTTCCCCAAACCATAAAAGTCAGGGCCCTAGGACTGCTGCCTGAATCCAGTTCCCTTTTTCTCACTGCCGTTGAAGCAGAGAGCAATGATGGAGTTGCATTAAGCCTTGATACTGTTATTTGTTAAGGGTAGCAATTGCTACACCAGCAAGTTACCTCCAGTTACCTCCATGCACTCTTTTCTTTATTTCCATCCTCTAGCCTTTAGGGATCCACAGTGTTTATCCCACACCCCTTTGAATTCCTTCACTGTTTTCGTCTTCACCACCTCCTCCGGAAGGGCATTTCCAGGCATTCACCACCTGACATTTCCTGACATTGATTCTGAGTCATCCTCCTTGGAGTTTTATTTCATGACCCCTAGTTCTATTGATTTCTTTCCAACAAAAAAGGTTTGACAATTATACATCATTTAAAATCTTTCAGGTATCTGAAGATCTGTATCATATATCCCCTGCACCTCCTCTCTTCCAGGGTATACATATTCATATACTTCAGCCTGTCCTCATAAGTCATTCAATGCTGACCCCTCACCATTTTGGTCGCTCTTTGGACCGCCTCTATCTTGTCTTTATCCTTTTTGAGATATGGGCACCAGTACTGAATGTAGTAATCCAGGTGAGGCCTCACCAAAGCCCTTTACGAGAGCATTATCACCTCTTTTTGTTACTGGTTATTCCTCTCTCTATGCAGCCCAGCATTCATCTGGCTTTAGCTATCGCCGCATGAAATTGCTTCACAGCCTTCAAATCATTAGACACTTTCACACCAAGGTCCTTCTCCCAGTCCGTGCGCATTAGTCTTTTACCGCCCATCGCATACAGCTCTTTTGGATTGCCGCACCCCAGATAAGAGCTGTAGCCAGGCAATTCGGCACCTATGGCCAAGTGAAAAATTGCACCCTACCCATTACACAACACATGACACCATGAATTGGGAGACTCTATTCCTTATTTGTACAGCAATGCCCATGGCCACTGCAAGGATATTAGGTGCCCTAGGAAAACATTTTAGCCTCATACCCCCTACCACATCACACCCTCCTCACACACAATTAAAAATTATGCCTTTATAATAGATTTTACATGAAAAAGAACATTAAAAGCACAGTCTTCTGTGGCAAAAATATCACTCACAACATGTATATTTACATGCATTGCTGAGGAGCCAATCAGAAAACCTTGCAAAAAAGCAAGTGATACTTGGAACCTACCGTATTTTTCGCTCCATAAGACGCACTTTTTTTCCCCCAAAAGTGGGGGGAAAATGTATGTGCGTCTTATGGAGCGAATATAAAAAAACAAACAAAAATCTAACAACCCCCCCCCCCTGACTCCCCCAACACCTGCCGACTTAATTTACTGCAACTCCCCACCTTCCTGACCCCCCCAAGACCTGCCAAATGTCCCTGGTGGTCCAGCGGGGGTCCAGGAGCGGTCCGGGAACGATCTCCTGGGCTTCGGCTGTCGGCTGCCAGTAAACAAAATGGCGCCGACGGCCCTTTGCCCTCACTATTGTCACTGAGACCGACCAATAGCAGCGGTCGGTCCCAGTGACATAGTGAGGGCAAAGGGCCGTCGGCGCCATTTTGATTACTGGCAGCCGACGGCCCACGCTCAGGAGATTGTTCCCAGACCGCTCCTGGACCCCCGCTGGACCACTAGGGACGTTTGGCAGGTCTTTGGGGGGGTCAGGAGGGTGGGGGGTTGCAGTAAATTAAGTCAGCAGGTCTTGGGGGGGTCAGGAGGGTGGGGGTTGTTAATTTAAAGGGTTGGGATGGGGTTTTTTTTTGGGGGGGGGGGAGGGGTTCCCAGAGAAAGAAACGTTTTCTGATCTGGGGAGTGGACCGAAATGGCCCTCCCCAGACCCGAAAACAAAATAGGGAGAAAAAAAAAAGCTATGCACTCCCCTAATTTGCTCCATAAGACGCCCAGACGCAGAGCTGGTTTAGCACAATTTTTTTTTTTTTTTAATTTTCCCCCTCTGAATCCTAGGTGCGTCTTATGGTCAGGTGCGTCTTATGGAGCGAAAAATACGGTATATGATATTAGGCCTAGTGTTATGCATCTTGGGCACGGGCATGACCCCGGGGAGCCACTCAATCAGCAACAACCCTACCTATGAAAGTTAATATTATAAATATTACACCAGGCTTAAAATAGTAATAAACCCCCTATTAGGAACATAAGAACATGCCATACTGGGTCAGACCAAGGGTCCATCAAGCCCAGTATCCTGTTTCCAATCGTGGCCAATCCAGGCCATAAGAACCTGGCAAGTACCCAAAAACTAAGTCTATTCCATGTTACAGTTGCTAGTAATAGCAGTGGTTATTATCTAAGTCAACTTAATTAACAGCAGGTAATGGACTTCTCCTCCAAGAACTTATCCAAACCTTTTTTAAACACAGCTTTACTAACTGCACTAACCACATCCTCTGGCAACAAATTCCAGAGTTTAATTGTGCGTTGAGTGAAAAAGAACTTTCTCCGATTAGTTTTAAATGTGCCACATGCTAACTTCATGGAGTGCCCCCTAGTCTTTCTATTATCCGAAAGAGTAAAAAACCGATTCACATCTACCCGTTCTAGACCTCTCATGATTTTAAACACCTCTATCATATCCCCCCTCAGCTGTCTCTTCTCCAAGCTGAAAAGTCCTAACCTCTTTAGTCTTTCCTCTCAGGGGAGTTGTTCCATTCCCCTTATCATTTTGGTAGCCCTTCTCTGTACCTTCTCCATCGCAATTATATCTTTTTTGAGATGCGGCGACCATAATTGTACACAGTATTCAAGGTACGGTCTCACCATGGAGCGATACAGAGGCATTATGACATTTTCCGTTTTATTCACCATTCCCTTTCTAATAATTCCCAACATTCTGTTTGCTTTTTTGACTGCCGCAGCACACTGAACAGACGATTTCAATGTGTTATCCACTATGACGCCTAGATCTCTTTCTTGGGTAGTAGCACCTAATGTGGAATCTAACATTGTGTAACTATAGCATGGGTTATTTTTCCCTATATGCATCACCTTGCACTTATCCACATTAAATTTCATCTGCCATTTTGATGCCCAATTTTCCAGCCTCACAACGTCTTCCTGCAATTTATCACAATCTGCTCTTGATTTAATACTCTGAACAGTTTTGTATCATCTGCAAATTTAATTACTTCACTTGTCGTATTTCTTTCCAGATCATTTATAAATATATTGAAAAGTAAGGGTCCCAATACAGATCCCTGAGGCACTCCACTGCCCATTCCCTTCCACTGAGAAAATTGTCCATTTAATCCTACCCTCGGTTTCCTGTCTTTTAGCCAGTTTTTAATCCACGAAAGGACATTGCCACCTATCCCATGACTTTTTATTTTTCCTAGAAGCCTCTCATGAGGAACTTTGTCAAATGCCTTCTGAAAATCCAAGTACACTACATCTACCGGTTCACCTTTATCCACATGTTTATTAACTCCTTCAAAAAAGTGAAGCAGATTTGTGAGGCAAGACTCGCCTTGGGTAAAGCCATGCTGACTTTGTTCCATTAAACCATGTCTTTCTATATGTTCTGTGATTTTGATGTTTAGAACACTTTCCACTATTTTTCCTGGCACTGATGTCAGGCTAACCGGTCTGTAGTTTCCCGGATCGCCCCTGGAGCCCTTTTTAAATATGGGGGTTACATTAGCTATCCTCCAGTCTTCAGGTACAATGGATGATTTTAATGATATGTTACATATTTTTACAAATAGGTCTGAAATTTCATTTTTTAGTTCCTTCAGAACTCTGGGATGTATACCATCCGGTCCAGGTGATTTACTACTCTTAAGTTTGTCAATCAGGTCTACCACATCTTCTAGGTTCACCATGATTTGGTTCAGTCCATCTGAATCATTACCCATGAAAACCTTCTCCAGTAGGGGTACCTCCCCAACATCCTCTTCAGTAAACACCGAAGCAAAGAAATCATTTAATCTTTCCGCGATGGCCTTATCTTCTCTAAGTGCCCCTTTAATCCCTCGATCATCTAACGGTCCAACGGACTTCCAGAACAATCCAAGCTGTTATAGATTCCTACGTAGAAACTACACACTAAGGGGTAGATTTTATAATTTAGTGCGAACGCATACTTTTGTTCGTGCATCAGGCACGAACAAGAGTACGCGGGATTTCAATAGATACGCGCGTATCCATTAAAATCCGGGATCGGCGCGCGCAAGGCTGCCAATTTTGGGCAGCCTGCACGCGCCGAGCCGCGCAGCCTGCCTCCGTTCCCTCCGAGGCCACTCCGAAATTGGAGCGGCCTCTGAGGGAACTTTCTTTCGCCTTCCCCTCCCTTCCCCTCCCTAACCCACCCCCCGGCCCTATCTAAACCCCTCCCTACCTTTATTGCCGGATTTATGCCTGCCGGAGGCAGATGTGAATCTGCGCGCGCCAGCGGGCTGCTGGCGCGCCATCACCCAACCCGGGGGCTGTTCCGGAGGGCGCGGCCACGCCCCCGGAATGCCCCCGGGCCGAAAGCACGCCCGTGGCGCTGCCCCTGAAACGTCATGTTGCCCGCGCCATGCCCCCGAAATGCCACGTCGCAACCGCCACGCCCCCACCACGCCCCCGGCGTGCCTCTCCATGCAAGCCTCGGGACTTACGCGCGTCCCGGGGCTTGCGCGTGCCGCCGAGCCTATGCAAAACACAGATAGACCCTCAAATACAAAGAGATCATACAGTGTAAACAGAAATGTACAAAAACTGAACTGGAAACCAAAACGAGTCAGACTTTGTGTGCAGTGCAACAATGGAAATACAGAACCTCATAAAAGCATCAAACAATAAAATCAAGAAATATAAAGGAAGTTTGATTACCGTAAACGGTGTTTCCGTAGATAGGATGAATTAGCCATGCTGTCATGGGATCTGTCGGTCAGGTCCGGGAGGTGGAGCTTGTCAAAGCAGAGATCAGAGCTTTGGTCTCTGCGGCTGCGCGTGTGTTCGCCATGTGCGCAGCAGTCTTGTGCGCCGATACTTCTTCAGGCGCGGATATGTTATGCGCCGTTGTTTTATGCGCAGAAGGCATCTTAGGCGCAGAAGTTCTAGGCGCCGAGATTTTTGTCGCCAGTGTCTCCTGCGCCGACAATTCAGGCTCTATGGATTGTTTAAAATCCGATGGCCTTTGCCGGCTCGCCAAGTCCTTACCTCCAAGATTGGAGGATTGAGGATCCCACGATGATGCCCTCTTTTGAGGGAGCTGGTAAGATTGCAGGGCCATTTCACGAATGAGCCTCCGATGGCTCTGGTGAGGCAAAAAGTTCCTGAAGCCTGTAGGCCCGTTGTTTCAGGGCTCTTGGAGACATCCTCGAACAAAATTCACAATCTTCACGATTGTGATCTGGCCCCAGGCATCGGTAACATTGGTCATGGCCATCCGTGACCAACATTACCTTGTCACAATTACATGGTTTAAACCCCGATTTTGACATGTCTTATTTTATTAACGCTGAGGAGAAGAACAGCTCCGTGTGCGATCCCGCGCGTGGAAAGAACAGACTGAGGAGATTCCGTTACTTTCCTGCGCGGGAACACACGCGCAGCCACAGAGAGCAAAGCTCTGATCTCTGTTTTGACAAGCTCTGCCTCCCGGACCTGATTGACAGATCCCATGACAGCATGGCTAATTCAGCCCTGCTATTGACGGGAAAACTATCAATCATAATAGTTAACTATACTAATACAAAAAATAAATATTTCAAAACATCCAATAATTAGAAACGCATCTAAAAATATTCTAAATGGCAATATAATATTCGAAATTATTGGATACATCAAATAACACTCAATAAATTAAAACTAATTAGGAAATTTTAAAAAATCCCCCACTTTCCATACCAGTATGTTACGATTCTATCCACGGCCAGAGCCGCGGGTAGCCTCTCACCTCTGTTTTTACCTCCTTCTTATGCGGCGTGGAGGCCGTCGACGTCTGTACTGTGCAGTGGGAGGAAGCTGCCGCTGTGCCTTCTATAGGGCTGTTGCCGCCGTCCTCTCCTCCCATGCGGCTGGAGCCGCTCAGGTACTGCCCTTGCAGTCAGGAGGCCGCCGAAGACGTTTCCACATGGCCCGGAGGCCACCAACATTTCTGCTGCTGCGGCAAGGTGCTGCTCTGCTCCTCCATGCGGCCTGGAGGCCGCCGACGTCATCTTCTTTCCTGTGGCATGGAGCCGCCCTCAGCCTCATCTTTGCGGCCGGAATGCCGCCGCTCACGTCGGGGGCATGTTCTGCGGCCTAGCATTGCTCCTGCTTCACTCAGTGGCAGGGATGCCGCTCTCCAGGGTCCTGTCCTAGGCACGAGGCTGCACCTCTCTTCTATTCTTAAAGGGCCAGCGTGGGAGTGGTCCCATGGCCCCACCTGATGACGTCTTTGTGGGTGTGTCTTCAGCCCTATAAGAAGGGCCTGTCTTCATTGCTTCGGTGCCTTCACAAGGAGGCAATCCTCCTTAGGACTTCTCTGCATTCCAGCTTCTGCTAGGCATTCCGTTCCATGTTGGAATTCCATGTCTTCGTCTTCACCTAGGTCTCTCATCGGATCCCATGTCTTCATCTGTCCAGTTCCTGATGTTCCGATGTCCTTCTCTTCTAATCTCCTGATGTTCTAGATGTTTCGTCCTTCAGATCCCCTGAAGTCTAGATGTCCTGCTCTCCTGATGTCTTCGCGTCCAGATGACCTCTTATCCAGATGCTTCTTTCCTCAGCAGCGCAAGCCTCCAGAAGATCCTGGCTTTTAATGTTCCTTGCACCGAGTCCCGTCTCAGTGTTCCTTGCTCAGAGGTCCCGTCTCTGAGTTCCTTGCTCCGAGTGCCGTCGCCGAGCTTCTACTCCGAATCATGAATCCTGTCCGGGTCTTCGGTGTCCCTTGCGTCTGTCTCCGTCTGTGACTAAGAACACTGCTTAAACCTGTTCCAGTTCAGCGTGGTCCATGCCTTGCCTTGATTGCCTCTGGAGGGCGCACCTTGGTGCAGGCCTCGCCGGAGTCTTCGTCTTGTAACCTCCAAGCAACCTGAGTCGGGAACCACCAGTGTGGTCTATGACCTGCCTTGACTGGCTGTGTAGGGTGAGTGGTGTGGCAGCACCTATTCAGAATTCATGATCTTGTGACTTTGTCAGAGTCCTTCAAGTATCCTGAGCCTCGTCTCATCCTTCAAGTATCCTGACTCTTTGTCTGAACCTGTTTGTTCCAGCCCTCAGTCTCTGTTCATCCTGTCGCATCTGCTGTTCCCGTACGACAGGTCCGAAAGGGCTATCGAGTGGCCGGAGGGCTACTCCAGAGACCAACATTGCTTTGTTGGGTCTCTCTGATGCGTTCAGGTACGGCAGAGGCTAGGGGCCCTTCTCTCTAGCCTTTCCGCCCGTGCTTGGGCACTCCTTTCCTGCCTTGGCGCTTTCCCGGAGCTCCTTTGTGGTCGCATCATGGCCCAAGGGTACACATTCTCTTCCAAAATGGGATCACTTCCAGCGTTCCCCGTAACACTGTAAATTTTGATTTCCAGATGCCCTGAGATTGTTGTGGATTTAAAAGGGGGCAGGGGTTGTTGCACACAAACTTTCTCCTCTCTCTCAAATGCTCAATGATACATACACACATAAACGCAATCATATACACACATGCATACAGACTCTTTCATATGCTCAGTCATACAGGCACACACACACTCTCTCTCTCACACGCTGAGTCATATATTTGCGTAAATTGTTATTGTCATTGAGTAAATAATTGTTATTGTCACTGAGTTACTTTCTGCTTTGTCTTCTTCTTCCCCCAGTTCCATCACCTCTGTTTCATTGTAACTTTGCCTGCCTTTGCTATGTTAAAGTTTAAAGTTATTGTACCCCAGTTCCTTGAAAACCGACATGATATGATTGTATCATGAATGCCGGTATAAAAAAGCACTAAATAAATAAATAAAATATATACACACACATGCTCTCTCTCATGCTCAATCATACAAACACACGCTTTGACTCTCATGCTCAGTCATACACACGTACATACTATTTCTCATGATCAGTCATACATACATAGACACACACATACTGACTCATGCTTAATTATATATATATATACACACACACGCCATCTCATGCTCAGTCATAAACACACACATGCTCTGGCTCTCCTGCTGTTTCACGTTTCCCCCCCTGGAAGACAAGGAGCAGCAGCATCCTTCTTCTTCAGCCTGGGCAGCCACTAGACTTTTCCTTTGTGCTGCTAAACTCTGGGCCTTGCTGCTTCGACTTCTGACTGTGACGAGGGGCAGGGGGAGTGGAGGTTGATGCTGCTTCTTTCTCCTGCGTGTCCTGCTCCTAACTGCATGCAGAGGGGGTGTGGAGATGCAGACTTTTCTTGCAGCTATGCAGACCGTGCTCCTTCTGACTGTTCAGGTGAGAAAGGGGGGGGGGGGGGTGTTTTGAGAAGCCAATGCTGCTTCTTTTGGCTCTGCGGCCATGCTTCTTATGACTGCCGGGGTGGGGGTAGAGGAGAGGGGAGTGGAATGGAAGGGAGGTCAGATCTACTGCTAGTGTGCCTCCACAGCCACATTTTATCTGACTGCTAGGACAAGGGATGTGGAGGTCCGATGCTGTTTGTTGCAATTCCATGGACTGTACCTTCTGACTGCAGGGGGCAGGAGAGAGGCCGATGTTTCCCTCTGTCAACCAGTCCAGAGTTCTGCAGGAGGAGCTCCAAAGCTTCTTTTGAGCTGGGTGGCAGCACTGGTGATTTTTTTTATTTTAATTTGGACAATCCCCTTTCAGGGACAGCCCTGATGATAAACAGAACTCCAGAAGGAGGCACAGCAGTTCGGGTAGCAGATGGAGGAAAGAGAAATGCACCCCCCCCCCCCCCCCCCCCCGGTAGATGGCACCTATGGCTTGAGGACATATCGGCCATAGGCTAACTATGGCTCTGCCTGAACTAGAACAATCATGTGTTTTCCCCAAGTTGTAAAGAAGAGAAATATCTCATTTTGTACAGTTAGAGGATGTTAGAGGACCCAGGATGAACTCAAGGAATTATTGCGGCAATTTTCAAAGGGTTTAGGTTTTGTGGGCATTAAAAAAAAAACTGAATGCTAATAGCCAATAAGAGAAAGATTTTTAGTCTTTTTTTTAATAAGATATTTTATAATTGGAGCAGTGTTTACCAGACAATGCAGAGGAAATGCCAGCTCAGCTCTTCTGAGCCATCGCACTTAGTTAAATACATCACTATCTCTAACATACGAATAAGTTAGTTTGTTTACTTAATATTTTCCTAATTGGTTGGCATTATAATTTTATCTCATATTTGCTAATAAGACTGGATTCTTGTAGATCATATGATTTCTTGTAAATTGAGACCAAAAGGCAGACCTTTAATTAGCTTTTTTGTATTTCAGCAGCCATGGCTATTCCTGCAAGTTTGATTAGTGCTCTCTCACTGCTGTAATTATCTTTATGTCTTCACCACTAGCAAACTTCTCTGGTTTCATAGAAAAACCTTCTCAAAGCACCTAACTGTAAGAGTTAGGTCCCTAAACTGGCAACTTTGAAAATTAACTAAATTTAGCTCCCTGAAAAGTGGGCGGAGCAAATGGAGGAGGTAAGTTAAGCACTTAGGGCTTGACTTTAAAAAACATTTACATGGTAAAACTGGGTTTTACTTGAGTAAATGCACTTTTCTTGAGTAAGTGGGCTTTTGAAAATTGCTACAATATATTCCATTGAATTGTCTGTAGGATTTAGTCGCATAAGTGCACTTTACTCGAGTAAATGGCTTTTGAAAATTGGTACGATAGTATGTTGCATTTACATGCGTACCTCCTTTGAAAAGTACCTACTATAGTACCAAATCTAGGAAAAAAAAATCAGTCAGTGTTTATACTGTAATCCACTTATTGTGGTTTTAAATTAGGAAAGGTGGGCTATAAAATATTTTTAATTAAATTTAATTTTCAGTCAAAAACCTAGGGCCCTAAGTTTGACTGAAAACTTTCCTGAAGTCAATATCCATCTAACTTCAAACAAGCATTTTATAAAGAGACGGGAGAATAGGAAATATTTAGAAACAGGCAGAAGAACACCGGCACACAGCATTTAGGATTGTACAGTAGAGTGGTCCATGAACTCTACATCACTATAAACATAATTGTAACACTATGAATAGTGAATTTTACCCGTGAACAGTACCTTACTAGTACATTTGGTCATGACCTACTCCACTAAACAATTGATTGTCCTTAATGATATATTGTAACTGAACCTTTAGCGGCACCTGTTAGAATGTATTACTGTACGCCCTCACCTACATTCATTTACGTGCCCTCATGTAAACCGTTGCGATGGTATATAACTTAGCGACGGTATAGGAAAGATTTTAAATAAATAAATAAATTCATTTAAATGTTTAGTTTTGAATATTGACCTCCTTAACCTTAGGCATCTGAAGTACAAAGATCAGACGCTCAGCTTTCTTTGAATATAATTCTGAAATTTTTCTCTTTCATTTGCTCAATTTTTTTTTTTTTCTGCAGTGTATCAACCTCAGGATGTGGAGGAATACTTCCGAAATCTGGTAAAGAAAATCAACGAAGAATGCGAAGATATTCTGCCGGTAACTTGCTTTTTTTTCAGGAAGTCTTTAGTTCAAAACGAATCCAAAGAAGTTCTTCAACTCTGCAGTTCAGTTGAAAGTGAAATGAGCTCTCTGTGCTGTGCTATTATTCTCATGCACCTCACAAAATCAGCAAGTAATAAATATTGTTCTGTTTATGGATGTGGATGAGCATCATCTCTTTATATATTCTAAAGTTTTTTTTATATATAGTACTTCATATTGAAATGCCTCTTAAAAAAAAAATCTGTTTACATAGAAATTTCCATTCTAGAGCCAGGTGTCACATAACAGTTTAAAGTTAGCTGAAAAATGCTAATTTGAAAAAAAGCTGTGTGACTGATAAAGGGTTCAGGCTGCTGTCAGAAGGGTTCAAGGTGCTGTCTGCCATAATCACAGTTAATCCTCAAATTCCAGCATCACAATTCTGCTTCCTGTTTCACTCTGCTGCTAAGTAGGAAGTAGAAGCAGAATGTTGGAAGTTGCGGCCAGCCATGGCTGTGATTAAGAACATAAGAAAATGCCATACTGGGTCAGACCAAGGGTCCATCAAGCCCAGCATCCTGTTTCCAACAGTGGCCAATCCAGGCCATAAGAACCTGGCAAGTACCCAAAAACTAAGTCTATTCCATGTAACCATTGCTAATGGCAGTGGCTATTCTCTAAGTGAACTTAATAGCAGGTAATGGACTTCTCCTCCAAGAACTTATCCAATCCTTTTTTAAACACAGCTATACTAACTGCACTAACCACATCTTCTGGCAACAAATTCCAGAGTTTAATTGTGTGTTGAGTAAAAAAGAACTTTCTCCGATTAGTTTTAAATGTGCCCCATGCTAACTTCATGGCGTGCCCCCTAGTCTTTCTACTATCCGAAAGAGTAAATAACAGATTCATATCTACTCATTCTAGACCTCTCATGATTTTAAACACCTCTATCATATCCCCCCTCAGTCATCTCTTCTCCAAGCTGAAAAGTCCTAACCTCTTTCCCTGTACGTACCAGGATCAGTCCAGGACACCTGGGTTGTGACTCCGCACCAGTAGATTGAGACAGATTAAAACTTGTGGGCGGAGCCATATATGCCTTTGTGCCAGTCACAGCCCCTCAGTCTTACTTTGTCTCCAGTAGATGGTTCAGGTCCAGTCACAGCCCTGCCTGACCTGATTCGTGTGATTAGTCAGGTTTGATTTTTGGGCTAGTTTTGTTAGGCCTAATTGTTGTATACCAAATTGGGTTTTGTTTTAATTCTTAGTCCCGGGTGCCCTGCCTCCCAGGGGGGTTGAGAGGTCCTGAGGGGACTACCCTCCCCCGGTTGAGGCCGCTGCCAGGGTCGAGGACCCGGCTGGGCTAGTGGCAGCATCAGGGGTGACACCGGGGAGCCCGGTTCACTCACCCCTGCAGGAAATAGGGCTTTCAGAACCAGGGACAGCGTGTCTTTTTGTAAAAAAAAAAAAAAAAGTTTTACTTTTATTCTTGCGGCAGCGCAGTTGCGGCGGGAAGGCCTTCTGGTTCACCCTTACCTTGACGATTGGCTGATTCGGGCGAAGTCAGAGAGGCTGTGTCGGCAGGCGGTGGCCAGGGTGCTACAGCTCTTGCAGTCCCTGGGCTGGATGGTCAACTACAACAAGAGTCATCTGGAACCCACTCAGTCCTTGGAGTATCTTGGAGCCGTTTTCGATACGAAACGGGGCAGAGTGGTTCTCTCTCAGGAACGGATATGCAAACTACAGTCTCAGGTGCGGCGTCTTTTGTCTCTACACCGCCTGCGAGTCTGCGATTACTTGACGGTTCTGGGGTCTATGGCCTCCACGCTGGCGTTAGTCCCTTGGGCGTTCGCTCACCTGCGGCCGCTGCAGTCTTCATTGCTTTCCCGCTGGAAGCCGGTTTCAGAGGAGTTTTATCTTCCACTGCCTCTCGAGAGTCAAGCGCGCTCCAGCCTGAGCTGGTGGCTGGATTCCCAACATCTCTCCTGTGGAGTATCTCTTCTGGTTCCCAACTGGACGGTGGTGACCACGGATGCCAGTCTTTCCGGCTGGGGTGCAGTTTGCCAAGGGAAATCGGTTCAGGGTCTGTGGTCAGAGTCTCAGACCCGGTGGTCTATCAACCGCCTGGAGTCCAGGACGGTTCGTCTGGCATTGCAAGCCTTTCTACCCCTCGTACGAGGAAAGGAGGTTCGGGTATTGTCGGACAACGCTACCACCGTGGCTTACATCAATCGCCAGGGCGGGACGAGAAGCCCTCAAGTAGCGGAGGAAGCGCGTTCTTTGATGGTCTGGGCAGAGCGGCATCTCAGCGATCTCGCTGCGTCTCACATAGCAGGAGTCGACAATGTCCAGGCAGACTTCCTCAGCCGGCACCACCTGGATCCCGGAAAGTGGGAGCTGGCGGACGAGGCGTTTTTTTTTTCATTTTCAAGAGTTGGGGAACGCCCCACATGGACCTGATGGCCACGTGGCACAACGCAAAGGCTCCGAGATTTTACAGTCGACGCCGAGAAAGGGGAGCAGAGGGGGTCGACGCGTTGGCACTTCCCTGGCCGGCGGAGGTGCTTCTGTATGTGTTCCCACCGTGGCCCATGATCGGCAAGATCCTGCGGCGCATAGAATTGCACCCGTCCAACGTGATCATGGTAGCGCCGGAGTGGCCGTGCCGTCCGTGGTTTGCGGACCTGGTCCAGTTGTCGGGGGCGGCACCCCTTCGCCTACAGGGGTTTCCGGGGCTCCTTCATCAGGGCCCCGTCTGTTTGGAGGATGCGGATCACTTCTGTCTCGCGGCCTGGCTTTTGAGAGGTATCGATTGAAGCAGAAAGGCTACTCTGACGCGGTAGTTGCCACGTTGCTGAGATCCAGGAAGCAGTCTACGTCTCTGGCTTATGTTCGAGTCTGGGTAGTTTTTGAGGAGTGGTGCGTGGAGCGGGGTCTGGATCCCACTTCCGCTGCTATTCCCGATATTTTGGCTTTTCTCCAGGCTGGGCTGGCCAAAGGCTTAGCGTGCAGTTCCCTACGGGTCCAAGTAGCGGCGCTTGGTTGTTTGCGGGGTAAGGTCCGGGGAGTCTCCCTGGCTCTCCACCCGGATATCTCCCGTTTTCTTCGGGGGGCGAAACACCTCCGTCCTCCTTTGCGGCTCCCTTGTCCGTCTTGGAACCTCAACTGGGTGCTCTCGGCCTTATGCTCAGCTCCGTTTGAGCCCCTGAAGCGTTCTACGATCAAAGATCTCACGTTGAAGACTGTATTCCTGGTAGCGATTGCGTCGGCTCGCCGGGTTTCCGAGTTGCAGGCCCTGTCCTGTAGGGAGCCCTTCTTGCGCATTTCCGATTCGGGGGTTTCCTTGCGGACGGTTCCCTCCTTCCTGCCTAAGGTCGTGTCGGCTTTTCATTTGAATCAATCGGTTGAGCTTCCCGCTTTCACGGTTGGGGAGTCTTCAGACCCGAAATCGAGAGACTTGAGAAAACTAGAAGTGCGGAGGTCCCTTCTTCGCTATCTAGAGGTCACTAATTCTTTTTGGTTGACGGATCATCTGTTTGTGTTGACGTCGGGTCCGAAGAAAGGTTCTGCGGCGTCCCGCATGACGATCGCCCGTTGGCTCAAGGAGGCCATTGGTTCCGCGTACATTATGCGGGGTAAATCACCGCCGGTGGGTCTTCGAGCTCATTCGACGCGATCTCATGCTGCGTCTTGGGCGGAATCTTCTCAGGTGTCTCCTCAAGAGATTTGCAGGGCGGCAACCTGGAAATCGTTGCATACCTTCATTAAACATTACCGGTTGGATGTTCAGGCTACTGATGCTGGGGGATTTGGTGAGAGGGTACTCCGAGCGGGACTCTCTGCTTCCCACCCTCGGTAAGTTAGCTCTGGTACATCCCAGGTGTCCTGGACTGATCCTGGTACGTACAGGGAAAGGAAAATTAGTTTTCTTACCTGATAATTTTCGTTCCTGTAGTACCAAGGATCAGTCCAGGATCCCGCCCGCAGTGCTGACCCCTTGTTTGTTCGCTCTCCCGGTTGGGGAGTCTGGTTCCTGTAGGGGTGTTGGAGTTATTTTTACCTAGCAAGTTTCTATGGTTAGCTATGTTGTCTTATGGTTTTTCTACTTTGACATTACGTATGACTGAGGGGCTGTGACTGGCACAGGGGCATATATGGCTCCGCCCACAAGTTTTAATCTGTCTCCATCTACTGGTGCGGAGTCACAACCCAGGTGTCCTGGACTGATCCTTGGTACTACAGGAATGAAAATTATCAGGTAAGAAAACTAATTTTCCTTTAGTCTTTCCTCATAGGGGAGTTGTTCCATTCCCCTTATCCTTTTGGTAGCCCTTCTCTGTACCTTCTCCGTCGCAATTATATCTTTTTTGAGATGCGGCGACCAGAGATTGACAGCAGCATGAAATTTCCAGGCCCTCAAGTTGCCACAAATGATTTTTTATACAATATCAGTTTTCAGGTAATTGCTGAATTATTATCCCATATCAAATGGTTGTATAATAAATATCATTTCTGTAATGGCTGCAAGCCTCTATTTCCTAAATGGACACTTCAATATGAAATCTCCCTTTTGAACTTCCTGATTCCCTTTACTTACCTTCTCTTTCCTTTCTGTTGGCTGACTGCTTCCCATTATGAAATGTCAATTATGTATTGAGAAGCTTTAAAATGATACGAAATGCTGTTAAAAAAGAGTCACTGTTATTTTCATTTCACTGATGCTTCAAAACCCTTAAGGTATCTTTCTGAAAACTGCTTTGATGCTCTTCTGTAGAAGGCAACTTTAAAGTTAACCTGTACAAACGTCAACCTTTCATGATATTTTATGGCTATTTCACCCCAAGGTCTTGCATCGTAACCATGATGTTACAAAATAATACTTTATAAAAATAATACATACAGCACTTTGAAATGCTAAGAACAGTTAACCCAGGAAACTGTTTACCAAAATGTGCTAACGTGCATTGTTGTACGTAAACATGCATTTTTAGTAAACAGCCCCATTAGGATTAATAGAGTCTATTTACTAATAATGCACATATGATAAATTGGCCCCTCAATCAGAAGCTAGAGCTCAATAGCATTCATCTGTTCTGTAGATCCAGTCATTATTTGTGTGCATTGTTAGAAATGGTTAAAAAAGAGGTTTAAAGAGATACAACAAAATAATATATAGGGTTGTATGAGAATGATAAAAGAAATGACCACAAATGATAAAATGACAAAGAGACAAACAAACATTTAAATAGGGCAAGAGTAATAAGACTGGAATACATGAAAGCAAAACACTTATTAACATGAAAACAGCATCTATGGGAGCAATTTTCACATTGTTTGCATTGAGGTAAAGACCATGGTACATTTTACACCTGGTCTTTGAATCAATATTAAAAGTGAAAATATCCGCAAACATTTGCACTTGCTTTTTCTACAAATCCTTTTTCCTTGGAAAGTAAAATACATAGATTTGGAATGCAATCTATAGGGCCCTATTTACTAAACATTTGTCCCATAGACACAAAATGGGAGAAAACCTTTAGTAAATAACCCCCTATGTGCGTTATTTCCCATCCCTCACTGTAAATGCTCTGGGGAAGCAAGCTTAAAGTACATGCCCTGCGGGACACCACACATACTTTTAGTTGGGTAAAGGGTGGGTAATATTCAGACAGCCCTTTTACCCAGGTAAATGGCTTATGAATATTGACCTCATTATACAGCCTGCTCTCTCCATTAACAGATTTCTTAGTGCATTTTGGGTATCCTTTTTGATTTCTTTAGTGATTTCATATATTCTTTTTTTTTTTTTAATTTTCACAAGTTATGCCAGAATCCATTTTGTTTATTCAGTTAGGAAGGAGCACTTCTTTCTAATTAGATTTGGATTTTAGGCACATTTTAACTTCTCATTCTTAGCACTTATTCTTTCCTTAAACATGCTTGTTTTTGGGTACTTGCCAGGTTCTTATGGCCTGGTTTGGCCTCTGTTGGAAACAGGATGCTGGGCTTGATGGACCCTTGGTCTGACCCAGTATGGCATGTTCTTATGTTTTCTTATGTTTCTTCAGCTTTTACAGCAGCAAACTGTTGGTAAATGTTTAGCTTATTTCTTTGTACAAAACTCAGACCATTCAACAGATCTTCCCCTGTCGAGATATTCTGGATTGCTGCCAGAGTTTGCTGCCAGAGTTTTCCAGACTATATGGATATTTTGCCAGTTTACAGCCAATTTTAAAAGGCCTGTGCATGTGAAAAACAGGGGTTTGTGTGCGGCCGGGCTTTGCGCACGCTACGCATATTTTGGCAAAGGGCCTGGCCACTGGCATAACCCCCATTATATGCCGAAGTGTGGGGCCCAAAGAAAGGGGCGAGCTTGGGAGGCATGATCTGGGAAGGGGGCAGGCTGGGACAGCACCATTAGCTGCTATCCCAGGGAAGCGCGCACCAGCAGATGGCTGGTGCGCAGTGTCTACTGCTGCTCCAAAGGAACAGTAAGATATAAATAAAAAAAATTCAAAATGTTAGGTAGGGGGTAGGGGTCTGGGAGGAGAGGGGAAAAGGTAGGAAGGTTAGATAAGGGTATAGGGAAGTTCCTCCCCAGTCCTCTCCTTAATTGTAGAGGGCTGGGAGGGAACTGGGGAAGCCCTGCTCATGTCACCGCGCGTTGCTTTGTAAAATCCCCCCCTTCATGGGCCGCCCGCACATGCATGCATGGATTTTAGAATCCGGGGTGCATGTGCGCATGGCCATTGAATTTTAAAACATGTGCGGGCCAGCACGCGCATGTTATAAAATTGGCACATCCATGTGTGTGCGCACGCGGGTCTTAAAATCGACCCCTTATTGCCTTGTGGCCTTTATTGAGTTTTCTGGTTCACACATTCATATTTATAAAATGCAATTAGGGAAACACTGATTTACAATAAACACAACAAAATTGCCACTGTGCATTTAAAAGCTTACTTCTGCAAAAATATATCTTTCAAATACTGTGAATTATAATATATTTTGTATTGAGAGGAAAATACCTCCGTATTGGAGGAAAATGCTGCTGCGTGAATCCCAAACCAGTTAGTGCAATCACTGGTCTACAAAAACCTTTCCATTTTTTATGTCATGCTCAAAAACTTCTTTTTAAATAATTTTTCTTAGTTTTTATTATATATAAAATACAGAAGTATGCCCAGAATTGCAAAATATCTTAAGAAGTTATCCTCCAATTGGTAGCATGTTTCTTTTAGTACAGTATATTTTGTTCCTTTGTGAATATCAAAATGTGACTCGGCTTCAGATAGGGAACAATCGCTTAGATTTACTTATCTTTATAACTCAGTATTTATGATATAATCTGTTCCACGCCATCATATATATTGATCTAATTCAAAGAAATGCTGTGTTGACAACGCTTAATGGAATTGTCGTGTCAGGGTCAAAGCTCAAGATCTGAAAAATATAAATGTCCGATTCAGTTAATTCAATTTCAATCTGAATCGTTGAACATTTACTTGTGCTTTCCTTATGTACATGCATATTATCTTTCTGATATATTCCATACAGCTGTACCAGCAATACTAAATTACAGCTGGCATTGTTTTGAAATATATACTCAAAGGGGTAAATTTTAAAAGCTATGCGCGGGCGTCCATGTGTGCACGCAACCCGGCGCGCACACATGGATGCCCGATTTTATAACATGCACGTGCAGGAGCGCGCATGTATAAAGTCGGGGGTCGGCGCACGCAAGGGGGTGCACACTAGTGCATCTTGCACGAGCCGACACCTGTGGCCTTCACCCATTCCCTCCCAGGGTGCTCCAATTTAGGAGCGGCCTGTGAGGGAACTTCCTTCCCCCTACTCTATCCTACCTACCCCTTCCCACCCCCTAGCCCTATTCTAATCCCCCACGACCTTTATCTTACCTCTTGCGCCTGCCGGCACCCTGCCAGCACACAGTCCTCCGACACAGCGGCAAATGCCACTGTGCCGGAGGCCTTTGGCCCTGTCCCGCCCCTTTTTCGAAGCTCCGGGACTTAGACACATCCCGGGGATTTATGTGCGTCGCCTGGCCTTTATAACCCCCCCATGCGCGTAAATCCTATGAAAATCTGCCCCTAAATGTATCCAGTCCAAAATCTCATGTGCACTACCCATATTTCAATGTAATTCCAATGGCAGATCATTTATTTTGTCCAAAATTTTTTTTTAATTGCCTGGCCATTTTAACTGGCATGACATTAGCCTATCAAAGTTGTTTGTCGCAAAATTCAAAAGGGAACCTAAACCAATCATCATTGCTCCCTTAATCCTCATGTTGTTGATGTTTATTACCAAATCTGTCTTTATACATAGATATTTGATCTTCTTACTGATTTCTGAATTCACAAACTCCACTAATTTTTGGTCAAATATTACAATTGATTTAAAACTCATAATAAACTACTTCATTCGATCTTGCTGTTTAACCCCGTTGGTTCTTCACTTCTCAGCCTGAATATCCACTTCTGTTCTATTCGATATAATGTTTTCCCTATCATCACCTCTCTTTATCTTTCAGTACAGTATCAATCGCAAACCACCTTAAATCTTCTATTGAATGCCCATTCATAATGCAATGTTGTACTATAGGAGCCGCTTCTCTAAAACTGCGTAAGCAGCTTTTATGTTCGGACAAACGTCTTCAGCAATCTGTTGGTAAAACCAACATATATTTTATTACAAGGACATTTGATTATAACACTACAAACAACGATGTACATGTTGTGAAGTGAAATAGTTTGTAGACTCATTTTGTTACTGCACATTCAAATTCTTTTATTTGTAAAGTATGTTTACATATTTCGCAACGGCCACATTTAAAATATTCATTTAATTTTGACCACTCACCACAGATATATTTTCCTTTCTTCTCTCTTTAAGGGTGGCTGGGTATAATAACACTTTCAAGTTCTTGTACCAGAAAAATACCATCAGCCTGATTTTTTTTTTTAAATTTTCCCAGTGCTTCCTCATACTTCCCACTATTTTTTTTGGACATAGGAGAATATAGAGTAACACACACATAGATGTTTCACTTTCACTTCTAGATGTACAGGTGTCTAATAAGTCTCTCGATCATTATATAATGCTCTTTTGTATGCATGTTTTATATGTTTCGAAGGGTGATCTCGTGTTCTTAATATTTAAATAGTATTTCTGACTCATGTTTATAAGCTTCCACTTTTGAGCAATTACGTCTGTATCTAAAGAATTGCGACCTGGGCAAACTCTTTTCAGAGGCTCTGTGTGAGTACTATTAAAGTTCAATAATGTATTTCCGTCTTTCTCCTTTTGAAACAAGGTTGTCTCAATCTTTCCTGTTTTGGTCTTGAAAATGAGAAATGTAAAAATGAAATACTAGCAAAATCATACTGCATAGTAAACTGAATATTCTCACTGTACTTATTTATCCATGTGTTAAACTTCTGTAATGCGGCCTCATTGCCAGATCAAATCAAAAAGACATTAGGCTGGATTTTAAAAGGGCCAGACGCGCAAATAGCGGCAATTACATGTGTGGCTGAGCCATTTTCTAAAGGGCCCGGCCATGTGTGTAACTGCCGATACGTCCCCAAGTGCTGGGCCCTGAAAAAGGGGCAGAGGCCGGCCGGGACAGCAACCATTAGCTGCTGACCCAAGGAAGCACTCACTGGCAGCCAGCCGGCGCGTTCAAACTACTTCTAGTCCAGAGGAGCAGTAAGTATAAAAATACAAAAATTTCTGGTAGCTAGGTAGAGGTTAAGGGTCCGGGTGGAGAGGGGAAAGAGAAGGAAGGTTAGGCAGGGGAGGTAGGGAAGTTCCCTCCCAGTCCATTCCTTAATTGGAGCGGACTAGGAGAGAACTGGGGGAGGCCCATTGTGTTGTTGCACGTAATTTGCTAAAATTCACCCCCTCGCGTGTGCCACCCGCACATGCGTGCGTGGATTATAAAATCCGGTGCTTATGTGTGTGCGGCCAATGGATTTTATAGCATGTGCGAGCTGGTGTGCACATGTTATAAAATCAGTGCATCCATGTGCGTGTCGGGAACTGCGCGCGTGCTCCTTTTAAAATCTACCGCATTGTCTATGAATCTCTTATAAAAGAAGATACAAGACAAAATGGTGAATTGAAAACCCACTGTTCCTAAAAGATCATCATGTTGTGTTGTTCATTGTAAAATAGTGTTTCCCTAATTGAGTTTTATAGATTTACAAAGTTTTAGGGATGGCAAATACATGGCAGAGTGCATTTAGCTACTCACAAGAGTATGTATCCAATTTATTGCAACAATTGACACTGTTTCAAATGACCTCATTGAAGGCTGCACCGAGTGCATGGGTGGAGATATCCACGCTTTCCAAGAGAATTGCACATCATGAATTACGTGGGGTAACTTTGGTAGAGTACTGTAGGCAAGAAATAATTCCAAGAGGATTGAGGATAAACATAGAACCTAGGTTTTTTAATGACTTTTCTTGGAGAAGTGGAACACTATATTAAACAAATGTTCCCCCAACTTAATGATTTTAATAAGCCTTAGTATCCAAAAAATCCAAATGGTTCTCACTGGGTCCAATGCACCCCCTTGATTCACACGTTCCATAAATTGGTCTTAAAGAATGTAAAATTATTGGAAAAACACATATATACAAAACAAGGATCTTAATATTTAAAATTATGTAGGTTAATTTTCAGCTAGATAAACCTATCCGGCTAACTAACGAGGTATATTCAGTGGCGGGACAGTGCTGCTGAATAAGCCCAACTATCTTAAAGTTAGCTGGATAAGTATATCTGGTTAGTTTTAAGATAGCCCTATGGCACGACCAGAGTTAGCTGGTTAGATTAACCGGCTAACTCCACTCCTCAATGGAATGCCTGTTTCCTGTCTCAGGAATGCCCCCATCTTATCCGGCTAAATTCTAACTGGTTACCCGGCTAGAATTTACAGGGTCATTTATCATTTTGCGTTAGGGCAAAGCTTTTCCCTTCCTGCTAGCCTGATAGTTATTCTTTAATAATGAGAAGGTTAGATGATTTCTAAAATTTCCATTAGCTTAAAATCCCAAAGTATCTACTGGAGAGCGATGGCCAAAGTTGAGTGGTAATCAGCACTTCTCCTCCACTTTGGCGTTGCTGAACTCTTCAGCAGGAGGAGTAGCTATTGCTCTTATTCTACTTGCTTTCACAGGGACACCTGGCATGAGGGTCAGTTATGTCTTCTTGTGTGGGAGAATGTGTACTGGAGTCTTCACTCTACTGTCCTGCCCTCATTTGGGGGAGAGGTGTTCTGGCATTTGCTATAAGAATATAAGAAAATGCCATACTGGGTCAGACCAAGGGTCCTTCAAGCCCAGCATCCTGTTTCCAACAGTGACCAATCCAGGCCACAAGAACCTGGCAAGTACCCAAAAACTAAGTCTATTCCATGTTACCGTTGCTAGTAATAGCAGTGGCTATTTTCTAAGTCAACTTAATTAATAGCAGGTAATGGACTTCTCCTCCAGGAACTTATCCAATCCTTTTTTTAAACACAGCTATACTAACTGCACTAACCACATCCTCTGGCAGCAAATTCCAGAGTTTAATTGTGCATTGAGTAAAAAAGAACTTTCTCCGATTAGTTTTAAATGAGCCAACTGCTAACTTCATGGAGTGCCCCCTAGTCTTTCTATTATCCAAAAGAGTAAATAACCGATTCACATCTATCCGTTCTAGACCTCTCATGATTTTAAACGCCTCTATCATATCCCACTTCAGCCGTCTCTTCTCCAAGCTGAAAAGTCCTAACCTCTTTAGTCTTTCCTCATAGGGGAACTGTTCCAGTCCCCTTATCATTTTGGTAGCCCATCTCTGTACCTTCTCCATCGCAATTATATCTTTTTTTAGATGCGGCGACCAGAATTGTACACAGTATTCAAGGTGCGGTCTCACCATGGAGCGATATAGAGGCATTATGACATTTTCCGTTTTATTCACCATTCCCTTTCTAATAATTCCCAACATTCTGTTTGCTTTTTTGACTGCCGCAGCACACTGAACCGACGATTTCAATGTGTTATCCACTATGATGCCTAGATCTCTTTCTTGGGTTGTAGCACCTAATATGGAACCTAACATTGTGTAACTATAGCATGGGTTATTTTTCCCTATATGCATCACCTTGCACTTATCCACATTAAATTTCATCTGCCATTTTGATGCCCAATTTTCCAGTCTCACAAGGTCTTCCTGCAATTTATCACAATCTGCTTGTGATAAAGCAGATAAACGTCGTATTTCTTTCCAGATCATTTATAAATATATTGAAAAGTAAGGGTCCCAATACAGATCCCTGAGGCACTCCACTGCCCACTCCCTTCCACTGAGAAAATTGTCCATTTAATCCTACTCTCTGTTTCCTGTCTTTTAGCCAGTTTGCAATCCACAAAAGGACATCGCCACCTATCCCATGACTTTTTACTTTTCCTAGAAGCCTCTCATGAGGAACTTTGTCAAACGCCTTCTGAAAATCCAAGTATACTACATCTACCGGTTCACCTTTATCGACATGTTTATTAACTACTTCAAAAAAGTGAAACATATTTGTGAGGCAAGACTTGCCTTGGGTAAAGCCATGCTGACTTTGTTCCATTAAACCAGGTCTTTCTATATGTTCTGTGATTTTGATGTTTAGAACACTTTCCACTATTTTTCCTTAAAGTCAGGCTAACTGGTCTGTAGTTTCCCGGATCGCCCCTGGAGCCCTTTTTAAATATTGGGGTTACATTAGCTATCCTCCAGTCTTCAGGTTCAATGGATGATTTTAATGATAGGTTACAAATTTTTACTAATATGTCTGAAATTTCATTTTTTAGTTCCTTCAGAACTCTGGGGTGTATACTATCCGGTCCAGGTGATTTACTACTCTTCAGTTTGTCAATCAGGTCTACCACATCTTCTAGGTTCACTATGATTCGATTCAGTCCATCTGAATCATTACCCATGAAAACCTTCTCCATTACGGGTACCTCCCCAACATCCTCTTCAATAAACACTGAAGCAAAGAAATCATTTAATCTTTCCGCGATGGCCTTATCTTCTCTAAGTGCCCCTTTAACCCCTCGACCAACTGACTCCCTCACAGGCTTTCTGCTTCGGATATATTTAAAAATGTTTTTACTGTGGGTTTTTGCCTCTACGGCCAACTTCTTTTCAAATTCTCTCTTAGCTTGTCTTATCAATGTCTTACATTTAACTTGCCAACGTTTATGCATTATCCTATTTTCTTCTGTTGGATCCTTCTTCCAATTTTTGAATGAAGATCTTTTGGCTAAAATAGCTTCTTTCACCTCCCTTTCTAACCATGCCGGTAATCGTTTTGCCTTCTTTCCACCTTTCTTAATGTGTGGAATACATCTGGACTGTGCTTCTAGAATGGTATTTTTTTAACAATGACCACGCCTCTTGTACACTTTTTACTTTTGTAGCTGCTCCTTTCCCCTGTGATGGAACCTGTCTTTGGGATCTGTACTGTCCTTACCTGCAGTGCTAACACTGGTAAATAGTATCTGGGGAGATAGGAGAAGAGCCCAGAGAAACTATTCAAAGAGATGTATTTACATTTGTATGGAATGAGTAAATTGTTAAAACATCAATTGTATATTTTACAGTTATTTCTACTGAATATGGTCCATTGCATCAAATGCGAGACATGTGGACAAAAAACCGAACAGTCAAATTGTATCATAAGCCTCCCTCTTTCTATCCACCCGTCATACTCCAGTTCAACAGATGCTTTGTCAGTGGTAAGTGTCATGTATTAATACACACTAAGGAATTGTAGGGAACTTGGAACTAACTTTGCTCTTTCTTACTTCTGTTGGACCTACTATATGGAGCTATGGGGGCAATATGTGAAATCTTTACTGTTGGAGTGGCAGAGTCTGGTCTTCCATGTTTTGAAGCATTTTTTATTTTCTCTACTACTACCAATTATCACTGCTATAGTGCTACTAGAAGTAGACATCACTGTACAAATACACACATGAGACAATCCCTGCGTAGTGGAGCATACAGTCACGACAAGACACGAGAAAATCTGCTCAGTTGAAACTGGTCTGTTGAAACTGGTCTTCATTTGCAACAACCTGGGGACTTTTGCCCTAATTTTTGTCTCCCTCTCATTTTATTCCAGTGACAGTTCTCAGTCAAGGACAACAAAGCTCTGTTGCTTCTGGAAGCAGGTTAACATGAATCCTAATTCTGGCATCTAGGTGTCATTGTTGAGCAATGGCTGAGACTTCTTTCCCCTCCTCCACAGGACTGTCAATGCTACCTCTACAGCATTCCTACTCCCAGTCACCCTGCGGAGCAGAAACCAGGCCCGAGAATGGAACCCAGGTCTTCCACATGGCAGTGCACAGCACTTGCCACTGAGTCAGGACACTGGCCCTGTTCAAATGTTTATGATGAAAGCTGTCTCATATTTTTGATTTTTAATCATTGCTTAAGCACAGTGAGAACACACATGGAGATCATTGTGCAAATAACAACACTTGCTGGATGGTAGATCGGACTCTGCTTTTCTTATCCTTCAGCACTCCTCTGCTGGGTTGTGGTTATCATAGCCTAACACTCCATGCATAGATTGTTCAATTAATAGATGAGGATTCTCAACAACAGTCTCCTCTCCTCTCCCCTCCTCTCCATAAACTTATAAATCTGTTCATGAGGTCGTTTCTACAATGTGATACTGTCCTTTGCTATGGACATTCTTCCCCCACTTTCTTTGTGTCTTGACTAGATTGTAAACTCCATGGAACAGAGAATGTCTCTTATATGTGTCTGTACAGTATTACATATGTCTTGTTGCACTATATAAATAAGCAGTAGTAAAAGTGTGTTGTCCAACTCAGTTTGCATCTGCAGCCAGATTCCTAAACATCTAAGCAGAATTAGTAGCTAAGGAAATTATTTTCATTAATATTCTCTTCTCCATTCAGCCTATTCTTTGGCGGTGTGAATTAAGCCCCTTGGACTCTGGGGCTTGGTACTACAACTCAGAACAGATGGAAATATAATTTGGGGTAGTCTTATCTGCAGTATTATTTTGGTTTTGATATTTTTATGTTAATATGTTTTATGGGTTGTTAATAATTTCTCTTATGAATGTTTTATTGTTGCTCACTGAAAATTGTAGATCAGTGGGCTACACATGTTTTTAAATAAATAAATAAATACATTTAGCCAGCTGTTAAGTACTTACACATACAATTTCACCCTGCAAAGTGGCCACCTAGCTGAATTTAGTTAGTAAATAAATAGCCAACGCTGAGAATGTGGGACATGACATAGCCTGCTACCTCTGATTTTCAGTGCTAGCTGGCTAAGTGTGGCTACCCAAATGGTAGACCTGAATTTTGGCTGGCTATATCGGGCCCTGAATGCCTTTTTAAAAATTGACTCCCATATGTCCAAAAAGTGGCAAGATTGGAGACTTGAATTCACAATTGGATGCACTAAACTAGTTTTCAATATATCAGATATTAAACTCTGCCATATATTATTGTGCTAGCAATTGGATGTCTGAACAGGTAGCATACTTAGGCACCAAATCTAATCATGAAGATGGCATGTTACACATCTAATGCTGATTTGAAAATCTGTTCTGTTTGTGTACATACTTAGCTGCCTGATATCACACTTAGGTGCATGACTGCTTATCTTTGAAAATGTACCTCCATGTACTTCTATATTTTAGCCTTTGTGAAATGTGCCAGACAGAGCAAAGTACATGAACCTCTTCATATATCCACCATGCATGCAAGAATATATGCAAATGCAATGGAAGCTTGCCAACACTGTCCCAACAGCAAGTGTCGATATCTCTGAGGCTTAACGCATGGATCATGTTCAGTGCTCACTGGTCTCTTTTCCAAGAGTGTCAACCACTATAGAACTCCAATTCTGAGTGTGAAATTGGAGATGGGTTTTATTTTTCGGTATATCTCTCTTGTCCCAATGAAAACAACTGGTTTCCCATAGACTACCGAAAAGCCATCAGGTTGCATCTCAAGATTGATATTGCTTTTACAATGACTAACTTACACTTTTTTCACTTTTATACCACTCTCACTTTGATAATTGTATCGTTTCTTGTAGAAAGATGCATTGGAATATTTTCTGAAAGTGAAAGAGTTAAATGAAGACAATAAGTGTTACTGTGATACTTGTGGATGCAAACAAGATGCTGCTTCTGTAAGTTAAGTTTTCTGCATCGTGAATTATTCCATCAGTGATACATTATCTGTAGGCCTCCTGTGAGGATTCTGGTCATGAACAGGAAAGTATATAAATAAAATACACAGGAAAATGTTGTGCTTTTGCAAATGGATCAGCAGGTGGATGGAATGCAAGAGTCGAAGTGTGTGATTTGTAGCATGAGATCTGATAGGTATAGAATACAAAAAAAATCTTCAGAAACTTCATTTGGCAGTCTTACTTCTTTACAAGCTGGGATTTTGACAAACAAAAGGAGTGGGATGATAAATAAAATATGCACTTTAATAGAGAAGTGTAAAGGAGTACACTTGGGGGGGGGGTTAATTTTCAAAAGAATTTATATGTTTAAACCCTGAACTTGTGCGAACAAACTTCATTTTAAAAGTTAACTGGGGGTTGGGCTTGTAAAAGTACACGCAAAAGTATTTTTGCGTGTACTTTTATGTGCACTACAACGAGGTGTTCCGGAGGTGGAGTTGGAGCGAGGACATGATTTATGCACATACTTGATTTTCACAAGTATGAGGTCTATTTTCAGCTGTTATGTGACTTGGCTAGTTAGCCGTATAAACGGATCCAGCTAACTAGCAGGGTATATTCAGTGGCATGGTCGCGCTGCTGAATATATCCGGCTATCTTAAACTTAGCTGGTTATGTCTAATCGGCTAACTTTAGGGCAGCCCTATGGCCCGACCAGAGTTAACCGGTTAACTTAACCGGCTAACTCTACTCCTCCCCGGAATGCCTTCTGTCTGCCCACGGAACACCCCCATCTTATCTGGATAAGGGCTAAATGTAGCCGGGTAAGCATTTAAATATTTCGTTATCCATCTAAATGGCTTTTGAATATGGACCTCTATATGCATAAATATAAATGCACAAAGTTATACCTGCTTCAAGCATGTCTGATTCCTCGCACACCTGTACATTTTCAAAGCATTTGTTACGATTTGGAGAGTGGACCCCTGTTCCGAAGTAGAGTCAGCACTGCCGAGAGGGGAGTTAACCCTTGTCAGTCTCTACCATCGGATGGCAAGGCCTGTTGGAGAGAGACTTCACCCTGGAAGCTCGTGCCCCCCCCCCCCCCCCCCCGGGAGGAGCCCGTAGGGGCACGGCCGCTGGGACTTAGGAGACTCCCTGAAGAATGAAGATGGTTTGGATGCAGGCGCCTCCTGCAGGTCGTGGTTTCCAGATGGCTGGCGCCTCCAGCAGGTCGTAAGAGGTCGGGGAGTATGTTTGAAGAATAGTCCCAGTCCAATCCAAGGGTTGAAGTCCGGAGAGAGGTCGAGAGCTGGTCCAGGAGCAGACAGGAGAATGGTCTGAAGCCAATCCAGGAACAAGAGGGAGAAGGGTTCAGAGCCAGTCCACGTTGAAGCCAGAAAAGTCACCACCACCAGTCCAAAGGTCAGGAGCCAAAGATTCAATCCAACGGGGAGAAGAGCAGAAGTGGGATGAGAAGCGGATCCGGAACACCAAACAGGAAATCAGGAACTGAGCCTCAATACCAAGGCAAGGTCTGAGAGGCAGACCTTGCCTTAAGTACCAGAAAAGAGGAAGCAGCTTCAGAAGGGAGCCACGACATTTCCTGTTGTGGCCCCTTTATATCTATTCTTCAGCCGTGCGCGCGCAGCTCTAAGCAGCCAGGAAGGAGGAGGAGTCATCTCAGCCCCGCTGGGCTCCGCGGCTGGCCCGGGCAGTGGCCGAGGCCGCAAGAAGAACGTCGGAGGAGGCTCCCTGCTCCAGCAGGAGCCTCCGGGTTCCCCCGATGTCGCGGGTGAGTCACTGGTCCCGACTGCGGTCCACCGCGGCTGGCGGCCATGACGGTCGGCCCCGGTCGTGGTTTGCCGCAGCCGGCGGCCATAACAGTACCTCCTCCTTTAGGCCTCCCTCTAGAAGGCTTGGGCTTATCCGGATGCTCGTTGTGAAAGTTCTGGAGAAGTGTTTTATCCAGGATGTTCTTTGCTGGTTCCCAGGAATTCTCTTCTGGTCCGAATCTTTCCCAAGACAGCAAGTACTCCCATGTGCGACCTCGTTTACAGACATCAAGTACCTCATGCACCTGATAAATCGTCTCATCTTCTACCCTAGGCAGTAAGGCTTCAGGAATCTTGCGAGTGGGCCAAGTGAGGACCAAAGGCTTCAACAAAGACATGTGAAAAGAATTGTGGATCCGTAATGTCGCAGGCAGACGAAGTTGATAGGTCACGGGCCCTAGCTGTCGAAGCACTGGAAAGGGCCCGATATAACGGGGAGCTAATCGCATAGACTGGACCCTCGGGCGGATGTGTTGGGTGCTCAGCCATACTTTTTCACTTGGGCGGAACTGAGGACCTGGTTGACGATGTCGATCGGCAAAGTTCTTGGCGGAGAGTGCTGCTTTATGCAACATCTGTTGAGTATGAATCCAAAGCCTTTTTAATTGTGTAGCAGTGAGCTGGGCCGCTGGGGACAGAACTGGTAACAGTGAAGGCAAGGGTGGTCTGGGTTGACGTCCAAAAATGATCTGTAAAGGCGAAGCCCCCATAGCAGTAGAGGCGTGAGAATTATGGGAAAATTCAGCCCAAGAAAGAAGAGTCGCCCAATCATCTTGGCGAGAATGAACATATATTCGCAGAAATTGTTTTAACGTACGATTCATACGTTCAGCCTGTCCATTGGCTTGTGGGTGAAATGCAGTAGTGAAGTCCAAAGAAATGTGAAATTTTTTACAGAGATTGCGCCAATAACGTGCTGTGAACTGGGGGTCGCGGTCAGAAACAGTGTGCTGTGGCAAGCCATGAAGTTGAAAGATGTGGCGCATAAATAATTGAGCCAACTGAGGAGCAGACGGGAGGGAGGGTAAGGGAATAAAGTGGGCCATTTTTGAAAACCGGTCCACAACCACCCATATAACAGTATTGCCCTCTGAGGGCAGAAGCTACACGATGAAATCTGTGGAGATGTGTGTCTATGGTTTCGAAGGCAATGGTAATGGTTGTAACAATCCCTGTGTTTTCCCTGGGGGAATTTTATGTTGAGCACAAGTAGGACAGGAGGCCACATAAGCTTTTATGTCCTTGCACATTCCCGGCCACCAGTACTGCTGAAGAAGTGTCTGAGTCCGGGCTCGTCCAGGGTGCCCTGCTAGCTGAGAGTCATGTCCCCAGGCCAACACTTTATTACGGAGTCTCTTGGGTACCACCGTATTACCAGGTGGGACTGTGAAGGTTGCAGCCAAGTTGATGCAGGCGGGGTCTATAATGTGTTGGATAGGTTCTTTGATGTCATCCGCAGAGAAGGATCGAGACAGGGCATCTGCCTTAATATTCTTGTTAGCAGGTCGGTAACGTAATTCGAAATTAAAGCGTGAAAAGAACAGTGCCCATCAAGCTTGGCGTGGGTTCAGACGTTGGGCCTGTTGGAGGTAAACCAAGTTTTTATGACCTGTGTAAACTGTGATACGATGCTGGGCTCCCTCCAGCCACTGTCGCCACTCTTCAAATGCCAATTTGATGGCAAGGAGTTCTTTGTCGCCGATAGAGTAATTCCGTTCAGCTGACGAAAATTTCCTAGAGTAATATGAACAAGGATGAGAAGTTCCAGTGGAGTCATTCTGACTTAGGACGGCCCCCACTCCTTCAGCGGAGGCATCCACCTCGACTACAAACGGACGTCTGGGATCAGGATGCTGAAGGCACGGCTTCTTGAGAAATGAGCTCTTAAGCGCCTGGAACGCTTCTTCCGCTTCTGGAGGCCAAGCCCTAATATTAGCCCCTTTGCGGGTAAGGGCCGTGAGAGGTGCCGCTAACTTGGAGAAGTTCGGAATAAAACTACGATAGTAGTTAGCAAACCCCAGGAAGTGCTGCAACGCACGTAATCCATTAGGTTGGGGCCATTCTTGGATACATTTTAATTTAGACGGATCCATCTGAAAGCCTTGCTTAGAAATAATATACCCCAAGAATGGTAGGGATTCTTGCTCAAAGATGCATTTTTCGAGCTTCCCATAGAGTTGATTTTCCCGTAAACGTTGTAATACCAGAACAACATGTTGTCTATGCGTCTGTAAATTGGGTGAAAAAAATCAAAATGTCATCCAGATAGACTACAACAAAGACATAGAGCAGGTCTCGGAATATCTCATTAATGAAATGCTGAAATACAGCCGGAGCGTTAGTTAACCCAAAAGGCATGACTAGATATTCATAATGTTCATCCCTGGTGTTGAATGCCGTCTTCCACTCGTCACCCTCTCGAATCCTGACAAGATTATACGCTCCTCGAAGATCTAATTTCGAGAATAACTTTGCTCCCTGTAGACGATCGAAAAGTTCTGCTATGAGAGGTAACGGATATCGGTCCTTGATGGTAATGGCATTAAGCCCACGGTAGTCAATACATGGACGCAGAGTCCCATCTTTCTTCCCAACAAAGAAAAAGCCGGCCCCAGCCAGAGATGTGGAGCGCTTGATGAATCCTTTCTGTAAGTTGTCCTGGATATATTCCGTCATAGCATGAGTCTCCAAAGCAGATAATGGATAGACCCTACCCCGAGGCGGAGTGGAACCCTGAATCAAGTTGATACTACAATCGAATTCTCGATGTGGAGGTAAAATGTCTGCAGCCTTTTTGGAAAAAACGTCCGAAAACTGCTTGTACTGTGACGGTAGACCTTCCAGCTGAGAGGTACGGATGAAGCTGCTGGAGGAACTTGATCCGTGAATGCAGGACTCCAGGCATTTTGATCCCCAGTGGATGAGTTTTAACGAAGTCCAGTCGAACTGGGGATTGTGTAGCTGCAACCATGGAATGCCAAGAACTATAGGATGGATAGCTGTTTGGATAATATAAAAAGAAATCTTCTCGGTATGATTCGGTGATATGTGACATGCCATCGGAACTGTATGATGAGTTATCCTCCCAGGCAGGGGATCTCCATAGATGGAGGATACAATTAACGGCTTTGGACATAAGCAAGTGGGGATGTGTAGTTGATCTACCACATCTTGTAGAATAAAATTCCCACCCGCTCCAGAGTCCACTAAAGCCAGAGTGGAGAACCGGTGCTCTTCAAATTCCAGGGTGACCTGTAGAGTTAGTGGGGGAGCCGGAGAGGTGATGCCTAGGGTTACTTCCTCAATAGAGCCTAGGCATTGGAGTTTCCCGGACGTGTAGGACAACGGGCAATGAGATGATCCGCTCCACCACAGTATAAACAGAGATCTGCCTTGCGGCATCTCTGCCGTTCCTCTGGAGAAAGGGGACCTCACCCCAATTGCATAGGTTCCTCCGTAGTTCCTTCTGATTTAGGTGCCATGTGGGAGATGGGAGCTGAACGGGAAGGCGTGGCTCCTGCTACGTGCCTTCTTGTGCTTGATTCCTCCCGCGCTCTTTCCTGTAGTCGTCGATCAATTCAGGTGACCAAGTCCACGATGGCATCCAAGGATTGTGGTAACTCTCGGGCTGCCATTTCATCTTTTATTCTAGGCGACAGGCCCTCCAAGAATATAGACCGAAGACAATTTTCCCAATGGAGCTCGGATGCCAAAGTTCTGAATTCAATAGTAAGGTCGGCCAGTGGTCGACCACCTTGCCGAAGTTGTAAAATCTTGGAACCTGCGACCACTTGTTTCCCGGGGTCGTCAAACACCGCTTGAAATAGTTCCAAGAATTTAGGCAGGTTTTGTAGGATGGGGTCTGACCGACGCCAGAAAGGAGAAGCCCAGGCTAGGGCCTTACCCTCCAACAAGGATAGGATATAGGTTGTTTTGGTGAGATCATCTGGAAAGATGGAAGCTTGAAGATGAAAGTGTATGCTGCACTGGTCGAGAAATCCCTGGCACAGGCAAGGGTCTCCGGCATAACGTGGAGGAGTCGGTAGTGGAATTACGGACCAGGGATTATTCTGCACCACCGAGGGTAGTGGTGGCGGCATGGCTTGAGTTGTGGCTATGGAATCCAGCCAGGCGTTTAGTCGTTCTAAGGAAGCCACCATGGATTCTAGTATTCGTTGCTGCTCCATGACCTTCTGGGCCAATCCCGGAATGGCCTGACGAGCTGTGGCCTCTGCCGGGTCCATGGCCTCGGTATTCTGTTACGATTTGGAGAGTGGACCCCTGTTCCGAAGTAGAGTCAGCGCTGCCAAGAGGGGCGTTAACCCTTGTCGGTCTCTACCGTCTGATGGCAAAGCCTGTTGGAGAGGTAGAGCTGAAGACTTCACCCTGGAAGCTCGTGACCCCCCCCCCCCCCAGGAGGAGCCCGTAGGGGCACGGCTGCTGGGACTTAGGAACTCCCTGAAGAATGAAGATGGTCTGGATGCAGGCGCCTCCTGCAGGTCGTGGTTTCCAGACAGCTGGCGCCTCCAGCAGGTCGTAAGAGGTCGGGGAGTATGTTTGAAGAATAGTCCCAGTCCAATCCAAGGGTTGAAGTCCGGAGAGAGGTCGAGAGCCGGTCCAGGAGCAGACAGGAGAATGGTCCGAAGCCAATCCAGGAACAAGAGGGAGAAGGGTCCAGAGACAGTCCACGTCAAAGCCAGAAAAGTCACCACCACCAGTCCAAAGGTCAGGAGCCAAAGAATCAATCCAACGGGGAGAAGAGCAGAAGCGGGACGAGAAGCGGATCCGGAACACCAAACAGGAAATCAGGAACTGAGTCTCAATACCAAGGCAAGGTCTGAGAGGCAGACCTTGCCTTAAATACCAGAAAAGAGGAAGCAGTTTCAGAAGGGAGCCACGACATTTCCTGTCGTGGCCCCTTTAAATCTATTCTTCAGCCGCGTGCGCGGCTCTAAGCAGCCAGGAAGGAGGAGGAGTCATCTCAGCCCCGCTGGGCTCCGCGGCTGGCCCGGGCAGTGGCCGAGGCCGCGAGAAGAACGTCTGAGGAGGTTCCCTGCTCCAGCAGGAGCCTCCGGGTTCCCCCGATGTTGCGGGTGAGTCACTGGTCCTGACTGTGGTCCGCCGCGGCCAGCGGCCATAACGGCCGGCGGCCATAACAGCATTTTTATGCACATAAATCCATTTTGAAAATTCAGGCTGAAGTTTGCAGTTAAAGTAACTTTCTTCTGGAGTGAAATAACAGGAATTCAGTTTTTTACTTTGGATGTAACATTAGGGCTGTATTTCTTAGGGTTGATACAGAATGATATACAGTACGCTTTTATATCTTCCAACTTTAGCAGATCTGGAAACTAGCACCATTCCTATAAACTTAAGCATTGGCATTAATTATCTAAGCAGTGGTAGATTCCATACTTGAGTACTGCATTGCTCTATGTATTGCCTTGCCATAAAACTTTTAAGGAAACTCCAACTTGTTCAAAGCACAGTGGCATAATTATTAGTGGGATCATACGACTGTGATTTTATTATACATGTTCTGCAGAAGCTCCAATGGCTCCCTATTGAATTTCAAATAAAATTCAGTCTTGACCCTTGTTTTTAGACCTTTACATGTTTCTGGACCGTCCTGTCTCAAAGACTGGTTAATTCTTTATTGTCCTGTTTCCAAAGGTGTTTTTCTGTTTGTTTTATGTGAAAAACCCCCAAATTTGAGACTCTGATTTCTAGTTTCACAAGATATTCTGGGTGGGGGAGATCTTGGAATTATCATGGTTGACCTGTTGGGAAACTTGTTGAATGTTTTAATTGTAGTAATAGTAAATTACTACTGGATAACATTTTCAGGGAGGTGAGCATTGTATGTAGTGTGTTGTATTAAGGGGTGATGTTTTAGTTCCATTAAGAATTTGGGGTATGTGATTGGTGGGACATGATTCCACAGGAGGTATAAAATGTGGAGGTTTTTTTTGGTGAGAGCTGCCTTTTTCCTTTTCTTGCCACCCTATCTGGTTGCGCTGTCTAGGGTCCCGCTGGCAGGAGAAGGGACCTCTAGGATGACGTGGCCTGGAGTAGCCAGCCTGCAGGCTAGTGGGTCTGGGGACCACTCCAGTATGGAATGGAGCCTGCAGGGGCTCTTCCTGTCAAGGGGAGAGGCCTGAAGTCATGAAAGAAGGAGGCAGTCCTCCCACAGAGGGAAAACTATGGAGTTAGAGGTGGAACAATGGGAATTTCTCCCCATGAGGAAAGGCCAGAAGGAGAGAGTAAGGGATGGTCTGAAATAAACATAAGAACATAAGAAAATGCCATACTGGGTCAGACCAAGGGTCCATCAAGCCCAGCATCCTGTTTCCAACAGTGGCCAATCCAGGCCATAAGAACCTGGCAAGTACCCAAAAACTAAGTCTATTCCGTGTAACCATTGCTAATGGCAGTGGCTATTCTCTAAGTGAACTTAATAGGAGGTAATGGACTTCTCCTCCAAGAACTTATCCAATCCTTTTTTAAACACAGCTATACTAACTGCACTAACCACATCCTCTGGCAACAAATTCCAGAGTTTAATTGTGCGTTGAGTAAAAAAGAACTTTCTCCGATTAGTTTTAAATGTGCCCCATGCTAACTTCATAGAGTGCCCCCTAGTCTTTCTACTATCCGAAAGAGTAAATAACCGATTCACATCTACCCGTTCTAGACCTCTCATGATTTTAAACACCTCTATCATATCCCCCCTCAGTCGTCTCTTCTCATCCCATAACTGCATGTGTTTTGAGTGGAGCAAAAGAGAAATTAGGGGAAACTATGCAATTAAGAAGCAGTTGCAAGTAAAATTTAAGGGGTGACCCTCATTCAGAGAGTGCTATCCTAGAGTTCTGGATTTCAGCTTTCTACCGAAGAGCCTAAATTTGGCTTCTAGAACCTTCCTCCCACATTTTCCTATGTGGTTGGTGCCCACATGTATCATGACAGTCTGCTCCTTCCCTGAACTGTCTGAAATGTTATCTAGGTGATGCGTGAGTTTCATCCATACATGATCATAGAGATAGGTCAATATTCTCTTTCCATCTGGACAAAATACATTTAGCTCCCTCCTTTAGCAATGATTAAACTGAGTTACGAGTCGAAAGCAGACTTTTTCATATCCTGCTCCAGCATTATGGAATTCCTTTCCACCTAAGACTTGTGTCACTGAGAACTAGGTTTCCTTCCAGAAAATAGCTAAATTGTGGCTTTACAACCTTACATTAGTGAATTAGTGAGCCAATCAGGAGAGCCACCGCCGAGCAGCCAATCGGGGGACAGCCCCGACTGGCCTTAAAGCAGCGCGGCAGCCAGGCAAGCCCTCTTCTTCCATCGCGACGAACGGAGCGATCGGAGTCATAGCCAGGCCCGTGCGATCGGCGCTGGAGACCCACCGGGGTAAGGCCTTTTAAATCTTCACTTACCCACAGCTGCCGCCAGCGCCGACCACGAGGCAGCCCAGACCCGGGACTCGGGCCTTCTTCCTCCTCTCTCCTGAGCCAATCAGGAGAGCCACCGCCGAACAGCCAATCGGGGGACAGCCCCGACTGGCCTTAAAGCAGTGTGGCAGCCAGGCGCCGCGCGCCGAAGGAGCACGACAAAGGGGCAGGTCCCTTTGTGCGCCCCTTCGTGCAGCCCCGGAGAGAAGCCACAGCCATTCCCCGCTGCAATCTCTCGCTGCAATCATAATTCCTCACAAGCTATCATATTGGCATTCGCTTCAGACCTCATCAAACTCACTACAATCTCTGCAGTCACCACGTCCAGCAATCACGTAAGCAACCCAGCTTAGACTCACCCTTGCCTGTATCTTTCCAGCCCTCATCCAGCATTCAATTTACCTCAGCACTCATCCTGCAGTTACACAGAACCAGCATTCATACAGCATCCAACCCACATTCTTCCGGAACTTACCGTATTTTCCGGCGTATAAGACGAGTTTTTAACCCCTGAAAATCTTCTCAAAAGTCAGGGGTCGTCTTATACGCTGGGTATTGTCTTATAGGGCGTATACCGTAGCTGTCGCCGGTAATCCAAAGTTACAGCGTCTGGTGCATTCCCCACGCCCTCGCTCCTCGAGTCACTCCCCCGGATGCTGTAAAAGCAAGCCCCTTTTGCCCAGCACTGGCCAATCGGGGAGCGAGGGAGCGCAGAATGAACTTTTTTACTGCATCCGGTGAGGGGAGGGAGTGACTCGAGGAGCGAAGGCGCGCTGCCCGATTGGTCGGTGCTGGGCAAAAGGGGCTTGCTTCGGCAGTGCACTTTCGCTCCTCGAGTCACTCCCTCCCCTCACCGGATGCAGTAAAAAAGTTCATTCTGTGCTCCCTTGCTCCCCGATTGGCTGGTGCTGGGCAAAAGGGGCTTGCCGAAGCAAGCCCCTTTTGCCCAGCACCGACCAATCAGGCAGTGCACCTTCGCTCCTTGAGTCACTCCCTCCCCTCACCGGATGCTGTAAAAATGTTTTGGTTTTTTTTAAGTGTGAATAGTCAAGCATTTATTTTCAATCATTCCAGCGATTAAAACTAAAGAAAAGTCTACACTGCAGCAAAGTTCAGGATTTAGCACCTTAGAAGAAAAAATTTGCTTCGGTTTCAGAGCTTTAAGACACAGTAACTTGGTAATACCAGTGGTGTGACAACTAAGGGATAAGAAGGCGAGTATACCCAAACTCTATATTTTAACTGGAAAAGTTGGGGGTCGTCGTATTCGCCCAGTCGTCTTATACGCCGGAAAATACGGTAATTCCTGGCCAGGCCCCGTGGAGACTGATCACTCAGGCACAGTTCGGATCGTCCTTGGCTCTCACCGGCCATCGCCCCGCTCTGCCCTCTCCTCTCACCAGCCCCCTCTGCCTGATCATCACCGCTCACTTGCTCTAGGATGCGCTCCTTCGCCATACCCATAATTTACAATCACCTGGCTAGACCACCAAAATCAATTGCTCGTCCATCCAGCTGTCAACAGAGGCTCATTCCCATCATGATATCACCAGTCACACAAATACTCGGCCTCGCATTATTCTCACTTACTCTATTCAACGCCCAATCCATCACCAAGAAAACGCACGTACTCAGTGACTTCCTCTTAGAAACCAAACCAGACATCTGTGCAATCACAGAAACCTGGTTGAAACCCACAGACACAGTGTTAATAAATCAGCTCCCCATTCAAACTTATGACCTCCTCTCAATTCCCAGACTCAAAAAAAAGAGGAGGAGGACTGCTCTTAGCAGCAAAAAAAAGGGCTAGGACTAACCCTACATCTCTCAAATGCTACAACTAATCTGGAATTTGCCTTTTTTAAATCAAAGTTCCTCCAAATCGGTTTAATCTACGCTCCGCCAGGAATTCTTGAATCCGACCCTTCTCCTGTTATCGAACTCATCGCAAAACACTTCAACGTGGACAAACCAGCCATCCTGATGGGAGACTTTAATCTGCACATGGACGCCCAGCCACTCTCTGCGAACTGCGAAACTCTACTCACCTCTTTCAGCCATATGGGATTCAGACAAATTGTCAACAGTCCGACCCACAAAGCAGGCCACACTTTAGACCTCATTTTCATAAATGAGGGCTTCTCGCTTCCTGCCAACCCAATATGCTCACCAGTCCCATGGTTGGATCACCAGATCATCTCCACAGTCCTAGAGATTAAGGAACATTCTCCCCAGACAGCCCCTATAACCTCGGTAACATTCAGGAAACCTTGTTCCAGAGAACTCCTTAGCACGCAGCTCTCCAATCAATTAGCTCAACTCGACCTTTCCGATGCCAACACTGTGACCTCGTCTTGGATCAACATCACCAACAAAGTAGCTGAACGAACTTGCCCAACGATCACTAAAACACTTCATCCAGAGAGGGACAACAGGAAACCTTGGTTTACACCTGAACTGAAGTCCCTCAAACAGGACCTTAGAAGTAAAGAACATAGGTGGCGTAAAAACCCCTCCACGACTACCCTAGCTGCCTTCAAATCATGCCTAAATGCCTACAGGAATGTCATCAACAGAACAAAGGATTCTTCTCAAAAAAGATCCATCACTTCATCTTCGATTCCAGAGCACTGTTCTCTTACGTATCAGCCCTCACTAAACCGTCCACACCTCTCATTCCAGACGACAAGCCACCAGTAAAGCCAATGAATTGGCCGACTACTTTGAGAGAAAAATCTCCATTCTTATCGCGTCCCTCACGGCGCCCATTCCTCCGTCCTCCCCCACACTCTCCACCTGCAATCAACGAAACACACTCTCCACCTGTCATCAACAAAACACATCTCTAGTTTCCTTCGAATTGACATCTTCTCTAGAAATAGAAAACATCCTTAAGAAACTTAAAACCCTCTTCACACCCGTCAGACCACATACTGTCCAACTTGCTCTTTACCATTCCAAATATCATTGCGAAGCCATTAGCAGACGTCATAAACTGCTCCCTAGCTCAAGGTCATGTTCCAGACCAACTCAAGCTTGCAATGCTTAAACCTCTTTTTAAAAAAACCCAACCTTTCACCATCAGACCCAGCCAACTTCCACCTCATAGCGAATTTGCCAATGATCGCCAAGCTCATGGAAAAAGTCTTAAACAAAACAACTATCTGAATACCTGGAAGAAAATGATATGCTCGCCCCGACACAATTTGGCTTCCGCAAGGCACTAAACACGGAATCATTACTATCCTCCCTCTCGGACTCCATCCTCCTAAACTTGGAAAAAGGACAACCATACCTACTCGCTCTCCTGGACCTATCCGCGGCTTTCGACACTGTGAACCATATGATCTTATTACAGCGACTTGCAGACATTGGCATCAAAGGATCTGCATTCAACTGGTTCACATTCTTCCTTGAAAACAGGTTCTACAAGGTGAGGTTCAACAATAAAGAATCACACCCAGTCAGATCCAACATGGGAGTCCCCCAAGGATCATCTCTTTCACCCACACTATTCAACATCTACCTCCTCCCGCTCTGCCATTTACTTACTAACCTAAATTTAACTCACTTCCTATATGCGGACAACATCCAGATCCTCATCCCTATCACTGATTCTCTTCACAAAACTTGGTCCCATTGGAATAGCTGCCTTCTAGCAATCAACCATCTTCTCACTAGCCTCAACCTCGTCCTCAATACCAACAAGACTGAGATCCTTCTAATAGCTCAGGACAACAACAACATTCTTCTCAACTCCTCAAGTTCTTCCCAACTAGCCAAAACATCAATTAATCATTCATCACATGTGAGAGGCCTGGGGATTCTGCTCGACAACCAACTTAACCTGAAAACATTCGTAAATAACACCACCAAAGAATGCTTTTTCAAATTGCAGGTACTAAAAAAACTAAAACAACTCCTACACCTCCGAGACTTCCGCTTGGTGCTACAATCTATCATCTTATCTAAAGCGGATTACTGCAATTCCCTCCTTCTGGGTCTACCTGCCAACACAATTAATCCACTACAGATGGTCCAGAACGCTACAGCCAGGATTCTCACAAACGCCAACAAAAGGGAACACATCACCCCCATCCTTCAGAACCTTCACTGGTTACCAATCAAATTGAGGATTCAATTTAAAGCCCTCATGATGAGCCACAAGGCCTTGCATAATATCTCCCCCCTCAATCTAACCTTCCAACTACGGCTGCACATCTCAAACAGACCCATCAGAAGAGCATACAAGGACACGCTGTATACCCCACCTGCTAAAACCTCTTTTAGGATGTGCGCCCTCTCCGTAGCTGATCCTCCCCTTTGGAACTCTCTCCCACCAGACCTCCGCCAAGAACCCTGCCCTCTGGGTTTCAAAAAGAAACTGAAAACATGGCTCTTCAGCCAGGCCTTTTCGGAGAGATAATTCCTCGCACTAAGGCTCCCCTGGTTTATGTCCAACTATAGACCAGATTTGCGACCCTAAGCCCTCTTATCTATACCGGCACTCCATATATCCCCCAGATCTTTGACTTCGCCGGGAGACAAAGACTACATTAATTCCTTAACCTAGCCGTGGACCTTCACACAGCTACAAGTCACTTAGTCCCTTCATGAATCCTTTAAGTTAAACGTCTTAATGCACTTTGTGGACTTCTTCCCTCTTAACCTGCCCGCTTGCTGAGTTAGTTCTCTCCTGTTATCCATCAGTTAAGCCTCCTTTCCCGTCACGATGGCTTTCTCCTAAAGATTATTTGGAAGTTTCATTAGGCATAGCCCTATGTTATTATTTTATCTATTTTATTATTATTATTATTATTTTTATCATTTTATTATTATGTATTATTATTATAGTATAGTGTATTTCTAATGTTCCACATGATCATTGTTTCCGCATGTTCACTGTACCACATGTTTCATTGTATTCGCCCTTCGGCAACAGTTCAGTTTCATGTAAACCGGTGCGATATGTATCCTATACAGGAACATCGGTATATAAAAGTTAAAAATAAATAAATACATGGTCTATTTTTCACTTGTTGACTAAACAATTATGTGCTTTCCATACTGAAACTATATATTAAGGTGATTTTTAAAAACACGATGTGTATATTAATTAGAGGATGTGTAGGGATGTGCACTGATTTTTGTTTCATGTCATTTTCGTTTCAGGTCATTATCTGTTAGATTTCATTTTTAAAATGGTTTGGGAAGTATTTATTTTGTGTTTTCCTACTTTCGGAGTTATTGCGCACTAACGGGACTTAGTGCGCACTAACAGAAAATGTTACCAGTCAGTTAAAAAGTGTCAGTTTGGGAGGAATTCGTTAGCTAGAGGTATGGCTCTGCATTCCATTGGCTGCCTCCTTAGTTACCTGTACTTGTTTGTGTTGCTATGATTGCAAGGTAGTGTTTGTAGGGGTAACAAGTGTAAACAAATAAATGATGTAATTTTATAGCATCAAATTCTAGTCAGCAAAAGCATGTAATGCATATGCTTATTTAGAATTCACCAATCCTTTTGTATTTTAGGAAAGGGGCCCTGGCCTTTTCGGATATGCATACTGGAATTCCCCTGGTGTGAGTCTGTGTGTTTGGGTGGGGGGAGGGGTGACTGATGAGAGGAGAAGTGACTTTTGTGAATGTCTGGGGTGATAGGTGGGAGAGAGTTTGGTTGGAGTGGTGAATGGAGAGAGAAAGAGGCAGCCTGGTGTGTGTATGAGGTATCCTGTCACCCCATACAGTTACCCCAGTAACCCCCCCAACCATACACACAACACCAAGCTGCCTCTCTTTCCCATATATCACCGAATACAGTCACCCCAGTCACTTTTCCTCTCACTAGTCCCATTCCATACACAACAGGCTGTCTTTCTCTCAACAGTCACTACCCTAAGAAGTCTCTCTCTCTCCTGTCACCCCCATACGGTCACCCCAGTTATTCCCTCTCTTGCTAGTCACCCCCACATACCAGGCTGACTCTCTCTCAACAGTCACCATCTCAACCAGTCTCTCTCCCACCTGTCACCCCCATATAGCCACCCCAATCACCCCCACTTTCACCAGTCACCCCCACGATCTAGGCTGCCTCTCTCTCACCAGTCACCACCCCAACCAGACTCTATCCCACCCACCACCCACCATCCCATACATTCACCCCAGTCATTTCCCCTCTCACCAGTCATCCCCCCCACACACCAGGCTGCCTCTCTTTCTCCAGTCACACCCCAACCAATCTCTCTCCTATCACCCCTTAGTCAGCCCATTCACCCCCTCTCACCACTCATCCCTCAAATCAGTCTCTCTCCCACCTGTCACCTCATATTGCCACCCCAGTCACTCCCCCTCTCACCAGTTACCCCCCTCCCACACTAGGCTGCTTCTCTCTCACCAGTCACCACCCCAACCAGACTTTCCCACCCACCATTCTACAATTCACCCCAGTCACTTCCCCTCTCATCAGTTACCATCCTTCCACCCAAACACACAGACAGACAGCAGGGGAATTAAAAGTATACATGTACCAAATGCCAGGGCAATGTATGCATTTGCAATACATGCTTTTGCATTTGCTGACTAGAAACGTAATGGTATTAAATATTTATTATATCAATCACTGGCCATCCCCCCACAAATACCACCTTGCAACCTTGGCAACACAACAAGTAACTATGGGAATGCATAACCATAACTCTAGCTAACAAACTGCTCCCCCAATTGACACTTTTATCTGATTGCTAACATTTTCAGTTAGTGCGCACTAACTCGAAATACTTATTTTTACGAAATTTCGTCTTTTTTTTTTTTTCATTTCATGGCTCGGCATGGTGTCTGGGTGGTACATGGGCATTTTGGGACTTGAACCAGAAATTTGCGCATAAATATTTACGTGATCTGGTGCACATCGAGGTGCTCTACTGCGTAACTCCTACTTATGTGCTGTATGCCTTGCAAGTAATAAAAGTGAAAACTAGGCAATTCTGCAGGATTTAAATCATCGGGGATAACTAGGGGGAGTGCAAGCTATAAAACTAGGGTAGGTTTGAAGGACCTTTCTCTTAACTGGACAAACTGGGAACAGACTGGTAAAACTGACAATTGCATTAGCACGCATCCTTTCTAATGTCCCCACACTTAAATTCGTGAATATCTTTTCTATAATGATACCGATGAGGTTAGGATACAATCTGTGTGGGATGGCTTGAAATCTGTTATACTGGGTGTTATGCCCGTCGGTCGCAGATGGCTGTGACCGCACTTACTTACATCCTGCACCGTTCTCCAGCCCTCCCCGGGTCTGCTCGCAGCACAGGCCAGTCTCCACCGCCGCGTTTCCCTTGGCTCCTCGTGGCAGCTGAGACGCTGCTGCCACCCACGTTGTCTCTGGGCTTTCCTAGGCATGCGCATGTGCCACCGGGCCCTCCTTTGAAGCCTCTTCGGTGGGAACTTCGGGGGTGTCCCTGTTTGATGTCATCGGATCATGGTAGTTAAGCTCCACATGTGCCCTCAGCTTGCTGACTTGGCAACAAGTTCCGTACATCTCTACTAGCTCCTGCTTGTGTTCCTGTGGCTACTCTATTGGACTCCAGTGGACCTTGGACTCTGTCTGATACCCACTCCTCGGGGGCCAGTGGTCGCTCTCTACAGGGACCTTGTATCCTGGCCTCTTCTGCTCCTCGGGCTGGCCCTGTGCTTCCTGGAGTCCTACTCTGCAAGGCTCCCCGTTCCTCAGGGCTGCCCCCTGGAACACCTTTACCACTCAGGAGTTACTATTACACTTCCCCGCTCCTCGGGTTTGAGCCTACGTGCTGTGTTGGACTGTTGACGCTTCCCCACTCCTCGGGGCTGCGTCCTCATATGATACCAGAGACTCTCAGCACTGTTCCACTCCATGGGGCCATGCTGTCGTGCTACACTGTGACTGTCCGCACCTCCCTGCTCTTCGGGGCTGTGCTTCTCTATCATACTGAGATTGTTGGTGCTCCCCGCTCCTCGGGTTTCAACCTACGTCATCACTGGAGACCTGACTCGGGCTTCCCTGCTCCTCGGGTTAGCCTACGTCATTACAGCGGCATCGCCCTCGCTCCACAGCTCCTTCCCTCGGGGGGGGGGGGGGGTCTCTGGTATACCTCCTGCATGCCAGCCCCATGCCTGCCCGCCCTGCGGTCTACCTGGTGCCTTCCCTCTCGGGGGCCTCACTCCAGGTACTAGCCTGCTTGTCTACTGGGGAATTTCCCTGACTCCTCGGGACCTCTCCACCATCTCATCCAGAGCTCCCTGCTGTGCCTGACCTCATCTCCCGATGGTGTGGGCCTATGGGGCTCCTCCACACAGATGATACCAACTCACACCTCGGGCCAAGGGTCCACATACCCACAAACCTTAACTCCGGGTCGTTTAATTTCTTGGGCTATAATGAAAAAGAAACAAAAACAAAAAATTAGGAGTGAGCTTGAGACGACTATTAAAGATCTTGAAAGGTTGCATAAACCATCTGGTAATCCTAAATGGTTGAGACAGCTGGAGGCAGAAAGGGGGAAATATAATGCATTATCTGCTGAGGATATTAAATATAAGATGGATTTAATCAGACAGACGTAGTTTGAATTTGGCATTAAACCTAGTAGATTATTAACATGGAAATTAAAGTGTCAGAAAAAATCCAGATTGTCAAATTTAAGAATGAAATGGGGGAAGTGCTTTATAATAATAAATCAATTAGGTCTCAGTTTGTTCGCTTTTATGAAGCTCTATATACCATTGATGACTCAGTTAAAGAAGCAGAGATATATAATTTTCTATGAGAGATTTCCCTTTCTGCTTTAACTGAGGACCAGACTTCTAGGCTTGATAGAAGAATATAGAGTCAGGAAATCCTTCAAGCTATAGCCTCTTTGGAGTTCAACAAAGCCCCGGGTTTGGATGTTATGACAGCAACATTTTATAAACAATTTGAGGACATGTTGTCTGTTCCATTGGAAAAACTATTTAATTCCTTACTGATGGATTCTCAATTGCCTCCATCTATGAATGTGGCAGGCATAACTGTATTATTAAAAGCAAGCAAGGATCCGACTTGTGGTTCCTATCTCCTTATTTCTTTGCTAAATTTAGATTTGAAACTTCTGGCCAAAGTTTTAGCGATGCGTTTGAACTCAATCATTACGGGGTTGGTGAAGATTGATCAATCACGGTTTATTTCAGACAGGCAGGTGGCATATAATATCCATAAGATTCTGAATTTGGTCTGGTGGGCAAGATTTGAACATATGGAAGCTATATTTTTGACTATCGATACTGAAAAAGCGTTTGATAGAATGCATTGGGGTTTTATGCTCCATGTGTTGTGGAAGGTCAACTTGGGACCCAACTTTTTGAAATGGGTGGTTGCACTTTATTCATATCCTGAGGCTAGAATTAAAGTTAATATGGGGTATTCATCCCCATTTCCTTTAGGTAGCAGAACCAGACAGGGATGTCCTCTATCCTCTGTAGTGTTGGCTTTAGTAATGGAGCCATTTGCAGAGAAGGTCTGTTGTATGGGAGATATAGTAGGCAAATGGGTGGGTCTAGAGCAGTGGTTCTCAACCTTTATAGTTCTGCGACCCTTTTAATACAATTCCCCACTATGTGGCGACCCCCAACCGTAAAATTATTTTCGTTCTTATGCCTAAGTAACTGTACTGTACATACCGTATTTTCCGGCGTATAAGACGACCCCCAACTTTTACAGTTAAAATATAGAGTTTGGGATATACTCGCCATATAAGACTACCCCTCTTCCAACGCATTCCAACATTTACAGCAGGAGGGAGTGACTCGAGGAGTGAGGGCGCGCTGCCCAATTGGCCGGTGCTGGGCAAAAGGGGCTTGCTTTTGCCCAGCACCGGCCAATCGGGGAGCGAGGGAGCGCAGTATGAACTTTTTTACTGCATCCGGTGAGGGGAGGGAGTGACTCGAGGAGCGACAAAAACCCCATATTTCCGATGGTCTCTTAGGCCAGTGGTCCCCAACCTTTTTTGCACCAGGGACCGGCTTCAAGCAAGACCATTTTTCCATGGCCCGGCGGGGCTTTGGTCATATGGGGGTGGGGTTATGGAGGGGGTTGGATTTTAGTGCACACTTATCATTTAATTATGACATTTATAATGTGAATGTGACTCAACTCACCATAGGTTCTCACATGCATGGCACACTGACCCATGATCGTCACGGGGCTAGATGTAAAAGTACAGTTTGTATCCACGGGAACCCCCCTGACCCACAATAATGGATGTAAAGCAGAATTATGACATTCCCCATACAACTCACCCTACAAAAAAGATGTTCTGGTGACATCTCAGTAACAGCAACTCAAACTCCTTCTACTTCCAGGCTCAATAGCCCTACTTATGAAAAGACAGCAGTTTACCATCAATGCATGTCCTCTTGAGAAAACACAACAAAGACCGATACAAACGCTTACATGCTAGCAAAATATCTCATCTCGGTAACAGACACAGAACTGACCTAACATACTCCCAGGATCTGTAGTAATGCACATAAACTAATCCGCACACAGTTACACCTGTATTATGGAATACACTCAAACAGGAGCAACCCTATCTATGAAAAGGCAACACTACAAATATTAAATCAGGTCCTAAAAACCAATACACCTCTTATTAGGAAAACAGAACTAGCCAAGCAGCTATAGATCTCCACACAGAAATAACTGTATAACTATACTAATAAGCAGAATAAATGTTTCACAATAACTATGAACAGAATAACATCCAACAATTAAAAACTCATAAAAACTATTAAACATTCTCCAAACACCAATAAAATATTTCAAAAAAGCAGACATCACACAATTAAAATGGCAGTCAATCAAGAAAAATAAACTTAAAAAGCTACCTTTACTTACCCCCTCCAGCAGCTCTCCTACTCCCCTTCCCTGCAGGCCGTGGCACACACCAGAAGCAGCAGTAGAAGCTAAGCTCTATACTTATGGTCCTCTTCCTTAGTGCCCATGTCTCTCACACACACACCATACCAGTCATGCCCCCATGACCAGTTTCTGTCTCTCACACACCAATCATCTCCCAAACAGTCTTTGGCACACACACACCAGTCACCTTCCTGAACAGTTTCTCTCATGCCATACACACACACACACAGGCTTCCCACTCCCATGTTCTACTTACATATATGGGCTTCTCACTCTCATAATCACTTTCTCTGTCTGTCTCTCTCTCTCTCTCTCTCACTCACACACACACACACACAAACACTAGTCTCTCACTCCCATGCTTGTTCTCTCCACATGCACAGGCTTCATCGCGACTCCAGCGACCACCAAACAATGCGGCAACCGGCTCAAGGGAGGCCTGCGCGATCGGCGCCACAGACCCATCGGGGTAAGGCCTTGATCCCTCTTACCCACGCTGGGTCTGAGCCCTACCACGCGGCCCTTAGCGCCGTCTTGCCGCCGTCTCGCCGACCGTACGTCCGCCCAACAAGAAGGCCCGCCCTCGGCCGGCAATTGGACCCGACCTTACCTGCTGCAGCCAATCCTGAAGGGCCCTCTGGCTCTTTAAATTTCACTGCAGCTCCGGCGATCTCCCCTTCATCGTGACTCCAGCGACCACCAAACAACGCGGCAACCGGCTCGAGGGAGGCCTGTGCGATCGGCGCCACAGACCCATCGGGGTAAGGCCTTGATCCCTCTTACCCACGCTGGGTCTGAGCCCTACCACGCGGCCCTTAGTGCCGTCTTGCCGCCGTCTCGCCGACCGTACGTCCGCTCAACAAGAAGGCGCGCCCTCGGCCGGCGATTGGACCCGACCTTACCTGCTGCAGCCAATCCTGAAGGGCCCTCTGGCTCTTTAAATTTTACTGCAGCTCCGGTGCTGCGCGCCGTGCGCGACAAAGGGGCCCGCCCCTTTGTGCGCCCCTTCGTGCAGCCCCTTCGGACTGCCCCTTCGGGGCTACCCTATCTCACCACTACTGCCACTCCTCACCGCACCGATTCTCCCACAGTCAGAGAAGACTGCGATCAGAAGACCAAGGAACCTCTCCCCCTGATGCACTTGCTTTCTTCAGAGGGCCCAACATCGGAATCCTGCACCCAAGACATCCGAGACCAACAGACCACCTGATCTCCAACCTTACCCAAGCCCCTGCCTCAGAGGCCTTGCCAGATGAATCTGTGTGGACCACTTCCTGCCAAACCCCAACCACCTTACTGGCTTTCCCTAAAAGAACTCATCTGTACCCAATTCTCAGCTCCTCCTCCCCTCCCAATTCCCACTTCCCTGCAGCCCCCCTACCCGGAAGCATCCTCCAACCTATTCCAATCATCCACTTCACTCTTTCTACACCTAACTGTAAGTACTATAACCACTAAGTACTCTGTCTCTTAATTAAACATATTGGAGCTGCTCATTATATTACACCGTACTTATTACCCAATACTATTGCACTGTATTATATTGCACTGTATTTTTGACCCTGTAATACTGCTCCCAGCTCGATACTCTGAAACCTGCTCTGTACAATCTGTATTAATCTGCTCCGCTCACTCTGCTTTGTATACCCTGCTTTGTATACCCTGCTCCGCTCACTCTGCTTTGTATACCCTGCTTTGTATACCCAGCAATGTAATCCGCATGCCTTACCTCCACTGCACACCCTGCTTTATCTCTTAACCTGACGACATCCCACCTGACGACATCCTTACAGCACATCCTGCCCTATCTCCTAACCTGACGACCGACCTCTACCCACCCGTCTCCCAACTTCCCGTCTGTCCCCTCCTAAAATGTGCTTCCCTACTATACCTATCATACACCACCCCCATCGGCGGATCCTCCACCCAGCACACTCTCATTCCTTTACTCAGCACAAATCCCTAGTGCCCATCATGATTTCACCCAGCACACAACTGCTAGGCCTAGCCACGCTTGCCATCTCCCTATTCAATGCACAATCCAACCTAAAGAAAGCCCCCATACTTCAAGATTTACTCACTGACACCAACCCAGATATCTGTGCTATCACAGAATCCTGGCTAAAGAATTCAGACCATGTCTTCATCAACCAACTCCCAACACAGACATATGACATTTTCTCCATCCCTAGGCCCAAAAAAAGAGGAGGCGGCATACTCCTAGCTACCAAGAAACACCTTAACCTTAAGCTACAAACCATTCCCCCCCCCCCTAGACTTGAAATTGGTCTTTTTAAATCCAAATCCCTGCAGGTCTGCCTTGTCTATGCCCCCCCCCCCCCCCCCCCCGGTATACTTGAACAGGACCCATCCCCCCTCATTGAATACATCACCGACAACATAAAGCCAGACACACCCGCAGTGATACTCGGAGACTTCAGTCTCCATGTAGACACCTACCCCAACACGCCTGCTTGTGAAACCCTACTTCTCACCCTCAAAGCCTTGGGCTTCAGACAGCTAATCTCCGAGCCCACACACAAAGCTGGCCACACACTCGACCTCCTTTTTATTAACACAAGTATTACAGTACCCCAAGCACCCATCACCACCCCCATCCCCTGGTCCGACCATTTTCTCATCAATGCCCACCTCACCATCAATACTGACACACCGATCGCAGGTTCACTTAAAAAAACAATTTCCTTCCGTAAACCATGTTCTTCGGAGGAACTCTCCCTAGCCTTCAGCAAAGTAAGTGAAAACCTCAACCTAACTAACCCAGACACCGCTCTACTGTCATGGAATAAGTCTATCTCCAACATAGCCAATGACTTTTGCCCCACCATCCACAAAATAATAACCCCTACATGTATTGCGAGAAAGCCATGGTACACCGCTGAACTAAGAAAACTGAAGCAAGACCTCCGAACCAAGGAACGTACCTGGCGCAAACAACCGACTCCCACACACAAAATGGCCTACAAACATACATTGCATACATACTGACAAGCAACTATCCACGCCAAACGTGACTTCTACGCAGCAAAAATCCACAACTATAAATTCAGTCCAAATGCCTTATTCTCCCTCATGGCAGAACTCACAAAGTCCCCCTTTCCCTCCTCCCAAGAAGTAAATAGCATAGAGAAATGTGAGAAACTAGCTGACTACTTTCAAAGTAAAATTTCCAAAATTCTAACTCGACTCCCCTCCAATCCCGCCCCCACAGACCCACTACCTATCGACAACAAAACTAACCTCGACTCCCTTGACATTACCTCCGTGAAGGAAGTTGAATCCATATTAAAAAAGATGCGACCAGCCACCCATATCGCAGATACCATCCCATCAAAAATTCTCCTCACCATCCCCTCCGCCATTGCAAAACCAATAGCAGAAATCATAAACTGCTCCATCACCTCCAGGAAAGTCCCCGACCCACTTAAACTTGCCATCGTGAAGCCGCTACTAAAAAAAACCCACCCTCGACCACAATGACCCTGCAAATTACAGGCCCAATTCCAATCTGCCCTTCATATCTAAAATCATGGAGAAAGTGGTTAACACGCAACTCACCGATTTCCTAGAAGAAAACAATATTTTACATCCCGCTCAATATGGCTTTCGTAAAGACCGAAGCACCGAAAAACTCCTACTTGCAATCACAGATACCATCCTCAAAGGCATGGACCACGGCCAATCATATATACTTGCCCTTCTTGATATCTCAGCCGCCTTTGATACCGTGAACCATCAAATCCTAATATCACGCTTAGCGGAGATAGGCATCTCAAACACAGCCCTATCCTGGTTCTCCTCTTACCTTGACCACTGAAAGTACTTAGTCAAGCTTGATAATTTTGAATCCGCTCACATTCCTCTCACACAAGGCGTACCCCAAGGCTCCTCTTTATCGTCCACCCTCTTCAATATATACTTACTCCCACTCTGCCACCTACTCTCTAAATTAGGACTAAAATTCTTCTTATATGCAGATGACGTACAAATACTTATTCCCATTCAGAAATCCATCAATGAAACCCTTCAGTACTGGGAAATATGTCTGACATCCATCAATTCTCTCCTCTTCAATCTCCACCTAGCACTCAACGCCTCTAAAACTGAAATCCTCATCCTAGCAAATCAACCAATCAACTCAATCCACCAAATGATTCATAATGCTACACAAGCTCACACACTACCGCCCAGTGTCAGAGATTTAGGAGTCTCCCTAGACAATCAACTAAGCTTCAAATCCCACATTAAATCACTTCTAAAAGGGGGCTTCTACAAACTTCAAATCCTCAAAAAAACTGAAGCCCCTCCTCCACGCCCACGACTTCCGCACTGTTATGCAAACCACCATACTATCTAAACTCGACTATTGCAACTCCCTTCTCTTAGGCCTCCCTGCCTCTACCATTAAACCCCTCCAAATCCTTCAAAATGCTATGGCAAGAATCTTAACAAACACCAGAAAAACTGACCATATCACCCCCATACTCCAAGATCTCCATTGGCTCCCCATCACCTTCCGTTCCCAATACAAAACACTTACCATCCTCCATAACAAATTATACAATAACAATTCACCCTGGCTTGAAGATATGCCACAATTCCATCAAGCTAATCGCCCCACTAGAAACTCCCTTGCTGGCACTCTCCAAACCTCCTCACTTAAAATTGGGCACCTTACCACTACTAGAGATAGAGCCTTCTCCATTGCGGGCCCCACCCTCTGGAACTCCCTTCCCGTCAAACTCCGCTTAGAACCGTCCCTGAGCCACTTCAAAAAAGGAATCAAGACATGGCTCTTTAAACAGGCATACCCCAATTCCTCTCAATTCTAGTCATTGTCCTCCTTGAACCACATCAGCTCCAGCTCAGCCTATATTCCTTCTCCCTGACCTCCCCCATACCATCCCAGAACCCCCCCGCTCCCTCCCTTTTACCATCCCAGTACCCCCCCTACTCCCTCCCCTAGTGCCCCTAAGCCTCCCCCTACCCCGCCCTTTCACCCCCTAGCAACCTCTCCCTGAAAGTACCCTTGCTCTAATATACTCTTGTTCCCTCCACCCCCTCCGCTCCTTTTCCCCTCTTCCCTCCCTCCCTCCTCCCCCTGCACCAGCATTTAACTGTACATATGTGCACTTGCCTCCATCATACTGTAAATAAGTTTCATATGCTAAGTTCTTAAGTGCACATGCCCCCTTAACTTTGTTTATAAGTTCATTTGCATTTCTAATCCTAACATGAATGCAAAAAGTTGTAACTCTGCTTGCTGACTCTCTTCTCCTGTACCTTTGTATATCATCCAGTTAACCCCCCCCCCCCCCCCCGTTCATTGTAATTTCCTTTCTCAGTTACTTGTAAACCGACATGATGTGTCCTACGAATGCCGGTATAAAAAAGTGTTAAATAAATAAATAAATTCCCATAATCATTTTCTTTCTCTCTCCCACACACCACACACACACACACACTCACCAGTCTCTCACTCCCATGTTCTCTTTCAGATATACAGGCTTCTCCCTTCCATGATGTGTCTCACACACACCCAGGTTTCTCACTCCCATGCTCACTCTTCAGGTGCACAGGCTTCTCATTCCCATAATCACTTTCTCTCTATTACACACACACACACCAGTCTCTCTCATTTCCATGCTCACTCTCCACGTGCACAGGCTTCTCGTTCCCTGAATCACATTCTCTCACATTCACACACACCAGTCTTTTTCTCTCACACACACCGTCACCTTACCAAGCAGTCTCTCTCTCTCATGCATGCACACTCACCCAGGTTTCTCACTCCCATGCTTTCTTTCACCCCCACAACACCAGGCTTCTTACGCCCATGCTTTCCCACATACCCAGACTTCTCACTTCCATGCTTTTTCTCTCTCTCACACACACACATCAGTCACCTCCCTGACTAATGTCTCACACTCTCACATACACATCAGTCATCTCCCTGAGCAATCACTTTCATTGTCTCTCACATACACACACACATCAGCTCTCTGACCAGTCAATCACACACAGGCTGGCTGCTTCTCTCTCTTTCTTTCTCTCACTCACTTCCTCTCCCCACCCCGGAGCACAAATGGGAGCTGCAGCAGCCCCCGCAGGCCAAGAAGGAAGAATCCCATCGGCCGCGGGAGGCTCATGCTGCTGACTCCTTTCTCGATTACCGGCTGCTTCTATTGCTCGGGGACCGATGCTGCAGCCGCCGCTGCTACTTTATCACGCGGCATGGCTCTTTCTCCTTCCCGTGCACCGCGTATCACTTCCTGTTCCGGGTCACGGGAGGGGGGCAGGCGCGGGAAGAAGAAAAGGCCCAGCCGCGGGTGCCACTGCTTTTTCTAGCACCGCTGCCGTTCTCACTGGGCTTGAACGTGCTGATAGCCCGGCGGCAACGGCAGCGGGAGAGACCGGGAGCACGTGACACACCTGCCGGTGCTTGGCGGCGCCGCGGTCCGGCAAAAAACTCCCGCGGACCGGTGGTTGGGGACCCCTGTCTTAGGCGACCCCTAGCAAATCGTCATTCGACCCCCAAAGGGGTTGCGACCCACAGGTTGAGAACCGCTGGTCTAGAGGAATATAAAATGTTGCTGTTCGCTGATGATGTTATATTTACTATAAGTAAACCTGTCTTGACCCTGCCGATATATTAATTAGGGAATTGAATCGGTATGGGAAAGTGTCCGGTTTTAAAGTGAATATGACTAAGTCGTAGTTAATATTAGTCTTCCTTTGGAGGTGGTGACTAGATTGAGGGAGCCCTTTTCTGGGCACAAAAAAGTATATGTTATCTAGGGATTCAAATTGGGGCTGATTGGAAGGATACATTTTGTTTAAATTATGTACCTCTGATAGCTAAAACTGTCCAGGATTTATCAGAGTAGGAATCTCATGAGTTTTCATGGTTGGGCCGGATAGCAGCAGTTAAAATGACACTGTTATCTAAATGGTTTTATTTGTTCCTAACAGTACCGATTGAAATTTCGGATTCCTTTTTTTAAAAAGTTGCAATGCCATATATTGGCGATGGAGGCCCTTGTGGATTGCCTAGCACGTGATGTATAGACCAAATTTAATGGGGTATTGACAGTCCCCAAGGTTAAAAATTATTATATAGCTGCCCAGTTTCGGGTCATATGTTTATGGACTGGACCTTTTTAGCAGAAACAATGGAGTTCTATAGAAAGCTATTGTGTGGGAGAACGAACCTTCAGGGACATAGTGTGGGCACCCAAACAGTGAGCTTGGGTACGATATTTGGCTAATCCATTTACAACAATCTGAAGATTTGGTTTGCTTATAGAACTTTATTGTCACAGTATAAGGACTGTTCTCCTTTTACAAGTATTTGCTTTAACTCTGATTTTATTCTGGGGAATACTAATTTGATATACAGAAGATGGGGCTGAATGGTTTTGATTATGTTGGGTCAGTTATTTCGGGATGGGAATATGCTAAGCTTTTCAGACCTTCAAGAGGGTTATGGCCTTCCTGAGACAGATATTTTTGCCTACATTCAACTGTCATTGTTATGGTTTGTAGGCTTGTGAACCCCTGGGCCGATGGGAGAGGTGGAACCGCCCACAGGGAGGAGCCCAGTGAGACTCCCCATCGGGAGGCAAGGTCTAGGCTGATGTTAGACACAGCTGTGGAACAGAGTCTTTATTATAGAAAGAGAAGAGTTACTCGAGGAGCGGGTAATGCAGGAAAGACAGAGAGTCCAAATGATGGGGTACACCCAGCAGTAGCAATCCGGTAGTGGTCCGCAGAGCGCAGTACACCGCAGAGGTCTCTGGAAGCAGCAGCTTGACAATGGTCTGCAGCGCAGGTATGCTGGTAGAGAGAATCCTTACTAGGAGATGGAGCGGTAGGGGCCTGTAGCACAGGGTACATCGACAGGATCCTTCTTTAGAGATGAGATGGTAGTGGCCTGCAGCGCAGGGTACACCGGTAGGGTACTCACTTAGTGAAGGTCTGGCAGTGGCCTGTAACACAGGATACGCCAGCGAGGTCCTCAATTGAAGCAGAGATGGTGGAGCAGGTCCACAGTGTGAGGTGTAGACTGTGAAGATTGAGAAGTAGGACTCGGTAGTGGCCTGCAGCGCGGGGTACACAGGAATATAGTGAAGACTTGGAGAAGCAAGGTACTCACAAAGGAAGCGTTCCAGCAAAGGCACCAGGGAACTAAGAGAAGTGTAGATCCCAGGAAGAAGGCCCTCCAAGGAGCGGATAGCCAAAGGAAAGGAAGGGTCCCCGAGGAGCGGGTACCCAGCGAGGGGAAAGTCCAAGGCATCTGGAATGGAAGTCCGTGGAGTGCGGAGTGTAATCAGCAATAAGGGAACTCGTTGCCAAGTCGTCAGTGGTCAGGTGCAGTCAGCTTAAGTATCCGGGGTTGTAGGCGTTATCAGAGGGGAACGCCCTCGAGGGTGCGCGCCTATGGGATTCCGGAAGCAAGATGGTGGTCGGCAGCACCCATGCCGGCCGGGAATGCCAGGAGACATGCCACTCTCCCCAGTGGAGTCAGAGAACTGAAGAAAGTGGTGAGCATGAGAGGTCGCAGCCGTCTGCTACTGACGGGCGTAACAGTACCCCCCCTTCTTAGGGCCCCTCCCAGGGGGTTTTGGTTTCCTGGGGTGCGAGATATAGAATTGCTTGATCAATTCCTTGACGAGGATGTTGGATGCTGATTCCCAACTATTTTCTTCGGGACCAAAACCTTGCCATGCGATGAGGTACTCACAGCGTCTTCCTCACTTCCTGACATCTAAGATATCTTCAACTTGATAAATGATGTCCTCTTCGGCAGAAAGGGGTTGAGGTTCAGGCGGCTTCTTAGAGAACTCTGACAGGATGAGCGGCTTTAAGAGCGAAATGTGGAAGGCGTGTATCTTCAAAGTGTTGTGTTTTAGACATTGAGTCGTGGACCCCTGGTCACTGCAAGAGATGGCACCTCCCACAAGGCGGAGCCCTGTGGGAACTTGCAGTGATAGGCTAGTTCTCAATAGTAAAGAATACAGCGGATTGTAAGTATTGTACAGCAATATAGTTGGCAACCCGAGGTACGGGTTGTGGTCCAGGCCAGGGGAGAGGAGTCTCCTATGGTGTAGTAAAGTCTGTTCAGTGCAGCATGGATAAGAGTCTCACCAAGTCCTGAGAGGGAGAAGGGTCCGGTAGTGGTCCGCAGAGCGGGGTAGGCCGAGAACCCGGGATAGGTGGAATGCCGGTGAAGGTAGATCTGGTAGTGGTCCGCAATGCGGGGTGGCTGAAAATCTACTCCAGGAGAGACAAGGCAGAGACAGATGAGAGCTGTCGTACTCAGAGGCTGGAGAGAGCTGTAGAGAAGGACTCCTGAGGCAAAGGTCTGGGACGGAGTAAGGTCCCCAAGGAGTGGTACCCCGAAGGGCAGGCAGAAGCGAGGCAAGGCCCTCGAGGAGCGGATACCTAAGTCGTTCCGGAGCAAGAGTACGCACAGCGGAGGCGTCTAGTAGCAGGCAGAGATCAGCAGAGAGAATCCTTGCTAACTCATAGCTGGAATGGAGAGCGGAGCTTAAGTACCCAGAGGTAGTGACGTCATGCGGTGGCCCCGAGGTTTCTGCCATGATGTATTCAAAAGGAGGGCTGACGCGCATGGCATAGGTGACCTCAGAGGAAAAATGGTGAACATAATTGCCCATGCCGGACTGGGGACACCGGCAAGGTTGGCGTGGAGAGGCGGAGGCAGCCATCTTGCCCAGAGGAGAGGAAAGGGAAAAAGAGAGATGAGACAGAGAGGCTGCAGCCGTCTGCAACCGGGCGCAACAGTACCCCCCTTTCTTAGGGCCCCTCCCAGGCCTCCTTCCAGGAGGTTTGGGTTTTCGAGGATGACACTGATGGAAGTGTCGGATCATGTCTTTGTCAAGGATATTGACAGCGGGTTCCCAAGAGTTCTACTCCGGTCCATATCCCTTCCAGGAGATAAGGTACTCCCAACCTTTACCTCATTTGCGGACATCCAGGATGTCATCGATGGTATAGGCGATGTCTTCTTTAGTATCAAGTGGCACGGATTTTGGAGTCTTGTTGGAGAATTCGGAAAGGATGAGTGGTTTCAGTAGTGCCACATGAAAGGCATTATGAATTTCAATGGATGGAGGTAGCCTTAGACTGTACATCAAATTTCCAAGACGTCTGAGAACGGAGAAAGGTCCAACGTATCGTGGTGCAAAGCGTGCAGAGGGTAACTTCAGGTGAAGGAACTTTGTACTGAGCCATACCTTGTCTGCAGGTTGGAATTGGGGTACCTTCCTGTGATGAGCGTAATAAGACTTCTTAGCCCTTTGGCCCGCCCTGAGGAGCAGATCCTTGGTTTGTCCCCACAGTTGTTGTAGTTCTGTCACGGTGGCCTGGGCTGCTGGAGAAGTCACTGACAGCGGCAAAGGTAGAGGAGGTAAAGGTTGACGGCCATATACCACTTGAAATGGGGTTGACCCCGTAGCAGAAGCAGGATCCGAGTTTAGGGCCCGTTATGAACCATTACGATGGGTCCTTAGTGACAGTATATAAAACCTAATAAATCTAAATTTAGGGCGAACTAAGCCCAGGGAAGTAATTCCGCCCAGTCACTTTGCCTCGAGTTCACATATGAGCATTAGAATTGTTTGAGCATCCGATTCATTCTTTGTTTGTTCATTGGACTGAGGGTGATAGGCCGAGGTTAGGTCCAACGAGATGTCGAACTTCCGACACAGAGCGCTCCAGAAGTTTGCAGTAAATTGGAGCCTCTGTCCGACAAGATGAGTTTGGGCATGCCATGGAGGCGAAGATATGCTTCACAAACAATTTGTCCAGTTCAGCAGCAGATGTGCCATTTTCGAGAAGCGATCAACGGTCACCCAAATTGTGTTATTTCAACCTGAGAGAGGCAGGTCGACCACAAAGTGAGTCGTGGTGTGCGTCCATGCTTCTTCCGGTACAGGCAGAGGTTGAAGGAGACCCCAGGGTCGTCCGGCAGGAGGTTTCTGTCTTGCGCAGGTAGCACAGGAGGCCACATAAGCTTGGACATCATCTTTCATAGTAGACCACCAATAAAAGCGTTGGAGCATGGCTAGTCTGCGAGCTTGCCTGGGGTGACCAGCCAGACGGGAGTCATGTGCCCATCTTAATAGCTTTTTCTTCATTCCCAACGGAGACTGCGTGAGTAGTTGCCAAGACCAATTTCTCTGGGCAGATGATGTGGCGAGGTTCATTGGGTATGTCCTCAGGAGAGCAGGAGCACGAAAGGGCATCAGCCCTGATGTTCTTTTCTGCAGGTCAGTATTTGAGGAGAAAGTCAAATCGATTGAAAAATAACGACCATCTAGCCTACTGGTGATTAAGGAGAACAAGTCGTAGATATTCCAGGTTTTTATGATCGGTATTCACTGTTTGGTGTTGCGCACCTTCCAACCATGGACGCCACTCCTTGAAGGCCAACTTAATAGCTAACAATTCTTTATCTCCGATTCCATAATTCTTCTCGGCCGGAGAGAAGCGCCGTGAGAAGAATGAGCAGGGATGGAGGACATCGGTATCACTGTATTGGCTCAGTACTTCTCCCACGCCGACATCGGAAGCATCGACCTAAACGATGAACGGGCGACGAGGATCGGGGTGGCGAAGACAAGCTTTTTTTTTTGAGAGGCCTCCTTGAGAGTTTGAAAGGCCCCTTTTCTGTTCATGGCCGTGAGTGGTGCTGTTAAGGGGGAGTAATGTCTGATGAACATACGGTAGTAGTTGGTGAAGCCAAGAAAACGGCATAAGGCTTTCAATCCCGTAGGCTGACACCACTCTTGATTGCTTTTCATTTTTTGGGGGCCCATCTGAAAGCCATCTTTGGACACAATGTACCCTAGAAAGGGCACAGACTCCTGATGGAAGGCGCACTTCTCGAGCTTCACGTAGAGATGGTTGTCTTGTAGTCTTCAAAGTACCTTTACCACATCTGCCTGATGCTTCTGAAGGTCTTGAGAGAAGATCATTATTTATTTATTTTTATTTATTTAACAATTTTTTATATACCGGCATTCGTAGGACACATCATGTCGGTTCACAATTAACTGAGAAAGGAAATTACAATGAACGAGGATAGAGTCAACGATATTACAATGAACTAGGAACCAGGATAGAGAGAGTCAACGAGCAGGGATACAACTTTGTAAAACAAACTGGATGAAGATTATCCATGTTAAGAATAGGTATGCATCAGGATGTTAAGGATGCATTTACACTTAAGAAATTAACATATGAACTTATTTACAATATTAATATTAAATGCAGGGGCAGGGAGAGGGGGAGAGGGGGAGCGAGGGGGGGGAAAGGAGAGGAGAACGTAAAGGCAGTGGCACTTTCAAGGAAAGGCTGTTTGTAGGAAAAGAGGGGAGGGGTAGGGAAGAGGCAGCAGGGTGCTGGGGAGGGTGAGAGAACTAGAATGGTGAGGGAGAAGGGGGGAGCTGGGAAGGTAAGGGAGCGGGGGGAGTTGGGATGGCAAAGGGGAGGTTGAGGAGGGGGTGTGTAGGCTGAGCGGGAGCTGAGTAAGATCGAGACATGACAATGCCTAGGATTGGGAGGAGTTGGGGTATGCCTGTTTAAAGAGCCATGTCTTGATTCCTTTTTTGAAATGGCTCAGGGACGGTTCTAGGCGGAGTTTAGCAGGAAGGGAGTTCCAGAGGGTGGGACCCGCAATGGAGAAGGCTCTGTCCCGGGTAGTGGTAAGGTGCCCAATTTTGAGTGAAGGGGTTTGAAGGGTGCCAGCGAGGGTGTTTCTGGTGGGGCGATTAGTTTGACGGAAATGTGGCATGTCCTCAAGCCAGGGGGAGTTGTTTTTGTATAATGTGTTATGGAGGATAGTAAGTGTTTTGTATTGGGAACGGTAGGAAATAGGGAGCCAGTGGAGATCCTGTAGTATGGGAGTGATGTGGTCAGTTTTCCTGGTGTTTGTTAAGATTCTAGCCATAGCATTTTGGAGGATTTGGAGGGGTTTAATAGTGGAGGCAGGGAGACCTATGAAAAGGGAGTTGCAATAGTCGATTTTAGATAGTATGGTGGTTTGCATAACAGTACGGAAGTCGTGGGCGTGGAGGAGGGGCTTCAGTTTTTTGAGGGTTTGAAGTTTAAAGAAGCCCCCTTTTAGCAGTGATTTAATGTGGGATTTGAAGCTTAGCTGATTGTCTAGGGAAACTCCTAAATCTCTGACACAGGGCGGTAGTGTGTGAGCTTGTGAGGTGTTTTGATTCATTTGGTGGATCGAGTCGATTGATTGATTTGTTAGGATAAGGATTTCTGTTTTAGAGGCGTTGAGTGCAAGGTGGATATTGGAGAGGAGAGAGTTGATGGATGTCAGGCAAGTTTCCCAATATTGCAGGGTTTCAGTGAGGGATTTCCGAATGGGAATGAGTATTTGTACGTTGTCTGCATATAAGAAAAATTTTAGTCCTAGTTTAGAGAGTAGGTGGCAGAGTGGGAGTAGATATATATTGAAGAGGGTGGACGATAAAGAGGAGCCTTGTGGTACGCCTTGTGTGAGGGGAATGTGAGCGGATTCAAAGTTATCAAGTTTGACTAGGTACTTTCTGTGGTCGAGGTATGAGGAGAACCAGGATAGGGCTGTATTTGAAATGCCTATCTCCGCTAACCGTGATAATAGGATTTGATGGTTCACGGTATCGAAAGCGGCAGAGATATCAAGGAGGGCAAGTATATATGAGTGACCGTGGTCCATGCCTTTGAGGACGGTGTCAGTTATTGCAAGCAGGAGTTTTTCGGTGCTTCGGTCTTGACGAAAGCCATATTGAGCGGGATGTAAGATATTGTTTTCTTCTAGGAAATCAGTGAGTTGCATGTTAACCACCTTCTCCATGATTTTGGATATAAAAGGCAGATTGGAGATGGGCCTGTAGTTTGCTGGGTCATTGTGGTCGAGGGTGGGTTTTTTCAGTAGAGGCTTCACGATGGCAAGTTTCAGTGGTTCGGGGACTTTCCCGGTGGTGATGGAGCAGTTTATAATATCTGCTATTGGCTTTGCAATGGCGGAAGGAATGGTGAGGAGAATTTTTGATGGGATGGCATCTGCGATATGTGTGGCTGGTCGCATCTTCTTTAGTATGGATTCAACTTCCTTCGAGGAGGTGAGGTCAAGGGAGCTGAGATTAATTTTATTGTCAATAGGTAGTGGGTCTGTGGGGGCAGGATTGGAGGGGAGCCGAGTAAGAATTTGGGAGATTTTATTTTTAAAGTAATCTGCTAGTTTCTCACATTTCTCTATACTATTTTCTTCTTGGGAGGATGGGAAGGGCGATTTTGTGAGATCTGCAACGAAGGAGAATAAAGCGTTAGGATTGAATTTGTAACTGTGGATTTTTGCTGCGTAGAAGTCACGTTTGGCGTGCAGAGTTGCTTGACGGTATGTATGTAATGTATGTTTGTAGGCCATTTTGTGTGTGGGTGTAGGTTGTTTGCGCCAGGTACGTTCCTTGGCTCTGAGGTCTTGCTTCAGTTTTCTTAATTCATTGGTGTACCAAGGCTTTCTCTCGGTACGTGTAGGGGTTATTGTTTTGTGGATGGTGGGGCAAAGGTCATTGGCTATGTTGGAGATGGACTTGTCCCAAGATAGTAGAGCGGTATCTGGGTTAGTTAGGTCGAGGTTTTCGGTTACTTTGTTGAAGGCTAGGGAGAGTTGCTCTGAAGGACATGGTTTACGGAATGATATCTTTTTATTATGTGAGCTTGAGATCGGTGTTTTGGTATTGATGGTGAGATGGGCATTGATGAGAAAGTGGTCGGACCAGGGGATGGGGGTGGAGATGGGTGCATGGGGTGCTGTAATGCTTGTGTTAACAAAAAGGAGGTCAAGTGTGTGACCAGCTTTATGTGTGGGCTCTGAGATTAGTTGTCTGAAGCCCAGAGCTTTAAGGGTGACGAGTAGAGTTTCACAAGCAGGCGTAGTGGGATGGGTGTCTACATGGAGATTGAAATCTCCGAGTATCACTGCGGGTGTATCCGGTTTTATGTTGTCGGTGATGTATTCAATGAGGGGGGAAGGGTCCTGTTCAAGAATGCCGGGGGGGGCATAGACAAGGCAGACCTGCAGGGATTTGGATTTAAAAAGACCAATTTCAAGTCTTGGGGGGGGAGAGATGGTTTGTAGTTTGAGGTTAAGGTGTTTCTTGGTAGCTAGGAGTATACCTCCTCCTCTTGTTTTGGGCCTTGGGATAGAGAAAATGTCGTATGTCTGCGTTGGGAGTTGATTGATGAAAACATGGTCTGAGTTCTTTAGCCAGGATTCTGTGATAGCACAGATATCTGGGTTGGTGTCAGTGAGCAAATCTTGGAGTATGGGGGCTTTCTTTAGGATGGATTGTGCATTAAAAAGGGAAATGGCAAGCGTGGCCAGGCCAAGCAGTTGTGTGATGGGTGAAATCATGATGGGGACTAGGGATTTATGCTGGAAAGAGGGGTGGGGGTGTGCTGGGCGGAGGATCTGCCGGTGGGGGTGGTGTATGATGGATATAGTAGGGAAGCACATTTTGGGAGGAGAGAGACGGGTAATGGGGGGTGGGTGGATGTTGGTTGTCCGGTTAGGAGATAGGGTAGGATGTACAGTGAAGGTAGTACAATATGGATTATTTTGCTGGATATACAGTGCAGATTAGACAGAGCATATTTGTACAGATTATACAGAGCAGGTTTCACAGTATCGAGCTGGGAGCAATGCAGGTTAAATAGAGCAAATTTAAAACTGATTGTACTGGGAGCAATGCAGGTTATGCAGGTTAACAGTGCAGGTAACAGAGCAGGTAAAACATAGCAATGCAGGTTATGCAGGTTAACAGTGCAGGTAAAACAGATCAGGTTAAACTGGGAGCAATGCAGATTAACCAAAGCAGGTTTAGGGGGAATGTACAGAGCAGGATTCAGAGTGCTGAACTGGGAGCAATAGTGCTGTCGGGCTAGGAACAATAGTGCAGGGTCATGAATATAGTGCAATACAATGAACAGCTCCAGTAAAGTTAACTGAGAGGATAGAGTACATTGAGGTAAGGGTACTTACAGATGAGTGTAGGAGGGTGACGCGGATGATAAGTGGGAGAAGGTTGCAGCCCGCTTCCAAGGAGGTATCACTATGAATTATGTATGTTAGTTTACTCTTCTTGTAAACCGGTGCGATATGTATTCAGCGTTCTGATGACGTCGTCGATGCTGGGTGGGCCTCAGGAGATGGCGCTTGGTTGGTTTTGGTGTCAGCTGCGGTGGCGTCGCACGATCGGGTCTCTGCTGCAGAGTAAGGCTGAAGGGATGCTGGTGGCGGTAATGGTGAAGAGATCCGGCTTGTTCAAGTTGTGGGTCTCCTGTGCTGGGTTCGTGCTGTTGTTTGTACTTAGTGGCTGCTGTGAGGCAGATGCTGGGGAGTGTTGTAGAGGTTGCAGTAATGTGAAGGGGATCTCTGGCGGCACTTCGGGGCTGCACGAAGGGGCGCACAAAGGGGCAGGCCCCTTTGTCGCGCTCCTTCGGCGCGTGACGCACGGCGCGTGACGCCTGGACTGAAGGGTCTTTACAAGTCCAGCGAGGGCTGCGTGGATAGGCCGGCTGTCGCTTGTGCTGCTTGGTTGGTTGGGCTTCGGTGGAGGCGGGGCGAACGGCCCGAAGAGGACGAAGACGGCGATCAGGCTGCGGGTAAGGTCGGCAGGCCCGACTAGCCTCGTGGTCGGCGAAGGGGACCCGTTCGGGGTAGGAGTGCACAAGTGCTAGGCCTTACCCCGGTGGGTCCTCGGCGCCGATCGCGCAGGCCCTCTCTCCTGTCTCTGTCGCCGGAACGAAGGGAACGGCGTCTGCTGCGCGGCTCTTTTGAAGCACAGCGAGGGCTGCCTGGATAGGCCGGCTGTCGCTTGTGCTGCTTGGTTGGTTGGGCTTCGGTGGAGGCGGGGCGAACGGCCCGAAGAGGACGAAGACGGCGATCAGGCTGCGGGTAAGGTCGGCAGGCCCGACTAGCCTCGTGGTCGGCGAAGGGGACCCGTTCGGGGTAGGAGTGCACAAGTGCTAGGCCTTACCCCGGTGGGTCCTCGGCGCCGATCGCGCAGGCCCTCTCTCCTGTCTCTGTCTGGAACAGTAAGTCTCACAGGATTTCGTTCATCATATTCTGAAACACCGCTGGTACATTGCACAAGCCGAAGGGCATGATTTATCGCACAATCAAAAGTCCTGTGTGGAGGTAGAACGTCTGCTGCATGCTTGGAGAAAACGTCCTGGCCAGGTAATGATGGAGTAGTTGACATACATGGTAAGAACATAAGAAAATGCCATACTGGGTCAGACCAAGGGTCCATCAAGCCCAGCATCCTGTTTCCAACAGTGGCCAATCCAGGCCATAAGAACCTGGCAAGTACCCAAAAACTAAGTCTATTTCATGTTACCATTGCTAATGGCAGTGGCTATTCGCTAAGTGAACTTAATAGGAGGTAATGGACTTCTCCTCCAAGAACTTATCCAATCCTTTTTTGAACACAGCTATACTAACTGCACTAACCACATCCTCTGGCAACAAATTCCAGAGTTTAATTGTGCATTGAGTAAAAAAGAACTTTCTCCGATTAGTTTTAAATGTGCCCCATGCTAACTTCATGGAGTGCCCCCTAGTCTTTCTACTATCCGAAAGAGTAAATAACCGATTCACATCTACCCGTTCTAGACCTCTCATGATTTTAAACACCTCTATCATATCCCACCTCAGTCGTCTCTTCTCCAAGCTGAAAAGACCTAACCTCTTTAGTCTTTCCTCATAGGGGAGTTGTTCCATTCCCCTTATCATTTTGGTAGCCCTTCTCTGTACCTTCTCCATCGCAAGTATATCTTTTTTGAGATGCGGCGACCAGAATTGTACACAGTATTCAAGGTGCGGTCTCACCATGGAGCGATACAGAGGCATTATGACATTTTCCGTTTTATTCACCATTCCCTTTCTAATAATTCCCAACATTCTGTTTGCTTTTTTGACTGCCGCAGCACACTGTACCGACGATTTCAATGTGTTATCCACCATGACACCTAGATTTTTCTTGAGTTGTAGCACCTAATATGGAACCCAACATTGTGTAATTATAGCATGGGTTGTTTTTCCCTATATGCATCACCTTGTACTTATCCACATTAAATTTCATCTGCCATTTGGATGCCATTTTCCAGTCTCACAAGGTCTTCCTGCAATTTATCACAATCTGCTTGTGATTTAACTACTCTGAACAATTTTGTGTCATCTGCAAATTTGATTATCTCACTCGTCGTATTTCTTTCCAGATCATTTATAAATATATTGAAAAGTAAGGGTCCCAATACAGATCCCTGAGGCACTCCACTGTCCACTCCCTTCCACTGAGAAAATTGCCCATTTAATCCTACTCTCTGTTTCCTGTCTTTTAGCCAGTTTGCAATCCACGAAAGGACATCGTGGCCCACTTAGTACTGCCCTTTTTTTTTCCTCAATTTCCCTTGTGTTTGTCAAATAACATACCAAGGGAAGAAATTTAGATTTGTGGACCCGACCCATCTTGAGACTTTCCTATCAGATAAGTCACAGATATAATTAATTAGAGATAGAGGTGTATTAAAAAGAAGTCAAATTCTCCTTCCTTTTATGTTTTCGCTAATGAAATCCTAATCCTAGAATTATTGGGATTGGTTTATTATTAGCAAATGATATATAAATCTTGTATTTGTATATATAATAGTTGCCTTTCCTCCAATTATGTGAAATGTAAAACAATTATTGTTTGCGTGTATTGGTTATAAGTATTTAATTATGGTTGTGAAACATATTTCCTGTTTTCCTTTTCATGATATTGTCATTGAAGAAATTTAATAAAGTATAAATAATAAAAAAAGAAAATTGCCCATTTAATCCTACTCTCTATTTGTCTTTTAGCCAGTTTGCAATCCACGAAAGGACATCGCCACCTATCCCATGATTTTTTACTTTTCCTAGAAGCCTCTCATGAGGAACTTTGTCAAACGCCTTCTGAAAATCCAAGTATACTATATCTACCGGTTCACCTTTATCCACATGTTTATTAACTCCTTCAAAAAAGTGAAGCAGATTTGTGAGGCAAGACTTGCCTCACAAATCTGCTTCACCCTACTCGGTCTGAAGTGTCCTGGAGGAATTGTGGTCAAACAGGCACTTTCTGTCATTTATGGTGGACATGTTCTAAAGTTCAGAGTGTTTGGTCACAAATTGGTGGCTTATTATCAGAAATTTTGTCAGTGACCATTGCTAATGATCTGAAAGTATTTATTTTGTCTGTGTTTCTGGAGGATCTTCCAAAGTGCAGGTTGTGCCTGGTAGCCAAACAGTATTTACAGCTAAGTGTGAATTAGCCACTTTTTGGTCTAATAATGATATGCCTCCAATGTTGTTGGTTGTTAAGAGACTGTTGACAGTATTTTATATGGGAAAATTGACAGCTCTGCATAAAGACCATTTGGATGGGTTCCTTAGGGTGTGAGACCCATTCATTTGGTGGAGTAATCAAGATATGGTTTCAACTGGTATTTAAGTTTGGTAGTTTGTCATTGCCTCTCTTTGCATTAGATTTGGTTAGGGTATGTCTGTTTAATATTCTTTTATGGAAACTATTTCCCTGCACCTATTTTACTGTACTTGCAGAATGTATCGATATGTGCCTTGTCCAGTCATCACCAGGGACAATACTATATGTTATAGTGGTGATGACTGGATCGGGGCAGGGGAGGGAATAATAGCATTGAAAAGGTTGAACTGCATTTGCGCTGTATTTGGTATCACTAGTTTGTGTAAGTTTATAAGTTCAATAAAATCTTAATTGCAAAAAAAAAAAATCCCCGCACTTAAGCGGTAGAAGCAGGAGTTTTGTGAACAGGTGCACATCCACTTAAAATTCAGTGCAGATGTACATGCCACCAGAATGTTTTATAATGTGTGCACATATATGCAGGTATGTTATAAAAATAGCCGCGTCCCTGGGTGCGGGGTGATGCACGTCCACCTGTGCACCGATTTGAAAGTTACCGTCTTAATATTTTCTTGTTTTAGATTTATTGGTATTGTTTGGTATACTCTCTATGTATTCCTGTGTTATCTTTGTGATGTTTATTGTAGCTCACCTCAAGCCTGGTGGGTATGACAGGCAATAAATTTAATTTAACACTTTGATGACTATCAGGAGGAAAGTACATAGAATAGGTCAATATTCAGTAAAATATAAGCAGAAAATGTATCTGGGTAAAGTTACACCCTTAATTTATCCCATATATGTTTTTGTCTCCCACTGAATATCTATGAATAAAGTTATGTGCGTAACTTTCCCTGAATAAATTTAAGCCTGTGATTTCTCTGACCAGACTTAGACACATAACTTTAGCCAGAGAATGTTGAATCTGTGCACATATTGGTTAAAATTTAGCCTCACTCACAGCGTGCCTATATTGATTCCCCCTTGCTGTTCACATAAATTTTATGTGCACAAAATGTATGTGGTCTGGAGGGGAAATACTGAAAGCTTGGTTTGTATATGTAACTTGAAATGTTACCTGCAAAAAGGCTTTTAATATTGACCTCGGTGATGATTTTTTATTTGGATTTAATTATTCACCATTCCAAAGTTCAAAGCGAGTTGCATTTCAGGTGTACAGCAATGCTGTAAGAATGAAGAGAGTAAATTTTTCCATGTGATGTGAAACCATCATTTAGTAATAGAATATCTGGATTGCAGTAGTAAGGAAAGTAAACAAGGTTGGGGAGAAGAATTGTATTAAACTTTTACATTTGGCCTGTCAAAATATTAACTGGCAGATTTTAAAAGTGCCATGTGCTCCAAAGCCGGGCAATATACGCGAGTGATTCGGCCCGGCACATGCTGCACGTATTTTAAAAACCACGCGAGTACACGCGCATCTCCTGGTTCATGCACAAAATAAAAAGTTCAATAAAGGGGCAGGGCATGGGCTGGCGAAGTCTGTACCACGAAGTTTGTACGTAATATTTTCGCGGACAAGCGTGTGCCGGGGTCCCCTACCGCGGAACTTTACTTCTGCTATGGACAGCGTAAATAATAAAATGAAAACTAGGCTAGTCAGTGGGGTTTTAAGAGTCCTTTATTGGAGCGGACTGGGAGGGAACTGGGGAAATGCCCTATCGCATCACTGCGCATTTCTAAGAAAATTCCCTCCCTTGCGCGCGTGAGTCGGCACTCGCGCATACTTGCGCGCACCGATTTAAAGTCAAGTGCACGGGTAGCTGATTTTGTAAGATGCGGGCCGACGCGCATATGTTATAAAATTGACGTGTCCATGTGTGTGCGCATCGGGAACCGTGTGCACATGGTCGCCTGTGTGCGGGTTTAAAAGCTACCTTTCTGCTTTATAAGGTGCTATGTGCTTTGTTATTCATCTTTGTTGAATGGCCACTAAACAGGGAAAAATGTGACTCATTGTCGTAAGTGGCATTTATTGGTTCTATATAGATCAATATTTTTGTTGTCTTCCTGGCTGGGGAATCAGAAGCTATGGAAGCAGAACTACACAATAAGCAGCCTAATGTCCAACAATATCAAATTTATTACGTAGAATCAAATTATGCATTGAGCCCGACTCCAGCCGAGTTTCGCCCTTTTTCAGTAGGGCTGCATCAGGGGCTAAAAACATACAATAAATGACATTAAATAATGTAAAAATAAATTATTAAAAACTAATAAAAACATAAAATACACACACATTCAAATGAACATATAAAATGAACATATAAAGTGAGCATATAAGATGAACATATAAAATGAACATATAATTAGAACAAATAAAATGATAACATGGAATTTCGTGGTGTGAACATGGATCTGATTGAAAGCATTAGTAGTATATCATGTTTGTGAAAGTGTGTAATAAAAGAATATATATAAATAAATAAATAATTAAAGTAGCATCTGCAATAAAACCAGCAAAAGCATCTAAAAATGACAAGTACCTAAAAATTGGATATTGCCTTAAAATTATTGCATATAATATATAATCAGTATAAATGCCCAATGAATTACTCTCCAAGTGATAAAAAGGAATAAAAAATAGTTAAGACATGGTACAACAGGAAGTATTTTTAAAAAAAATAAACTCAATGCTTACAATTTGCATATGATTTTAAAGAGAACATTTTATTCTGGAAACTGTACATTGATGACATTTTTATGATATGGAAAGGCACCCCAGATCTGCTCAAACTTTTTCACAGTTGGCTTAATAATTTGGATTTTAACCTGCATTTTACTCTTGTTTTTAGTGAGAATCAGATTTCATTTTTAGATATTTTAGTTTCTTTTAAAGATGGTTCATTTTTTACTGACATTTTTAGAAAACCAACAGATACTAATAAGTTTTTACACTACGAGAGCTGCCACAACAAGTCTCTACAAAAGAATTTACCTTTTTCACAATTTTTAAGACTCAGAAGAATTTGTGGCGATGAAGAAACCTTCCAAAAAAGATCTGTAGAAATGTCTGTTAGATTCAAAGAGAAACGGTATCCACAAAAACATATTACAGCAGGTTATGTCAAAGCCTCCAACTATGACAGACAAACTTTATTACAATCCAAAGAGAGAAAGAAGAAGGAACGGGTAGTGTGCCCCATTACTTATAATCACATGTCATTTCAGATCATCAAGATTCTCAAAAAACATTGGTCGGTCTTACAAATCTTGCCCTGTTTTAAAAACAAACAACTGATGATTGCTAATAAGAGAGAAAAAAATATTAAAGAATATATCTCTCCCTCCGCTTTACCTCCCATTCGTTCGAAAGATATCAGACCACCTGGACACCGCCCCTGCGGAAACTGTTCGGTATGCTGTGTGAACATGAGGACAGATACATTACATATTCCAGGACAAAATAGGGATTTTAAACTTAACAAATTCACCAATTGTAAAAGTACAGCAGTTGTGTATATTGCTTTCTGTCCCTGCAATAAAATCTATATAGGTAAGACTATCAGACAATTTAACAAACGGATTATAAAACATAGAAGTAGCATTAAAAAAGAAATCTTTTAACCAGCCCACTAGTGACACATACCACAGAGAACAATCATAAATTTGAACAGTACAAATTTTGTGTATTACAACAGGTGAATGCAAATTGGAGGGGTGGTGATTTAGACCACCTCTTACTACAGATTGAACAAAGGTACATATTTGATTTTAAAGCTTTAGAACCTAATGGTCTAAATCTGGATATAGACTACTCTGTTTTTCTTTGAATGTATGTACTTATGTGGGTATTGCCTTTATTTTTTATTTTTGTTTTTATTCCCAGCTCTCCAAGTTTTATTATATATTATATTATTTTTTCTCCAGTTGGACATTGCACCTTAGTTCACTTCTCAGTTATTCCTTTTTTTGATTTTTCTTTTTTTTTTAATTTCACTATCAATTTTTATAATGATTTCTGTATGCAATTTTCATTATCAATTTTCACAATAATTTTTGAACCGTTGAGAAACAAATTTGTATGCTACATGTTAGTAAAGTAGCCACAAGAATTTTTCCATGGTTGCAAGTTGCTATCTAGCTAAATCAATCGTCGTCAATTATGTTAATTTCACTTTAGGGACTTGATCAGTTTTTTCATCCAAAAAATTTGTTTTTCTTTTTTTTTTCATTTTTTCCATTTTTTCACCAAGTCAGATATTAATATTTTTCTTTTGTGCAACATTGCATTTATCCGCTTTGCTGTTTACACATTAAGGTCTCTGTGAAGACAAGCTCCCATAGTTCTTCCTCACTTTTTTATCACACTTTCATTTATTGATTTATTCTATTCACTAAATTGCACATCATTTTCAATTAACATAACAGTAAGAATGGATCTATGTAATCTCACACATTAATCCCCCCCTTTTTACATTTGTTACTGGTTTTTTCAATTTCTTTAATAGCAACACCTTGGCACTGTTTTTTATCGTTGACACGTTGATATTCCCACTGATAAAAATTTAGCTTCATATTGTGATAATTTCCATATGTTGTAAGTAACACTGTAATAAGTTTACCAATAACACCCGAGCACTGCTCCTTAATTGCACAATATGTTCTAAGAAAATTGGTTTGGGTTTCTTTCCCAACATATCACTTATAGTTTTGTAAGTTACAGCAGTCATTCCATTTTTATTCATTTTTCATTCATTTTCACTCCATTTTGCATTTAATTTAGTTGGGACATATTAAAAATTCATTAATGTCCAAAAAATTTCATTAATGTCCTTCACATATGTTGTATTTTTTTGGTGTAAATAATATTTTTGATTTCTATAGTTATACACAGTCACTACATCGAACACCAGTAGAATTAGATCTAATTTGTAAATAACGCAATACTCTATAGACACGCCCCCCCCATTTTGATTGACACAGATTTTGGCGCGTTTTTCTATGCACTTTATAAGCAGTACACCGGCGCTGGCGTTTCAATGGTTACGTAAGAGACTGAAGTGATTTACTATACTGAGATCCTGAATGTTTGTTGTGCACCAGGTCGGCATCTAAATCCTGTAAGTAACATCGCCAAAAAGTCACCAGATCACTTTTTGTTCTGTCAGCATCTGAATTTTTTTAAAAACTTATCCGATCACCTGTTTTTACTTCTTGTTCCATTCATTTATAAGCAGCACGCCGGCGCTGGCGTTTCAATGGTTTCGCAAGAGATTGCAGTGTTTTGCAATACTGAGATCCTGAATACTATATCTGTTTCAAAGTGTGTTGCATACAAGGTCAGCATTTGAATCCTGTAAGTAACATCGCTAAATATCATCAGATCACTGTTTTTTGCTTTGTTAGCATCTGATCCATAAGTGTAAATTATCCAATCACTTTTCTTCATTTTTTTCCTTAGTAATATTCACCGTTGCTTAAATCTACCACATTACCGTTTTTTCATGCACACTGAGTTAATGTCTGATGTCTGTAAGGAACATCACCAAATAATACTTGACCACAGGCTGTTCCTTTGATCCATATCTAGTTTCCATTTTTATGACTTTTTTATCTTTCTCATATTTTCATTTGCGTTTTTCTTCTTTGCCTTTTCTTTTTTGCACTAACAGCTAGTAATCACTAGATCACTATTCTTCTCCTTTTTCTTTTTTACTCATTGAATCATGCACACTGAAGCCAACATTTGTATCCTGTAAAGTAACACCGTTGTTAATCACCAGATCACTGTTCCTGTTTTTGTTCATTTATACATGGTACTCACATTTGTTCAGCTATTTTTTCCTTTATCTCATTAATATTCAACGTTTTTTCATGCTCACTAAGCTAATGTTTGAATTCTGTTATGCACATTGCTAAAATCACTTGATCACAGGTTCTTTCTTTGGTATTTACTTTGATATTATTTTTTTATTATTTATTATTTTTTTCATTTTTTTCATTTTCTCTTTTTTGCACTAATAGAAATCTCCAGATCACTGTCTTTCTTTTTGATTTGGTTAGTCATGCACACTGAGTCAACATCTATATTCTGTAAAGCAACACTGTTGGAAATCACCTTATCACTGTTCCTTTATTCATTTATAGTATTCATATTCAAGACATATTTTTTATAGTTGTAATTTTTAGTTTTTGGTTATATGTTGTATTTGGATGTTCTACACGCCAGCACTTTTTATCTATTCAGTTACCTTTTTTAACTTATGGCAATCTATCAAATTGCAAAGACAGATTGCATTCATAAGCTACCCACAAATTTACTATTTTTAATTTCTCTATCAACTTCATAGGTACTTTTCACAGCTTTACTCACAACTCCTTGATGAGGATTTTAGATTATCATATGCAAATTGTAAGCATTGAGTTTATTTTTTTTAAAAATACTTCCTGTTGTACCATGTCTTAACTATTTTTTATTCCTTTTTATCACTTGGAGAGTAATTCATTGGGCATTTAAGGCAATATCCAATTTTTAGGTACTTGTCATTTTTAGATGCTTTTGCTGGTTTTATTGCAGATGCTACTTTAATTATTTATTTATTTATTTATATTCTTTTATTACACACTTTCACAAACATGATATACTACTAATGCTTTCAATCAGATCCATGTTCACACCACGAAATTCCATGTTATCATTTTATTTGTTCTAATTATATGTTCATTTTATATGTTCATCTTATATGCTCACTTTATATGTTCATTTTATATGTTCATTTGAATGTGTGTGTATTTTATGTTTTTATTAGTTTTTAATAATTTATTTTTACATTATTTAATGTCATTTATTGTATGTTTTTAGCCCCTGATGCAGCCCTACTGAAAAAGGGCGAAACTCGGCTGGAGTCGGGCTCAATGCATAATTTGATTCTACGTAATAAATTTGATATTGTTGGACATTAGGCTGCTTATTGTGTAGTTCTGCTTCCACGGCTTTATTAAGCAGCCTTCCTTGCTGTTTTGTTAGAATCAGAAGCTATAACATCAGCTGTAATGCAGACAATTGGAAGAACATTTTTGGGTATGTACTTGCAAGGACAGGTAACCAAGAGATGAAAAGTTGCAGTTTAGATATTGCTGTACATAAATAATGCTGGTTATCAAAGAATCTACAACTGAATCTAGCAACATAACACAATCCCTGAATAATATTGGTAAACTAGAAGAATATAGTACCAAATCATTATTGGTAACTGCTTTGCTGGACTTTTTTGTGTGTTCTCAGGTAACCAAGAGAACATTGAAATGTACTAAAAGTAGAGGTCTAAAACAGTATTTTATTTTTCAGAGTTATAACTTGCCTCTTCTTTTCTGGTCTTTTCCCAGCTTTTTTACTTTAATAGTCTCCCTGAGATTCTTGTTATTATTTTGAAGCGCTATGAATTTCACACCACTGGCTTCAGGAAACTAAATATCGAGGTGTCTGTACCATGTGAACTGAAGATTCCTGAAGGAAGTAGGACTGATGATGTGAGTAGTTGGATTTTCCTCAGAACCAAGGCAATTCTTTTTCTGTTATTTCTATTTAGTCAAGGGAATACAGAAAGGATGAAAAGTTAGGGATGGGGAAAAATATGGACTAACAGTTCTTTATTAAGGTCTTTTCAATTTGAACTTCAGAGTTTATCAATCCTGCTTAGAGCTTGAGAACAGGTATTACTGGAGAACCCCCAAACAGCTCCAAATCAACCAAACAATAGACAGACCTGAAAAAATCTGCACAAAACATGAAAAAATTCTCAGAAAAAAAATTAATTTTTTTTCTCACAATATTTTAAAACACTGCAAAATTCTGCATGCTTTGGGTCTGATCTACTAACCCATGGAGAGTTAAGTGGGAATGGCCTGGTAACATGGTATACATTTCTTGCAGTATTAGACAATTTGCATATAATGGAGCAGAGCCAAAGCCAAGCCATTTGGCAACTATGGCCTAGTGGAAAAGTGCACCCTGACCCTGAACACAACATACAATACCACAAACTGTGAGACTCTGTTAAATGTAGGGGGCTTTTATTTTTATTTTGACCCAGCAATTTCCTCCTGCTCATTTGGGCTTAGGTGGAACCAGTATGGGGATCCTGGCGCCATGAGCCTTATTTATAAAAATGTATATAACCTGCTCTATGGGGTACAAAATTACATGCATATTAAAATTTGTAGCCATCAAGATTCACAAACAATATTTATACATCCATGCATCAAATACTGTTCACCATATTTAAATTAGTTTTCTAAAACTGTAGTAATGATCATGGACAATATTTTTATCTGTATCTCATGGATAGATTAGAGGATTTAGTATCATCACATATATCGAGTGTGCATAATGTAAGAGAGCTGGGGAAACTGCCCACAAAGTTTCTTTTTGAAAATATGGGAGCCAGCCAGAACCATAGGTTTTTGCACATCTACAGACTGCTCCTGCTTTTTAGTAGATACAAAGTCAACATCATAAAGCATATGCAGGAATTTCAAAATGAAATCCGAGCATGATGCTTACTGGTTCTACTCTTCCCCTTAAAGCCCTGCGCTCCCCCAACTCACACCTTCCCTAAATGCAATAAAAAATTATACATGAAAAAGAACATTGGAAGTCCAGTTTTCTGAAGTAACAATATCAATAACATATTTACAAGTTCTGCTGTAGTGCCAACCAGAAAACTCTGCAAAAAAGATACTTGGAACTCATGCCTATAGAAAAGTGTTAGGTGTGTACTTGGCCTTGAGAAAGCTATGAGTAAACTAAATTACAGTTAAGAGTATAGTAGACCTTCCACACCAAAACAGCACTAACTGCCAGTAATCAAACAGTAACAATCCTACCTATGAACCAGGTCCTAGAACAAGTCAAGCTGCTATAGATCTCTACACAGAAACTACAAGCTTGCAGAATTCCTCACTTCAATAATGCTTGCAAAACACAGACCAACCTTCAAAACCAGAATAAAGGGACCATAAATTATGAGTAGAAATATGTTGACAAAAACTGAACTGGAAACCTCAACAAGCCAGACTATGTATGCAGTACAACAATGGAAAAACAATAAAATCAAGAAATATAAAGCATTATTCATAACTGTAAAACCTTTCTAATAAAAATAATAAATATTTAAACATTTAACATTTTTAATTTTAAAATGTTGTAACCCACTCTATCTACAATATTTATTTTTATATAAAATATTTATTTCCTACTTGTCAACCATTCTTTTTTTATAATTATATGTTTATTGATTTTTCATATTTAGACATGTAATAACATAATTATTCAACTATAACATAAAATCATCTCATCTCAGATCATAAATACCATCAATATTTATAGTCTAATTATGATATAATCAAATAGTAACATTTCAATCATTATCTGTAACCAGAGGCATAATGAAAATATAGGGAGATATAAAGAAACAATAACCAGTAATTAACATTGTATTCCTGCATACATTTAAACTATATCACTGGATTGCGAGGGATTTACTTCTAATCTCTTTTGTTCAACAAACGTTTTTAAGTGATTGGGGTCAAAAAAGATGTATACATCTAATAATTTCTTAATCACACATTTGCAGGGGTATCGCAGGGTAAATGTGTATCCCATTGTAATCAATTCTTGTCTAAATAGCAAAAATTCTCTCCTCCTTGCTTGTGTTGTAATAGATAAATCTGGAAAGATTTTTACCAAACTTTCGTAAAACGTAATGGGGTACTTAGCAAACTATTGTTTCATAACATTATTAAGATCAATTAAATTAAGAAAAGATACTACTAAAGTTCCCCTATCTATTATTAAGTTATTTGTACTTTCAAGGAAATTAGTGAGGTTGCCTTGAAAAGGCATTTCCTCTGTTATTAAGTTTGGGTCTTTCTTAGGAAGAAAATAGCAATGACTAACGACAGGGATTTCATTTTCTAGAAAATTCACTGTTTCTATCCAAAATTTCTTTAACGTTTCCATCATTGTCTGCCCAGCCACCCGAGGGAAATTGAGCAAACGAAGATTTAAACGTTTACTATGATTCTCAAAAATTTCTAATCTTCTAGACAGTGAATCTCTATCCTTTATTACCAAACCTTGGAATTCCAAGTTCTTTTTCTCCCTATCCTCTAAAAAAGTAATTCTTTCCTCAGATTTTCTAACTGTATCACGGATATCCATTATATCCTGCTGACCTTTCCCTGCCATTGTATCGACTTTCTTATCTAACCTCTTAATATCCATAGACATTTTAGTCATAATATCCCAAAGCAAATCCAGTGTTACCACCGGAGGTCGTTCAGGAGTCTCTATATGGCTACCATCTGAGACTTGATCTTGTGTCTCATTTCCAGTCCCTCTTAAGATGTTCTCAATTTGGGGTTGTGACTCAGCAGTATTGAGTTCCTCGGGTGTGCCTATTATAGAGCCCTCTGTTGCCCTGCACATAGGTGGTTTATCCAGGTTCGGACTCAGTGAAGCCTCCTCCATGGACTCGGCTACTCCTCCCAAAGTACTCGAGCCAGCGGTATCCTTAGCCACTGGGGTTTCTGCAGGAGCTGACAAAAAACGAACAATTTCCTGTTGTATTGGTGACGGGGGCGGTAGAGAAGGGTACACCCTTATTCTGCCCTTCCATTTGGGGGGCATTTTAAGGAATCTTTACTATACAACAGGCTGTTCGTTCTTTGATACAATGTTAAAATATTACTTGCCTCTGTGGCAGCAAACTCCGGCAAGGCTTCACCTCCAACTCCTCCCAACGCCGAACGAAGCCGAACAAAGCCGCGCGCCCCTTAGGTGGCGCGCCGGCGGCGGTGGCGCGCCGATAGGACGCTGTTCTTATTGCGTCTCTCGGCCCCTCCCGCTGACGTCGGGGTAGCTGCCACAGGAAACCAGGAAATGGTAATGCAAAGCTCTCCGGGTGCCTTCCCTCCTCCGAAATCGCTGCAACTCAGGTACCTCTGGGACGCTGTTCTTATTGCGTCTCTCGGCCCCTCCCGCTGACGTCGGGGTTGCTGCCACAGGAAACCAGGAAATGGTAATGCAAAGCTCTCCGGGTGCCTTCCCTCCTCCGAAATCGCTGCAACTCAGGTACCTCTGGGACGCTGTTCTTATTGCGTCTCTCGGCCCCTCCCGCTGACGTCGGGGTAGCTGCCACAGGAAACCAGGAAATGGTAATGCAAAGCTCTCCGGGTGCCTTCCCTCCTCCGAAATCGCTGCCTCTTGTCAACCATTCTAAGTGGGAAATGCGCCTTCTAATAGCCAGTGTGCCATGCTCCTGTTTCTGCTCCTGACTGGTGGGGGAGGCTGATGATTCTTCTTGTGGCCCAGGAAACAACACTGCTCTTGATTGCAGAGGAAGGTGGACCTGTGCAGACTGTCTCCACTGGGTAGCAGCATTGGTATTCATTTTCCTGTTTGCCCCTCTACCTTCAAAGAAGGCCTGGGGGGGGGGAGGGGACAGCAAGAGAAGGCACAACAGTTAATTTTCTTATATGTGTATGCCGTCTATCGCCAAAGGACGTGGACACTTTATAACATACGTGCATATATGCGCACATGGTATAAAATAGGCTGAACACGTGTATATGTGCGCACAATTTTATATGCATGCAGGCATGTGCGAACAAATGCCGCCTCTACCACATAAATGGGGGAATTTTATAAGGACTCATGCTGACACCATTACTAGTTTTCCCAGTTTGTTCCCTGTTCAGGGATAGGATTTCAAATCCCCTCTAGATTATTAGCCTCCCTTTCCACCTGTTAGTCCCAACTCTTAAAACCCGCTGACTAGCCTAGTTTTTTTGTTTTGTTTTATTACTTACATGCTATCCACAGCAGTAGTAAAGTTTGTGCGCAGGGACCCCAGCGCTCGCTTGTGCATGTAAATACTTATGTGCACATTAGATGTTAAAGTCCCAGAATACCTATGTCCCGCCAATGGCCCGTCTAGACCACGCCACGTCCTTTTTGGGCTCTCTCTCACTTGTGCGTGTACCAGGAGATGCGCATTTACATGGGCTGCTTTTTAAATCACGCGTTGCACACTGGCCAGACATACTCCCATATCTCCTGGATTTAGTGCACACCAGGCTTTTAAAATTCACCTGCAAGAGCACTCCAGCTCATTCAGAATGCTGCAGCCCAGTTAATTTCAGGTTGCAGTATTTACAATCATATCCCTCTTTTGGAATTCCTGCATTGGCTTCCGATAATTTGGAGATTGAAGTTCAAAGTCATTTTATTGGTTTTTAAGTGTATCCAAGGCCTAGCTCCTGTACATTTTAATTCTATTCCAAAGATATATCAACCGGTGAGGAATTTACGATCTGCCTCTCAGATGCTATTAGAAATTCCCTCTGTTTGCCAGGTAAGGCATTGTGAATCCAGAGCGCGGCTTTTTTATTCTGGTCCTTCTCTCTGGAATGAACTTCCTTGAAATTAAAATCTGAAATTTCTGTTGTAAAATTTAGGGAAGTTTCTAAAAACTTATCTGTTCAAGCAGGCTTTTGACAACTAGTCACCACCCTGTTTTAAAACTGACTCATTGCTTTGTAAGCTTAAAAATGATTTCAGAACAGCCTATTTAAAGTTACACTGATTTTTTTGTGAAGGAAGCAGTATTTTATTTTAGAGATTTTAAGTTTTAGGAATTACTTTATATTTTTTCTTTGTGTTTTTTAGTTTCATTTATTTAGTTTTATGTTTTTAGTCCTTAGTCTGGTCTGATTTCATTATCTGATAGGAAGTTTTTATTGTTTTGTTTTTAGAATGATTATATTTTGTGTTGTACATGTTAGTTTATGATTCTTTGTTTATGCTTTTATGTATGCTTCATTGTAATCTGTCTAGTAGTTTAGATAAACGGAATATACATTTTATATATAAAGTATTGCGGGTGTGAACCCTTGGACCAAGGTAGATTTGGTGCAGTCTGCAGGGAGGAGCCCTGCAGGTCCCCACCATCAGCTGGTAGAGTTGGCTGAGGCAAAGGCCCAACTGGAGCTTCACCAATACCAGCCCTCATTCCCTTTAACTTAAGCTCTTGGGTGCTGGGGCCAGCTGGACTTAAGTGCAGGCCTCTGCTGACGAGGTGAGGATCAGTTGAGACTATAGAGTTGCAGGCCAGGGTCTAAGGTAGAAGGAATAACAGCGGAGTCGAAATCTGGCATTGGTCCGTGGCAGGCAGAGGTCAGTGGTAGTAGGAGATCCATAAGTGTTGGTGTCCAAGTAGGAGTCAAGCCAGAGATCCATCTGAGGAACACAGAAGAATGGAGAGGCAGAAGGGAGGCGAGGAACAGCATAGGCAGGATAGAAGACACTGAAGACTAGGAAACGAAGGGTGAAGACTGACCACGAAGAAGACAAATACTTAAGAGAACGAACCAGACTGCCAAGATGAGGACCAGGAAACCAGGAACACAAGCAGGAACACGGAGCAAACAGGAACGCTAAGGCAAAACGCACTTCAAAAGAAGTCAACTTATTCCCGAGGCAAGGAAATGTTGCAGAGGTGGCCTTAAATAAGCAGGAGCTCCTGATGTCATCAGGAAGCGCCACAGATTTCCCGCTGCGGGCCCATTAAATTGAAGCTGTTCGGGTGCACACCTAGGGACAGCCCGAGCTGGAGTCAGCAGCATGTTCTTGCAGAGTGTGTTGGGCCAGTTGGACACAGTGAATGTCTGCTGTGGCATTGAGAAAGCTTGATCATGGGTTAGGGCTGGAAGTAAGAATGGCGGCCCCGTGCCATGGACTGCCGAGTGCAACAGAAATAATGAAGCTCCCATGAATAGTTAATGTTTGTGTATTGTACATGTATTGTATATTCTTGTATAGAGGAAGTGTTCTGGAAGGCCTGGCCCCTGACCCCCAGGTTTTATCCCTTTCCCACCCCATAGGATCTCTGCCCTGTCATGCAAACTCCTCCTCAGTTTTGATACTACAGTTCACTCTCTTCCTCCCCAGGCTCAATCCCTTCCATTTCTTTCCCCCCTCCCAGACTTGACCCTCTTCATCTCTTTTCCCCTCTCCTCATGGCTTGAAACCCTCCCCAGTCTTGATCTCTCCATCCCACTCCCCTCGGCTTGTTTTCTCTCTTCAACTCCCCTCCAAAGTTGACCCCTTTCTCTGACTCTCTACTTCTTCAGGATTGACACCCCCTCAGTCCTCCCTACCAGGCTGGACCCCCTAGCTCTCACCCCCCAAACTCAACCATCTCCCAGTTTTCTCTTTCCACCTCTTCCTCTCCCCACAATTTACTCTCCCTGTCTCTGCTCCCACAACTTGACCTCCCCTCCCAGTTCTCTCTTTCTCCTCATCCCCTGGTAAAACCTCCAGCTCTCTTTTTCTGTTTGTTCCCCTTTTCTCTCTTTTTTCACTGCTCTGATTGATGCAAAGTCTGTGAGTGCTTTTTATCCACAGTCTTTGCACCATTTCTCAAAGGGGAAGTACGCATATACTTTTGCTTTGATGCTTACTGCACATGCACAGTCTGCACAGTCACTTTCATCTGCTTTTTCTATAGGTAGAACTTTGTAGGGAAGATACGTATGTGGATTTGAAAATGCAATTTGCGTGCATGTTTTTCCTCCCTCGACCTAAACATGCCTTGGGGAACGCCTTCTTTCACTGCAGCTAAAAGTCCACAGCTTGTTCCATACCACTAAAATTTTTAGCTGCGTTGAGGGCGGGCAATTTTCAGAGAGATTATTGTCGTAGGCAAAATGCTTTGAAAATTGCACCCCCGCCCCATGCTTTACATTTAAAGATGTCAAAGCTTTAAAATTGTTGTGTTCAAGTTGTGTAGCTCACATGATCAGGGGCATGACAAAATAATGAAACAATGGAAATAAATCGTGATATAAACATTGCCAACAAAAGAATAGATGTAAGTACTTCTACCCTTATTCTCATATAGGAGACAAGAATCAGGAAAAATAGGAGAGAAGGAGATGACACATGAATGGTAAAACACTAACATTGGTTCTAATCTCCCTCTGCAGATTTCAAGCTGCTTTCTACTTAACTATAAAAATAGCAGTGATTTTTATTTTTATCATATGTTAAAGCTGCAGTTTAACACAATTTGTCCACAGATCAGGTAAGTATATAGAAAAGTGTTGATGAGGATCTGCAGTTTGAGTGATTTATACTAGACACTTAAAGGTTTCAACAACCTCATCTCCTCACCATCTCAACTCGTACAGGCCTTCAACCTTACCATGTTTGACTTCTCCAGGACCTGTTTCCAATGTTAATTTCATTTTTTCAGGTTTAATACGCTAGATGTAATACCAATTCCCGATTTATATCTTATTGCTCTCAAGACTTTTGCCTTGTTACACGTCGTTACATTCACCATTCATGCTTACTAAGTCTGCTGTTAATCTAAGTTTTTGATTCTATCTATAATTCTTATTACATGTAATAGATGTAAGACTAGATTTCGGTTTTCTATAATCTTTTACTAAGTTCGCCTCATTATTTGTAACAACATGTTCGATGTATTTTCTAACTTTAGTTGTCTGTAAACCGACGCGATATGTACTAGCACATGAACATCGGTATATAAAAGCCTTTAAATAAATAAATAGATAAACATTGTAAATGTAAAACCTTCCCAGGGACAAAGTGTGATGCCTAAAGGACAGAACCAGACAATTAATGAGGCATAAATTCTGTGCTACCCTCCCCAAAGAATTAAAAAAAAAATACTGAAATGTTTCTATCTTTTTTACTTATTTATTTACATGTACATTTGCCCAAGGCAAAGTTTTTGAACAATTCCAGTGTACCAGCCAGTGACCTGCAGTCTTCTCTTGCCTTTCCTGCAGAAAGTCATCCAACAGAGGTACAATCTCTTTGCAATCTGTCACCATTTGGGAGGAATGAGAGGTGGTCATTATCTGTCCGAGATAAAGTCGTTTGAGGATAATCAGTGGTACAACTTTAATGATGCTTCTGTATACAAGGTAATGGTGATTTTGGGTGATGACATTAAGTTATGTTTTCCAAAAATTTCTGAACCATTTTTCATTTTACTCACAAATTTGATATATGTTTTCTGCAGCAATATTCCCTGGCCCTGTCAAAAAAGAAAGATATATTAGGCCTAGTGTACAAAGTTTATGAGTTTCTAGCTTGCTGGCCACTAGAAACATGAAGATTCTCACAGACTGTGCCTGCCTGGCTCCACTGCAGCCGTCCATGAGAAACCTGTAGTAACTCTATTCCTTTAACTAGGGTCATCCATGATAGACTGGGTTACTAACTAGTGCATTGTCAGCTGACTAGGCCAAGCAGGTCCTGGATTTGCTTCACATATATATTGTACTCATAGAAATGCTTTTCTTAGAAAGTTTGTACTGCCTGTCCATAGATGCTGTAGTATAAAACTAGGATTAGCTCAGCTTAATCAGATGACATGGAGTCAACTAGGAGCCCTTGCATTGGGCTAGGAGGTTCACTTAGGATCCTGCCCACATCAGACACTCAGCATTATATTATCCCTATTCATAGTAACAAGGTAATGAGGGCAGAAAAAGACCAAATGGTCCATCCATTCTACCCAGTAAGTTTCTTAAGGTAGTAAATGCTGCTCTGTGCTGGTTACTCCCAAACCTTTTGTTAAGGGAAGTAATATTTACAATCAAAACCAAGCAACTGTCAAACCTATAACAAAATTTCTGCTAGCAACAACTTTATGGGATGAGCAGACTTCTTGATAATTCACAGAATGCTGCTTTGAGCTTGGTTTTTGGGCTTGGCTGTAGAACCCCTTTGAATTAATTTACTGTTATAAACGCTGAGGATTGCTTAAAGCTAGAAAATGAAGAAAAGAGTGCATGGGGGTAACCTGCACAGTGTGGCAGTTACTACTGTTAACAGAAGGCATAGGGATTACTACCCTTGACCAATTAGCCTTGATGCTTTGAATGCAGCTGCAAAATCGCTCGCTGCTTCGACAGCAAGGAGGAATAGGGGAATTGGATTCAGATGACAGCCAATGTTGGGCCCTGACTTTTACAGTTTGGGATATTGGTGCACAGACATTAAGGAAAAAGCACAGGACTGCTTCCATGGCCCGTTCCAAAAGCAAAGCACATTCAAGCAACATAGTATGAATTATCAAGAAGGTTGGTCATCCCATAAAGATGTTGCTAGCAGTAATTTTGTTATGGGTTTGACAGTTGCCTGGTTTTGATTGTAAATATTACTACTCTTAACTTAAGGCATAAGACTTGAGGGTAACCAGCATGGAACAACAGTTACTACTATAAGAACTTGCTGGGCAGACTGGATGGACCATTTGGTCTTTTTCTGCCATCATTACTATGTTATTATGAATATAGTAATATAACGCTGAGACATTCATTCAGATGCTGCTGCATCAAAGTGTATGAAGATATTGAGACAATACTATAGCTAGGTCACCATAACAACTTGATGAAATTCGGATTCCCTCCTATTTGTATGCTGTAAAGAAATTTAAAAAAATACAGAAGAGGAGGATGTGTAGATTTAAAAAGGCAGTGCGCTCTTCCTGTTTACATTTGTATGTATGTGGCTATTTGGTAAGTATTAAGGTTTGTCATGATCACATAAAAGAAAGCCATGCTTTATGTATGTTGTGCAAGATTTAAAAAATATACCCAGCAAACTATGATCCTCCCTCTAGATCAGGGGTGGCGAACTCCAGGCCTCGAGGGCCACAAACAGGCCAGGTTTTCAGGATAACCACAATGAATATGCCTGAGATAGTTTTGCATGCAGATCTATTTCATGTATATTCATTGTAGATATCCTGAAAACCTGGCCTGTTTGTGGCCCTCGAGGACCGGAGTTTGCCACCTGTGCTCTAGATCATTTACCATATTATTTAGATAATTGTGTTTCCAATTCTTGAGCTGCTCCCCTGCAAGTTACCTGTAAGCTTGAGAGCAGCAGTGGCACAGTTGCCTCACAGAGACCAGATACACCAAGCAATTTTCCCATAGACACAAAATGGGAAAACTATGTTAGTACATCATGCCCATGGAATTGGATTTGCAGGCTCATGCTTGTGGGATGCCATCTGGGATAGCATAGCCCATATGAACCAATCAGATTCAATGAGTGTGAGATAATTGTGGCTTCTCCCAGAGGTTCAGAACAATGGTGGAAGGATGCTTAAAGAGTTTCCAAAATAAGGATTCAGCAGTAAAATGTTTAATAGGTGCAGGGTGAGTCATAGGTGCCAGCTCCATGGGTACTTTGGGAACCCTCAGTATCAGATTTTCCTCCCGTGTCTGCTCTTCGCAGACTTTTGGCTGCTGAGAGGAGGGGAGAGGCTGAAGAGATGACATGGGGTCATGGGTGCTGAAAGACCCAGAGCACCAATAGAACTGGCACCTATGGGGCTGGGTGTAACCTGCTTTGATTGGTGGTTATGACCTTAACAGCTGTGGTATGGCTAATCAAGCTTGCAAGAAGGCATTTGGATACCCTGCGTGGAGCTATGGTTGTGACCCAAATGGCAGTGGCAAGACTGTATCAGGATTCCAAGATTGGGGTAACCTACACAGAACAGAGATTACAACCCTCACTTACAGCAATGGTATGGCTGCATTGGGCTTCCAAGAAGGCGGCTTCCAAAAAGGCATAGGATTTACCTATGTGGAGTGAGCGTGGTTAAAACCCAAACTTCAATAAACATGGGAAGGCTGGATGTTTTGGACAATGGCTTTGCTAGTTTAGGTAGCTGTGTAGATTGTTAGAAAGCTTGGCAATAGGACATAGATGGCAACCTGGATATTGGATTTAGTGTTGGTTTGATAAGAATCATAGAGAAAGATGACTAGGTGGTGGAGGTGGTGGAGGTCAATACTTAGGTACATTCTGGGCATGCTTGGGGCTAATATGGAGGGTAACGGTAGAAAAAGGATTGAAAGTTCAGGTAGATGGCATGAGGGATAGGGAGCAGGTATTGGGTTGAGTATGGGAAATTGTGTGTTCATCTACTTAAAATGGAAGAATTGCGACTGGGCAGACCAGATGGGCCAATTTGTTCTTTTTTGCTACTTTCCAAACATATTTCTGCAATGCTGTACGATACGCAGAGGGCAGAACTCTTAACACCTGCTTATATACAAATGTCTTTATTCACCGTGTCATTATTACTTTTGCAGATTAAAGAAGAACCAAACTCATCTGATACAAGGACCAGGTATTATCTCTTACCGAGGTTAGGTGTCTGCCACAACAGAAGGAGCTAGTTTTGCCGTATAGTCCACAGCCAGCTGCTCATTTTAATTTGCTGTTTTTTATCCTCAACCTGTCTGTTTCATTCCTTTTTTCTCAAGTTCCTGTTTACTCTCATCTCACACTGGATTCTCTTTGTTCTTTGTCTCTCATTGCTTCCAAACCATGTTTCACTTCTTCTTTCCTAACTTCATTGTTTTTTCTCCACTCGGCCCTAGTTTTGCTTCCTTCTTTCCAGTTGTTCACTTCTTTATACCAGCCCTAGGGCTCAGTTTTTAATTCCCTCCCAGTCTCAGTGCTTTATATGTCCCTGTCAGTCCCTTCTTCTCACTCATTTGTAAGGGTTAGGCTTCCTATGGGCCAGTGACTGTCCTTCAGTAACTTGGGTAATTGCCAGGTTCTTGTGGCCTGGTTTGGCCTATGTTGGAAACAGGATGCTGGGCTTGATGGACCCTTGGTCTGACCCAGCATGGCAATTTCTTATGTTCTTATCTATCTATTTATTTATTTAACGTGTTTTGTATACCATTATTCAGTTTCGCCTTCAGAACGGTTTACAGTAATCGTGAAAAAAAGATTAGATGAACATCATCACAACAGATTGTCTTGAAATCGGATTACAATTTCAGGGTTTGAGTGTTATTACAATCAACATATTCTATTAAGGCGTATAATGGGTTAATGAGTAAGGCAGAAAGGAAAGGTGTATGGTTTGGATGAGTTATACAGTTAGGTCAGTAACAGCAGGGGTTTCAAGGTTCAAGGTATAATTAAGAGGTTGTTAGATATGCGATGTGAGGTCATTTGCACAGTGTCTTAGGTATTCGAATGTTGGATGTTATTTTGTTGATCGAGGGATGGAGATTTCTTCTTGGTGTTGGGTTGCGTGGGTGTCTGGTAGTACGGATGATTTGGTGAGTTTGAGTAGGCTCTGGTGAACAGCCAGATTTTCAGCTCTTTCTTGAAGGTTTTAATGTTTGGTTGAGTTCTTATTTCGATTGGTATTGAGTTCCAACCTGTGTGAACACAGGTTGTGTTCAGGTTTGTGGTTTTGGCGTGAGGGATTTTGAGGAGGCCTTTATTCGTTGAGCATAGGTTCTGTTTTGGAGCGTGGATGTCGATGGATTTGCTTAGTCAGTTGTTTTGATGACCTATGATTATTTTATGCAGGATTGTTAGTACTTTGTAGTCTATTCTGTATTTTATTGGGAGCCAGTGTAGTGAGATGAGAGTTGGGGTAATGTGCTCATGTTTTTTTGTTCGTGTTAGAATTCTGGTGGCTGTGTTCTGTAGGATCTGGAGTGGGCGGATGGTAGCAAGTGGTAGGCCAAGTAGTAGGGCATTGCAGTAGTCTAGGTTGGAGAAGATGAGAAGTTGCAGGACTGTTCTGAAATCATCCTGTGCAAGGAAGGGTTTAAGACGTCTTGAGTGTGAGTAGTTTGTGATATCCTTCCTTTATCTTGTTAGTTATGTGGATTTTGAAAGATAGTCCGTTATCTAAGGTGATTCATAGGTTTCGAGCATGGGTGACTGGAGAGATTAATGTTTTGGGGTTTTCCGTTTTGAGTGGTTGTATGGGAGAGTTGATTTTTTTTTTGTCTAGGATGTTTATTTCTGTTTTATCTATGTTTATTATGAGTTTTAGGTCGGTTAGACGCTGTTTGATTTCTGTGAGATAGATGGTTGTTCTATCATTTGTTTCTTCCAGTGTATTCTGTATAGGGACCAGTATTTGTATATCATCCGCATATAGGAAGTGGGTCAGGCCTAGGCGTTCTAGTGTGTGACAAATTGGGAGAAGGTATATGTTGAAGAGTGTTGCTGATAGGGCAGATCCTTGTGGAACTCCTGTGTTGAGGTTTACTTTGTTCGAGAAGTTGTTGTTGAACATTACTTGGAAATTTCTGTGTGATAGATATGATGAGAACCGTTGTAGGGTATTATCCATGGCTCCTATTTCAGATAGTCTGTCGAGGAGGATGGAATGGTTGACTGTATCAGAAGCAGCTGATAGATCCAGGAGGATTAATAGGTAACTTTGTCCTTTGTCAAATCCTCTAAGTACTGTCAGTTCCTATATCTATTCTTATGTTCTAGCTTGCTACAGCTCATGCTGCGGTCTACTACTAGCCATTCAGATTTCCTTTCTGGTCACTAAGAGGTTATGGGGTAGATTTTCAAAAGGTTCAACTAGGACTTAGCTGATTAAATTTGCACTTTTAAAACTTTTCTCCCACTTACTGGCTAAATTCACAAGGCAGCCAGAGTTAGCTGGTTAAAAAAGGGGTCAGTTTCAGGGGTGTTCCCAGGGTGAATTCATGAGTTAATCAGTTAACACTGATTCCTCCATCTAGCTGGTCAAATTTTGACCAGCTAGATCTGAGTGACTTTTAAGCTGAAAACCTAGCTGCTTGGAAAATGTGCTTAAAGATAACCAGATAAAATTTGATAGGCTAGATTTAGAGATGCTGTGTGTTTGCCTGTTGGTAGGGACTGTCCACCTAAACTTTGCCAGTTAACTTATTCCCTCTGCTGCTCTTAGAAAATAGATCATATGCTTTTTTGTCTCTGGCACAGACCTGGGCTTGCAGGCTCTTAAAACAATACCTCATTCAGTTTTACTCTGGCTCAGAATCCTTTTCACCTTTAAATGGGTAATTTTCTGTGGCTTATTTTTTCTTTGACTAAAACTGAACCAATACAAGAGCCAAGTTAATCTGCCTTGGCTTATCTACTCTGGTGGTTTATTGAAGAGTATGACAATGTATGTCTTGAATAACAAACCATGCAATCTTTCGTTTGTGGAGGCTCCTGGGGATTAGCTGAAATGCAGTGGTTTACTGTTAGAGCACAAAGCCAAGCAGAAGTTAGTTACTGTTAGAGAATTTACATTGTGAAATTAATTAAAGGTTTCCTCATTTGCTTGCCTTTTGCTGTTCATAAATATTTTCTCCTCTCACTCTTTCTCTCTCTGACAGTGAGACTGCTTACCTACTGATGTACCATCGGAAATATCAGCAATCTGCACGCCTTCCATGTAAGTATAAGTCATACCAAAATATGTATCCAACCAAAATGTCTCATACCAAAGTATTGGGTAGATTTTTAAAGGGTTACGCGCATAAGGTACACGCGTAACCCTTTTAAAACACCCCTGCGCGTGCCGAGCCTATTTTGCATAGGCTCGGCGGCGCTCGCAAGTCCCGGGGCTTTGCTAGGGGGGCGTGTCGGGTGGGCGGTGCAACTTTCGGGGCATTCCGGGGGGGGGGGGCGCGACTGAGGCCTTCGGAACAGCCCCTGGGTCGGGAGATGGCGTGCCAGTAGCCCGCTGGCGTGCACGAGTTACACCTGCCAGAGGCAGGAGTAACTTTTACAACAACGGTAAGGGGGGAGGGTTTAGATAGGGCCGGGGGGTGGGTGGGTTAGGTAGGGGAAGGTGCGGGGCGGTGGAAGGAAAGTTCCCTTTGAGGCCGCTCCGAAATGGGAACGGGCAGCGCGCGCAGGGCTCGGCGCACGCAAGTTGCACAAATGTGCACCCCCTTGCGCACGTCGACCCCGGTTTTTATAAGATATGCGCGGCTACGCGCGTATCTTATAAAATCCAGCGTACTTTTGTTTGCGCCTGGTGCGTGCGCTGTTTTTTTAAAATGTACCCCTATGTGTTTAACCAGAGCATGTGTTATACCAACATGTTACACCAACGTATGTAATGACCTAAAAGATGAATGTTACTTTTGTAAACTGTTGTGATCTTCGCTTGGAACGACAGTGTATAAAATAACTAAATAAATAAATAAATAAAGTTATCTTGTTCCATATGGTCTGGCCAGACTCCATAAACCAGGGCTTTCCAAATCTGTCCTGGGGACCCCATATCCAGTCGGGTTTTCAGGATATTCACAGTGAATATGTATAAAATAAATATGCATACACTGGGTCTCCAATGCATGCAGATTTAACTCATGAATATCCCAGAAGAGCTCCAACAAATATATGGCAACTCTTACTTCAGGAGACAAAGAAAAGCCTGTCTTTTGTCTAAAGACTTTAATGCTAAAACCAGACCCCAAAGCTGCTAAATTGACTATGGGAAATTGTATTGGCCTTTCACCTCGAATTCTCTTAAACATTTATTATTATTTATTTTATTTAACAGTTTTTATATACTGACGTTCAGTGGTGATATCACATTGGTTTACAATAAACAGAGAATTACACTAAATTAGCGCTTGACAGGGAATGTGAACAGATCAATAACCAACGATCAATAACAAAATGTAATACTAAATAGGCTGTAATTAAATACAATAACGAAATGTAATACAAAATAGGCTATATATATATATATATATATATATATATATATATATATATACACACAATTTACAAGATGACTAGAGCTAAGTTACCTATTAGTTATGATGACTAAGACTAAGTTGATAACATGATGCTACAATCCAGAGTTTTTTAATTGGACCTATTTATTCATAGAGTTAAAACTATTAAAGGTGAATTTTAAAAGCCCAGAGCATGTGTCAATGAGCGGATGCTCGCACAAGTCTGGCTTGTGCGCACTGACCAAATTTTAAAAGCTGCTCAGATGCGCGCTTTTCTCCCGTTGTGGTGCATCTCACTCTGTTTCAAAAAGGGGCGTGGTGTGGAGAGCAATGTTGCCTTCTGTTAAGGGTAGTAGCAATTGCTGCTCCGTGCAGGCCAACCACAAGCATATATGTAAATTATACGTATAGCAGAAAAGTTACCTCAAATCTTCATTTTCCATTCTCAAACCAGCAAGAATCCTCTGTTTTTGTCCCATGCCCTTTTAAATTCCATTACCATTCTTTTCTTCACCACCTCTTCTGGGAGGACATTCCATCGATCCACCACTTTTTCCATGAAGAAATATTTCCTAATATTGTTCTTAAGTTTCATATTGTGACCTCTAGTTTTACAGCTTTGTTTGCATCGGAAGAAATTTGTTTTGGGTTTTTTTTGCACATCATTAATTCCTTTCAGGTATTTGAAGGTCTATATCATATGTCTCCTGGCTCTCCTCTCTTCCAGGGTATACAACATATTAAGATGCTTCAGTCTCATCTCATATAGCTTTCTATGCAGACCCCACACCATTTTGGTTGTCTTTCTGTGGACCACTTCCATTCTGTCCTTATCCTTTTTGAGATGAGGTCTCCAGAACTGAATGCAGTACTCACCAATGAACTGTTCAGGGGCATTACTACTAGTTATGCCTCTCTCTATGCAGCCTCCCTCTGACCTTAACCACCACCTTATCACATTGCTTCACCACCTTCAAATCATCAGACACTATCAGTCTCTCTCCCAGTCCGTGCACATCAGTCTTCCCAACACATATGGCTCCTTCAGATTATCATGCCTCAATGCATGACTCTCTGTACTTCTTGGCATTGAATCCCAATTGCTAAACCTTCGACTGCTTCTTGAGCTTTCCTAAGTCATTTCTCTTTCTCTCTACTCCTTCAGGCATGTCCACTCTGTTGCAGATCTTAGTGTCATCTTCAAAAAGACAAATTTTACCTTTTAATCCCTCTGCAATATTACTCACAAAGATATTAAACAGAACCAGTCCCAAAACAGATCCTTGAGAAACTCCACTTATCACTCTTCTTTCTGTGGAATACTCACTGGCATCTGTCAGTCAGACAATTTGTAATCCATTCTACCATCTTGGGACCCCCTCCCAGGCTTCTAATTTTATTTATGAGCCTTCTATGTGGGTCCGTATCAAAAGCCTTGCTGAAATCCAAGTAAACCACATCAATTGCTCTTCCTTGATCCAATTCTCTAGTCACTCATTTAAAAAAAAAAGTCAATTAATTTGTTTGACTGGACCTTCTGCTGATAAAACTATGTTGTTTCAGATCCTATAACCCATTGGATTGCAGATAGCTCATTATCCTTTCCTTAAGCAGTCTCTCCATTAATTTTCCCATCACAGAGGAAAGGCTAACTAGCCTTTAGTTTCCAGCTTCCTCCTTGTTGGTACTATTTTGTTCTGGTTCCATAATTATCTATCCGGACATAGACAACAGGTGAGATGTCGTTTGAATGTTTCTTCATGGCACCTTCTTTCAACCAGTGTGCCTCAGGGCTCTTCTGTTGATAACCACTTTATTGAATATTTCTTTAAGGCCAATTTGTAAATTACTTTCTGGTCTAGGACTATATATTAAAATCTGTATGCTGGCAATACAATTGTTTTCCCCTATCAGCTGCTGCTGATGTTAAAACCACTCTTGATCTAATTTTCATCTACATGAATGCAATCAAAAGTTGTCTAAATTGTAACAGATTATCACTCAATCTTTCTAAACTGAGTTAATATAAGTAGATTTTCAAAGGTTGCCTATCCTCCGTCCATCGCTTTCCAGCATTGTATTATCCCTTTCATTAAGGAAGTTAAGAACTTGGGGTAACTTTTGATTCTGTGTCACGGATGTGAACCCTTGGGCTCTGGTGTGTTTGATGCAGCCTAGCAGGTGAACCCATTAGGTCCATACTGACAACTTGTGGACTCGCTCTTACTGGGACTGGAGCTGGAGCTTCACCTATACCAGCTCTGTTCGCTGCAGGTTGAGCCCTTGGGTTCCAGGGGCTGGCAGTACTTAGGTGAATGTCCCATAAGGATCAGTCAGATGTAATCAGGATACATGCTGAGTCAAAACTGGCAGCAAATAGACAGGGTCCAGGGGCAGGTGGAAGTCCAAAGGAGATGTCAGTGTCCATAGCAGAGGTTAGTACCAGGCAGTAGGTAAGAGAGTAGTCAGGTCCAAGCGGAGGTGATTACCGGGAGTCAGGCAGAGAGGGCAGTCAGGGCAAGACAAGGTACAGGGACAAGGCACAAGCAGGACAAAGCAATGAGGAGGCAAGGAAACAGCAAGAGACAAGGAGGCAAGGCACAGGAACATGAGTAGCAACACATACTGAAATACAGAGGGGCCTGTTGCTGAGGTACCGGCTGGAAGCGCGGCTGGAGTTTAAACCCATAGCCCGTGCTGACATCATCTGTCGGCGCCACTGCTGTTCTGCTGTGGGGTTCATTTAGTTCGGTGTGGGCCAGGTGCACCTAGGGGACCTGAAGAGGGAAAGTGGTGGCATCCATGCCATGTGAGTGTCAGGGGTAAGTGCTAGATAAGTGCATTCATTTATCACAAATTAGGCAATTTCGACGGGGGACCCAAACCACGAAACGGATTTTCGTTTTTCAGGTTAGTGCGGGGGGCAGGAGCACACTTATTTAAAAAAAAACAACCCCACCCCAACTCTTCATTTTTACTTTTACAATCCCCCCACCATCCTGATCCCTCCCCAAGACTTACTAAAAGCCCTGATGGTCCAGCTGGGTCCCGCGAGCGATGTCTCCCTCTCGGGCCGTCAGGCCTACCACGAATCAAAATGGCACCGTGCCCTTTGCCCTTACGATGTCACAGGGGCTACCGGTGCCATTGGTCGGCCCCTGTCACATGGTAGGAGCAATGGACGGCCGGCTCCATCTTGTGCTCCTACCATGTGACAGGGGTCGACTAATGGCACCGGTAGCCCCTGTGACATAGTATGGGCAAAGGCTATCGGTGCCATTTTGAATACTGACAGCCCGAGGTGCAAGAGATCTCTCCAGGACCCCAGCTGGACCACCAGGGACTTTTGGCAAGTCTTGGGGACATGGTAGGAGCACAAGATGGCGCCGGCCGTCCATTGCTCCTACCATGTGACAGGGGCTGACCAATGGCACCGGTAGCCCCTGTGACATCATAAGGGCAAAGGGCACCGGCGCCATTTTGATTCGTGGTAAGCCTGACGGCCCGAGAGGGAGACATCGCTTGTGGGACTCCGCTGGACCACCAGGGCTTTTAGTAATTCTTGGGGAGGGATCGGGATGGTGGGGGGGTTATAAGAAAGTAAAATTGAAGGGTTGTGGTGGTTTTTTTCTGATTCTTTTTTTTTTTTTCAATTCGTTTTTCGCCTTGTTTTCCCTGATCCGTGCTGACAAAAAACGATGCGCCGAAAAATGAAATTTTCGACAAAGCGCCCAAACCGAAATACCTCCTGATACAAAAAAACGAAGCTCATCTCTAGTAAGTGCAGCCAGTTGCAGGGATCTCCCACAGCCAACCAAGCATTACATTTTGATTTATCATTCAGATCTAACGTTAAGAAAATAGTCCAACAATTATTCTGGAAGCTAAGAATGTTGTGTAAACTTAAGCCATATTTGGAACCCATTGATTTTAGAGCGGTGCTGCAATCTCTAATAATAATGAAGTTGAGTTAATGCAATTCAGTCCTTATCTATATGATACAGGCTTTACAGGTCATCCAGAATTCAGCAATTAGGGTACTTACTGGATCTTCAAGATTTGAACATATTTCCCCTGTTTTATATTCTCTGCACTGGTCACTGGTTGAATAGAAGGTACAATTTAAAGTACTAACAATGGTATTTAAAGCCATAATTAATGTTATACTCGTAAGCATCAGTGTCTTGTTCAAAATTTATGGACTTTCTAGGGATCTTAAATCAGCAGCCCAGTGCCTTCTTGACTTAGCTCACCCTCATTTAATCAGGCTTGTCAAATCCAGGGTAAGATTCCTTTATGTAATGGGTCCAACCTGGTGGAATCAGTTCTCATTAGCACTTCATAAGAAAGTCTATTTTAAGACCTATATAAAGCTTTTGAATTTCTTCCTGTTTAAGTAGGCTTCCAACGTGCCATCTGGGAAACATGCTATATTAGCAGTTGTTATGCTCTTGCCACTGTATGTGTCATGTAGCATTACAGTTTCTGCTCATCATATAATGTATTTGATTGTTTAAGAAGGCTCTTAATTTGCCATCTGGGTAACATGCTGTATTAGCAGATATCATTAACTTACCACCGTTTCTGTCATACAGCACTATAGTCTTCATTCATTGTTTATTACATTTGATTGTCCAAGGCCTGTTTTTAGAATTTAAATGCTTATTTCTATGTTTTTATGAATGTTCGATTGTAAGATGCTTTAGGACCTTGGATAATGCAGCATATAAATTTAAAATTAAATAAATAATTGAAAATGAATAAACAAGAAGGGCAAAAGAACTGAGCCCTGTGGTAGCCCATATAGGAATTGTGAGCCCTCTGGGCACACGGAAATACCTACAGTACCTGAATGTAATGCGCTTTGAAGTGGCTGAAAAGTGGAATATAACTCCCCAAAAAAATTCCCAAAATCTAGAACAAATCTTTTCTAATTCAAAAACGTCTTCATCCATTTCTACAGGCCTTTCAACAATTTAATGGTATGATTGACCGTGTCAAAAACTACTACTATATTTAATCCTCTTTCAGTCTCCCAATACACCCCATCTAGTAATGATACTAACAGAGTCTCTGTACTGAAGTTTAAAAACAAAAACAGACTGGTATTTCTTAAGTAGGGAATGATCTTTCATGAAATCACACAGCTGCAATGATACCATTGTCTCCATCACCTTGCCCCAAAACAGCAAGTTAGAGACCAGTCAATAGTTCTTCCTAATCCCATGATTGAATGAGGATTCTTGAGCAGCGATTTAAGCACTGCTTTTTAAAGATTTGGGGAAGACCCCCTCACTTAGGGATGTATGCACTATTATTCTGATTCTGTCAGCCAATCGCTCTCTTTACATTTTTACCAGAGCTGACAGATAGGGATCAAGACACAACCAGTGAGCTTTATCCTTCCTGATGCCTCACTCATGTATTTCTTATTTACTACAGAAAATTTCTCTCAATTCCTACCTTCTACCTCTCCCGTTTCCCCGCCAACATGATGCCCCCTCCTTCCACATTCCCTGTTACACTCTCACATTAACTCTTTCTCTCTGCTCCTTTTAACCTCCAATGGGCTGGTTTCTCTCTCATATGTAAACCTTCAAAGTCTTTACAGATGTTCAACACTTTATTTCTAAAAAAAAATCCTCAGAATGGCTCAATTAATGTATAATCTTTGCCACTGTATTAGGCACAAATGTCAGCAATTTCACCACTTGAAATAATGCGTTCAGTTTTTTCCAAGTGGATTCAGTTGTCCCAACCTGTTTCTGATCATCGTTTATCATACTTTTTCAATTGAGCACTGTAACAGAAGCTATCAGTCTACCATCGGTAGATTGTAATTACATAGGCACATGGTCATATAAGTACAAAGTTACAATAGCACAGCAATAACAATTAAGCACATTTTTCAGTTCTTCCAATGGGTATGGGTAAGGGAGGAGTGAAAAAGAGAGCATTTTCTAGCATGTGGCAGATGGACTCAGGACCAATGGGGATAGTGTACTCCTGATAGCAGATGGGAGATGGAGTCAGATTTCAATGCTGACGTCAGCCTACATATACCCGTGCAGGAAGCTTAGCTCTTCAGTATTTCTCTGTCTCCTAAAGCAATAGGGACACTACACACACTAGAATAGTGTTAGAAAATTTACCTCAAGAAGACGAGCCCCGCTCTCATGTGGTGATACCTAAGGGTCCCTCCCCCAGTCGAGAACTCCTGAGGTGATTTCCGAGATCCCTCAGAGGTAAGCCTCGGTTCGGTAGCCAGCTCCCGGCGTGGACTTAGCCCCCAGGGTGGCTTAGAGGCAGCTGGTGTTGAACCGAGCACGGCAGTGAAGGTATTTCCCTCTCTCTCTCCCCCCCCCCTGCAGCCGGAGACTGCCCGGCACGAGACCAGGAAACGCCGAGACCAGGTAAGGTAGAAACCTTATTTTAAGTCTCCGATCTCCAAGGCTCAAATAGCTGCACAGATCATCCCATCCGGCATCTGTTAAATTGGGTTGAGCAGCTCTGTCCGAGCTAGACCCCGATCTGGTGCAAGGGTCCACACACGTGGAGACCCTCCGGGAGGGCTGCCATCTTGTCCGCTTGGTCGCCGGCACCATTTCCTCCCCCCCCCCCCTTGACTGCCGTATTGCCCGCACAACCGAGCCATGCGCACAGCTGCGAGCCGGGCGCACAACCGACTTGTGCGCACAGCGGCGCTCACAACGGTGCTGTGCATACAGCGACTCACACAACGGTGCCGGGCGCATAGCAGCCCGCATAAATGGCCCGAGTGCACAACTAGGCCCGTGTGCACAGTGGCGCGCACATCTCGCCCAGGCGCACAAAGTGGTAACCTGCACACGCATCCCACACGCACATCGTTGATGCACCTGGAGCGCACAACTTAGCCTCCTGGCGCGCACACAGACGAGTTTTGAATCACTCCACGCGCACAAGTCATGGCACTGCCAGCCAAGAAGATCAAGGGACAAGCCCTCTGCCCAGCCTGCCACCTGAGAGCTGCGCAACCTGACGTGGCCTCCGCCCTATGCCTGCAGTGCAAAGAGGCTCAGGGGGAACCTAAGCAAGGCTCCCCACAGCCAGTAGAGGGCTCCGGATCCACTAATGATAGTACCCCAGGCCTCTGTATCTCCAACTCGGCGCCTACACAGGGGGGCACCTCGGGGGCCTCCACTGGATTCAATATGGACCTAGGGACTTTTTCCTGTGTGGAGTTCTTCAAAGGGCTGCAAACCTTTGTCCAGGCGCAATCAGTACTGCCGGCGACACAGTCCCAGTCTCCACCACCAAGCACCTCTCAGACCTCCCGAGGCGTGCCCCATCCAAGCAAAAGCCTCCCCTTAGGGGACACAGACACCTCGGGGGATGAGACTGACTCCCTGGAGGAAGGGGAAATCCCTCCAGGGATGGAACCATACTGAACCATACTGCGATTCTTCTCCAAAGACGAGTTACCAGCTCTTGTGTCTCTGACCCTGAAGACACTGGCCATTCCAGCCGTGAGTACCACAGCGGAGCCAAAGACGAACCCCGTTTTGGTTTGTCTCCGTCAGGCCTCATGCTATTTCCCAATGCTGCGGGCCGTACAACAACTGATTGACCTGGAATGGAACGCCCTGGAAGCCAGTTTCAAAGGAGGACAGGCCCTAGAAGCCCTATACACCCTGGAACCCATGGCCAAAGAACTCCTACAGTTTCCAAAAGTGGACGCCATGGTCTGCGCAATCTCTAAGCTTACTACCATCCCAGTTGAAGGAGGAGCTGCGGTAAAGGATACCTAGGACAGACGTCAGAAATCCATCCTTAAGCAGTCATTTGATGTTGCAGCAATGACCCTATAGATCGCTTCCTGCTGCGCCGTTGTGACACTTGCCTGCTTGCTTCTCTCCAGAGATGCAACCACAACCGCCGAAACATTAGAACCGGCGATATCCTTCCTCAAGGACGTGACTTCATACCTAGTGCGCGCCTCAGCCAGGGGCGTCTCCACCATAGTAGCAGCCAGAAGACAACTATGGCCCCGTAATTGGTCAGCCGATGCGACCTCCAAGACGAACCTCATGAGAATGCTTTTTCAAGGATCCCTACTGTTTGGAAGCTAATTAGAGAAGTTAGCCAAAAAATGGGGTAAATCTCCAGTACCTCGCTTACCGGAGGACAGGAACAAAAGAAACCAGCATTCCTCCCCCCGAAGAACCAAGGGCAGAAGAGCCCAGCGCTTCAGACCATACAAGAACACATACTACCAGGCACCTCGCCCCACAGGCAGGAGCCAGTCCTTTCGGAACAGACACAACAAGAGGGGAGCAGGCTCATTTACAGGCCCCGGCCGCACCCCACAATGAGAATCAACAGACCCTTCCACAGGAAGAAGTCATAGGGGGCAGACTTACCCTCTTCTACCAAAGATGGGTCGAGATAACATTGGACAAGTGGGTCCTAACAATCATTCGAGAGGGATACTATCTGAACTTCCACAGCATCCCTCCAGACAAATTTGTGAGATCACCGTGCCACTCCCTCTCCAAGAGGACGGCAGTGGAAACCACACTGACAAAACTACTCAGCCTAAAGGCGATAACTGCAGTGCCCATGCACCAACAAAATCTGGTCACTATTCCATCTATTTTATCGTCCCCAAGAAGGAGGGAATGATCAGGCCCATCCTGGACCTCAAGACGTCAACCGCTACCTGAGGGTACCACACTTCCGGATGGAAACCCTACGCTCAGTCATAAGGGCAGTATAGCCGGGAGAATTTCTGACTTCCCTGGATCTATCCAAAGCCTATCTCCACATCCCGGTCCATCCAGACTGTCAGAGCTTCCTACGCTTTGCAATACTGGACCATCATTACCAGTTCCGGGTGCTACCCTTCGGACTAGCTACTGCCCCTCGGACGTTCACCAAAATCATGGTGGTAGTGGCGGCAACACTGAGGAAAGAGGGAATCCTCGTACATCCATATCTGGACAATTGGCTGATCAGGGCAAAATCTCCAGAGGAAAGTTACCAAGCGACCACCAGAGTCAAGAATACTGCAGAATCTCGGGTGGGTCGTCAACACAACCAAGAGCTGCCTGCAGCCCTCTTAATTGCTAGAGTACCTGGGTGTCCGGTTCGACACCAAAGAAGACAAGGTTGTCCTTCCCCTCCCCAAGGAGAAGGAAACTGATGGGTCAGCTATGTTCGCCCCAGGGTATGGGACTACTTCCTAGTCCTCGGCCTCATGATGTCAACCCATGGGCAAACTGTGGCTCTTGCCCACATGCGCCCACTACAACGTTCCCTACTGTCATGATGGAACCAGAATTCCCAGAACTACTCCATTCACCTCCAGCTACCAGCAGAGGTTTGGACCCAGCTCCAATGGTGGCTACAGGTGCCTATCCCCACCGAACTGTATCCTGCTCACCACGGATGCGAGCCTGCGAGGGTGGGGAGCCCACTGCCAGGAACTGATCGCCCAGGGACAGTGGGACAAGGAAGAGTCGGGATGGAACATAAACCGACTGGAAGCCCGAGCAGCCAGATTAGCCTGCCTACGATTCGGCCACAGACTCCAGGGAGAATCGGTCAGAGTCATGTCAGACAACGCCACAACAGTTGCCTACATCAACCGCCAGGGAGGAATCAGAAGCCAACAGGTGTCTCTGGAAATAGACCCTTTCATGGCATGGGTGGAAGCAAACCTACAAGGGATCTCAGCCGCCCACATCGCAGGAAAAGACAACGTCTCTGCAGATTACCTCAGCAGAGAGAAGCTAGACCCAGGGGAATGGACGCTGTCGACCACAGCCTTCCAGTTGATAGTAAACAGCTGGAGAACCCCAGCCATGGACCTCCTGGCAACCCGGTCCAAAGCCCAAGTTCCCAAGTTCTTCAGCCGCAGACTAGAACCACAATCGCGGGGAATCGACGCCCTCATCCAGACCTGGCCACAGGAAGACCTGCTGTACGTTTTTCCCCCATGGCCACTACTGGGCGGGATCATCCGCAAGATAGAGCACCGGGGGGGGCTAGTACTTCTAGTGGCCCCGGACTGGCCAAGAAGGCCATGGTACGCAGACATGCGAAGACTTCATGCGGGGAACCCTCTGGGCCTACCTCCACACAGGGACCTTCTCTGGCAAGGACCGATCCTCCACGAAGACCCGACTTGATTCTCTCTTATGGTCTGGCCATTGAGAGGACTCGCCTGAAGAAGAGCGGATGCTCTAAGGCAGTGATTGACACCTTGCTCCGAGCACGCAAGTTCTTCCCTCATCTAGCTTACATACAAATATGGAGAGTATTCAAAGCCTGGTGTGAGGATTGCGAGATCCTTCCGCGGACAGTCAAAATCCCCATGATCCTGGAATTTCTGCAGGACGGTTTGAGAAGGGGTTGTCTCTCAACTCCCTCAAGGTTCAGGTGGCTGCGCTGGCCTGCTTCAGAGCCAAAGTGGACGGCATCAGTCTGTCAACCCATCCAGATGTTTCCCGCTTCCTGAGAGGGGTCAAACAAATCCGACCACCGTTAAAGTGGCCAGTGCCCCTATGGAATCTCAATCTAGTACTAGACTTCCTAGCAGGAGCTTCCTTCAGACATACACGTGGTCTGTCGCTACGGCTCCTGACCTTGAAGACTGCATTCCTAGTGGCAATATGTTCAGCCCATCGCATCTTAGAGCTTCAAGCGCTATCCTGTAGAGAACTGTTCCTCAGGTTCACACCAGGAACCATACAGCTACACACTGTCCCCTCCTTTCTACTGAAAGTGGTTTCTCAGTTCCATCTAAACCAAACCATCTCGCTGCCATCTCCAGACGAACATAAGGACTCTGAAGACTCACGCCTTCTTCACCATCTAAACGTCGGCAGACTCCTAGTCCGATACCTGGAAAGATTGGAATCTGTACGAAAGACGGACCACCTATTTGTCCTTCACAGCGGAAAGAAACAGGGGGAAGCGGCTTCACGAGCAACTATAGCCCACTGGATCAAAGATGTAATCAAGGCGGCCTACGTAGAGGCAGGGAAACCTCCACCTCTACAAGGCTCATTCTACAAGGGCCCAGGCAGTGTCCTGAGCAGAAACCAAGATGCTGTCGCCTACCAAGATGCTGTCGGGTGGCTACGTTGTCCTCTTTACACACCTTCTCCAGGTTCTACCGTCTGGATGTCCAGGCACCGGAGGACATAACCTTTAAGAACATAAGAACATAAGAAAATGCCATACTGGGTCAGACCAAGGGTCCATCAAGCCCAGCATCCTGTTTCCAACAGTGGCTAATCCAGGCCTTAAGAACCTGGCAAGTACCCAAAAACTAAGTCTATTCCATGTAACCATTGCTAATGGCAGTGGCTATTCTCTAAGTGAACTTAATAGCAGCTAATGGACTTCTCCTCCAAGAACTTATCCAATCCTTTTTTAAACACAGCTATACTAACTGCACTAACCACATTCTCTGGCAACAAATTCCAGAGTTTAATTGTGCATTGAGTAAAAAAGAACTTTCTCCGATTAGTTTTAAATGTGCCCCATTCTAACTTCATGGAGTGCCCCCTAGTCTTTCTACTATCCGAAAGAGTAAATAACCGATTCACATCTACCCGTTCTAGACCTCTCATGATTTTAAACACCTCTATCATATCCCCCCTCATTCGTCTCTTCTCCAAGCTGAAAAGTCCTAACCTCTTTAGTCTTTCCTCATAGGGGAGTTGTTCCATTCCCCTTATCATTTTGGTAGCCCTTCTCTGTACCTTCTCCATTGCAATTATATCTTTTTTGAGATGCGGCGACCAGAATTGTACACAGTATTCAAGGTGCAGTCTCACCATGGAGCGATACAGAGGCATTATGACATTTTTCGTTGTATTCCCCATTCCTTTTCTAATAATTCCCAACATTCTGTTTGCTTTTTTGACTGCCGCAGCACACTGCACCGACGATTTCAATGTGTTATCCACTATGACACCTAGATCTTTCTTGGGTTGTAGCACCTAATATGGAACCCAACATTGTGTAATTATAGCATGGGTTATTTTTCCCTATATGCATCACCTTGCACTTATCCACATTAAATTTCATCTGCCATTTGGATGCCCAATTTTCCAGTCTCACAAGGTCTTCCTGCAATTTATCACAATCTGCTTGTGATTTAACTACTCTGAACAATTTTGTGTCATCTGCAAATTTGATTATCTCACGCGTCATATTTCTTTCCAGATCATTTATAAATATATTGAACAGTAAGGGTCCCAATACAGATCCCTGAGGCACTCCACTGTCCACTCCCTTCCACTGAGAAAATTGCCCATTTAATCCTACTCTCTGTTTCCTGTCTTTTAGCCAGTTTGCAATCCACGAAAGGACATCGTGGCCCACTTAGTACTGCCCTTTGCAAGGGCAGTACTAAGTGGGCCACGGGCAGCCTCCCACCCTGTTCGGGAGTAGCTTTTGTACATCCCATTGGTCCTGAGTCCATCTGCTACACTGTAGGAAATGGAGAAATAACTTACCTGATAATTTTGTTTTCCTTAGTGTAGACAGATGCTCTCAGCATCCCACCCACGGCTGCTCCAAATCCGGAAACCTCAGGTGACAAACCCCGAGAACAAGACAGGCACGGGTAAGCCAGGTATTACCCGTAGTTCAGACACCCATAGTTGCCGGGTGTCAACGTTATTCGGTTGAATGCACTGGCGGTCTCCAATTTGGGATCCAGTTGAACCAGCCCTAGTTAATCAAGTTATTCAAGTTATCCAAGTTAATTAAGTTATTATTGAACACATATATCCACAATTGCTTTTCGAGGAGAATACTGAAGAGCTAAGCTTCCTGCACGGGTATATGTGGCTGACATCAGCATTGAAATCTGACTCCGTCTTCCATCTGCTATCAGGAGTACACTATACCCATTGGTCCTGAGTCCATCTGTCTACACTAAGGAAAACGAAATTATCAGGTAAGTAATTTCTCCAATTGTCTGCCAAGAGTTGGTTAGGAATGGGATCATAGTTCTGCTTGTGTCTATGTGTTGAATACTGCTTGAAAGAGTCAAGTTTTTATTAAGTGATTGAAAGTTAGCAGGTCTGGGACTCGTCTGATGACTGGTGGGAGAGAATTCCATAAAGTGGGGGGCTGATCTTCAAAAGGTCCTCGTTCTTTTGCTTGTGAGGACCATTTCTTTGGGTTTGTGGTAGTGAGCGCAGTGGGCAGTTTGGCATGTATGGGGTGAGGTAGCTCTTTAGATATAGTGGGGCACTTCCATTGATAGACTTGCAGAACACAATCAAAATTTTGAATTTGACACAGTAGAGAACTGGAAGGTAGTGGAGAGTTTTCAGGGTTTGTGTGATTTTGAACACATTTTCTTATGTTCATCGTCATTTCAGCTGTAGTATTCTGGATGAGTTGCAGCTGTCTGACTAGTTCTCTGGACAGTCTAGGTGGAAGATTAAACAGGCCTGACTGACGGTTTCAAAGGCAGAGGCCTCAAGAAGCAGTCAAATATATTGTAATTGGTGTATTAAGAAGAAGGCTGATTTGGCACTCTTAGGACTTGGATTTTAGCAGTGAGTTTAGAGACAGGCATGGATCTGCACACAAGTTGTAACTCTGATGTCAATGAGGAGGGTGTCTGATATCTTCTAGGAGGGATGGAAAGTGGAGAGAAGGTTGGGAGAAATTGTATACATTGTAGAGGGCACATTCTCCTCTGGAACGGCATCCGATTCTGATCTGATGTTGGCAGTCTTAGTGAAGAAATTAACTAGATTATTACAATGTCTTTCCAACATCGGCGCGAATGGAAGAGGAGAGTGGATTCCAGAAGCTTATTGACTATATAGAATAGTTGTCTGGAGGAGTTTTATGTCTGATTTATGTTGCGCCTGGAGGTGGACCCTTGTCCTGAGGCAGTGAGGAGCGGCTCCCTGGTTGGGCTCAGGAAGTACCTGCCACCAGGGGGCAGAGCACAGGAGGAGACAGAGGCTAGCTGGAGCTTCACCACTGGAAGTCTGAGGTCCCCCAGGTGGAGCCTTTGGGGACCCGGGCTGCTTGGACTTAGGTGGGCCTCGCAGGGTCTCCCGGAAAGGAAGTGGAGAGGTGTGGCCACCAAGCTCAAGGGTGTGCGGTCGATGTCGAGACTGGAGGCTTGGGGAATCAAGGAAGGCCAGAACAGTGTCTGCGATGACAAGGCTAGGAGCAGGGTCAGGCTCAAGGAAGTGAGGTCAGTGATAGCAAGGGTCAAGTTCCAAAGGTCAATCCGAGAGTAGTCAGCCAAAGCAGGGTTCAGGTTCCAGAGGTCAGACGTGGTCAGGGATGCAGGCAAAGGTCAGAATCCGGGCAGTGATCAATGTAGTCAAGGAACAGGCAGAGGTCAGTACCAGAGAGTCAGTCCAAGGGTCTACCTGAGGGAATGCTGGAACAGACAGATGCTGGAACAGGAGGACGCATGAACAAGACTGGAACAAGCGATGAGACACTGAGGCAAACTAGTACACACACGGTGTCCACCCGATTGCCAAGGCAAGGAAGTGCAGGCAGGAACTTCTTGATATACTGTGCTCAATCAGGGTGCGCCGCGGAGCCTGGTCCCGCCCCTGGCCCTTAAAGAGGCCAGGCAGTCCGCGCGTGCGTGCCTTGGGGCGGGGCCGATGCCACGGGGACGCCGAGCTCTGTCGTGAGGCCTGGTGCGTTAAGAAAGGCCCGGCGACCACTGCCACAGGACACCGAGGCCTCAAGGAGCTAGCTTAGCTGCGGGAGAGGCTGACCCGGGACCTGCCAAGGAGTTGGGAAGGTGAGCAGGCCCATGCGCGGGCTGAGCGTGGACGGGACGCACAATAGTTTATTGTTTGGGGGTAGTATGCCTTCTTAGCATCAGCCACAGCTCTGCAGCTATGTAGTATTGCGTCTCTCGTTTAGCTGCTTTATTAGCCTTATTATAAATACTGACATGACATAACAGTAGTATTGAAAATGGTCTGATTATAAAAACATAAAGAAATAGACTGGGCAATTGAAAGTATATAACCAGAAGGGGGTCAATAATCAGAACATAACCGTGTATCTAAGATAACAAGATAGACATATCCAGCTAACTTAGATGGGATACTCAGCAGCACAGCTATGCTGCTGAATATCCCCATAGAGATCGCTACTTAAATGGATAAGTCTTATCCATCTGCTATTGAGCAGGTCTAACTTAGCTGGATAAGTTATCTGTCTAAGGCTGAATACTGGTGCTTATCTGTATAACATATCTAGCTAAGTAGCGCTGCCTTGATCCACCCATTGCCCACCCACAACTTATTCGGCTAACTAGGTATCCTGATAAGTGACTTTATCCAGCTATCTAGCAGCCGCTGAATATAACCGGATATTCAATGGCTGCTAGATAACTGGATAATTCCTACTTATCCAGCTTTTAGCATTTGAATATCGACCTCAAGTTGTTTACTTGACTGGTTCTTGAAATTTGGTAGCAAAATTTCAGCTGCTAATAGGGTTTGAGATATCAGTAAATTCCTCATAGTTACACACTATTTGGTAGAGATGTGAATCGTTTTTTGTGTTCATGTCGTTCTTTGTTTTTCGGCCGCTGCGGGAAATGGCATTTTTTTGTGGTTTGGGGTTTTTTTTTCGTGAAAAATCGTTTTTTGGGTTAGCGAGCACTAATGGGAGTTAGTGCGCACTAACTCCCTGTTAGCGCGCATTAATCCGAAAAACAAATTTTTACGAAAAAACGGGAAAATCCCAATTGTTTTTCGGGTTCCCTGAAACATGCCGAATTGGACAATCTCATAGAAATTTTCCAATTTGGCAAAACCGAATGCACATCTCTACTATTTGATCTGCCTTTCTTTACTTGTTATATATGTTAGAACACTTTAGCCATTTTTAACTCGAGAGCTTCAGCTCTATTGCTGTTAGTTAAAGGCTGTGAGTGTGGATCTCTGGTGCTGTGGGTGTAGATGTTGCTGCACACTGAGCATGTGTGTGTTCTGGCTGGAGATCCTGTTAGAATCAGAAACTGAGAGTGTGAGTATCTGGTGCTGGAGGTGTGAATGCTACTGCACTTGGGGACTGTGAATGTGAGTCTGTGGTGATCTGGGTGGAAATCCTATTGCATTCAGAGGTTGTGAGTATAAGTCTCTGCTGCTTTTTTAATGCTTTTTTTAATGTTTTTATGTAAAACCTCCTCCCTCCACCCCGTCCCCCCCTTTTTTGCCCCCCTCCCCCCCTAGTTCTAGTTCTTTTATCAGTTACACTGTGAAGCCCTGTTGGCCAGTTTGTTGTTCTATGGAAACCGATGTGATGTTTTCTTAACGATTGTCGGTATATAAAAAACTTTAAATAAATAATAATAAATAAAATAATTCACTCACACACACACACATACACACACACACACACATATATATATATATAGAGAGAGAGAGAGAGAAAGAATGTAGAATCTAGTGTAATGAGTCTTTTATGTTTTTCAGGTTTTATGGAGAAGGATGCCCTGAATTCGTCTATAAAAAATCTGATCAATGAAAACTGTTACCTTGAGACTGTGTAAAAATCACTTTTCTGATTTGATGTCTATTCTGGATTATGCAGACATCATAGACACAGTTGCCCCTGTGATCACGTCATGGTAGACTGGAGAATCTGCAATTCTTGTGTAAGATGGATGTTGAACTTTGAGTACTCCAGCAGCACTGATGGATGGATAAATTATATTAATCATGGATGTAACTCGGGGGAAAAAAGGGCCATATCTTCTAGCACTGCTGAAGCCAGAATAACTCAATGCATTCCCAGCAGTTCTTCAGATAGAAGGGCAGCAACCTGTTTCTAGGCCCAAGAGAATCAGAATGCAATCAATCAAATAAAGGTCTTAATACACCAATGTGTTGCTCCAGTCAATAAAGAAAAGTTTACTGACACAAAAAGGTAAAGTGGTAGAAATTAAGAAAAATCCTTTTCCAGAATTATAGTCTCAAAAATAAACAGTCCAGTAAAAATACACAGTAAAGATCAGCAGGGCAAGTTCCAGGTGTCCGTTTTGCCATTTTGCCCCTAGACTTTACCCAGAATCAGTGTGTGCTTCAGTCTTACTATATATTCTCCCTTGTACCTACACTGTTGCAGCCTCTCAGGAATGACACCATTCTCCTCTTCTTGAGGTTGCACTAACAAATTTCTCCATCACAAAAATAGAACACAGCTACACAGTTGTAGATTTCTAGTGCACAGCTAAAATGTTTGCAGTGGGTTGAATTTCTTTAGTTGGTAAGAAAAAAGGGATAGAAAAATACAGGATTGAGTCCACTTTATCTGTATGGAAAGTCACGTAGCCTTCTCACTGGAAATAACAAAACTGGTGAACACCTCCAATCAGAAGGTCAGCTTTATGCTCCCCTTCCATCTTTGAGAACAAATGCTTCTAAGAAGGCTGCTCCAAAAAAAATTCCCCCCATGCTCCTTTCTTATAGCCTTAAGAATTCTCCTTTCAGATGGAGAATGACCTTTAGAAACCCAATAGACAATTTGGGACGGATTTTAAAAAGGTTGCACGCTTCTTTTAAAATCTATCCCTTTATACCTACCATCACTGTTGGAAAGGACCTTGAGTGGGAACTACCCATACCTTTATTTTATCTCCCATTTTTATCACTTTTTTTTTTTTTGCTTAATTCATCCTGATTGACAAGTTCTGAGATACAAGTAATCAGATTTCAGATTTTCAAGTGCATATCCACATTTGCCATCTGTTATCAATATTTTACTCAAGGACAATGTATTTGCATTAATAATTGTACTAATGAACTAATAAATAATGCTTACTAAGCATTAAAACTGAACCTGAGTATTCTGTCTGACCATATCATTATTGTTACACAAAATACCCTTGTTTCCCTTTCCAGTGACCATAAGAATGAAGGACGTGCCATGCTGGCTCATTGATCCCAGAATCCTGTCACTGGCAGTGGCCAGTCCAGGTCACAAGTAATCAGCAGATCCCAGAAGGCAGATCTGTTTCTTGTTGCTCACTTCCAGGAGCAAGCAATGGCTTTCCCAAGTCTACTGTACTATTAATTGCTTATGGACTTTTCCTCCAGGAACTTGTCCAAATATTTCTAGAACCTTGCTGTACTGGTCGCCTTGACCTCATCCTCTGGCAATAGATTCCCACAACTTGATAGTCCTCTGAGTGAAAAAGTACTTTCTCTAATTTGATTTAAATTTGCTAGTTGTTTCATGGAGCACTCCCTTGTTTTGGTATTATTTGGAACAGTAAATAACCATCCTCTATGCATTCCACCATACATAAATCTCTATTATGTCCCATCTCAGCCATCTCTTCCTAGCTGAAGAGTCCTAACTTGTTTAACCTTGCTTCATAGGGAGCCATTCCACCCCCTTTATCATTTTTGTTGCCTTCCTCTGCGCCTTTTCTAGTTCCTTGACTTCTGTCATGTCTTTTTGGAGATGGGGCAACCAGAACTGGAAACAGTACTCAAGGTGTGGTGGCACTATGGATCAATTCCATTTTGTTCTCTATTCCTTTCCAAGTCCTAACATTCTATTTGCTTTTTTGACTGCCACTACACACTGAGCTGAGGATTTCAACGTATAATCCACAAGGACTTTGAGATCATTTTCCTGGGTGATGATTCCTAACAATGAACCAAGCATTGTGTACTTGTAGTTGGGATTATGTTTTATGTTCAAATTAAATATCATCTGTCAATCAGATGCCTGGGCTCTCAGTCTCACAAAGTGGTCCTTCAATTGCTCACAATCCACTGTGGTTTTAAAAACTGTAAATAATTTGTCTCATCTGCAAATCTGATCACCTCACTTGTTGCTCCCTTTTCTAGATCATTTATGAATTTGTTAAACAGCACAGAGCTTAAGTACAGATGTGCGTGATATTCCATTGATGACCTTTTTCCATTTGGAAAACTGATCATTTCCAGTTCATATCCCAGATCAGTCCAGACACATGGTTATGCCTCCCAACCAGCAGATGGAGACAGAGAAGAAAAGCTTTACTGACACTGACACCTGCAGTTGCTCAGTATTTCTCTGTATGCAGAGGTGCAAAACCTATAGTATGGAGATTTTAAAAAAATAATAAAATTAAAGGAGATGTTCCCTTTTCTAAATCATTTATGTGTATGTTAAACAGCACAGATTTAAGTACAGGTAGTATTCCATTAATGACCTTTTTCCATTTGGAAAACTGATCATTTAGTCCTATTCTCTTTTTCCATCTTTTGACCAGTCAATATTAGGACACTGCCTCCTATCTCATTAATCTTTTTGGCCTATTCGCCAGGTTAATGCGAAACACTATACAACTTTTCAGTCTACAAGATGGGTCATGAATTTAATCCAAATCAGACCCTCATATCTGCCTACAGCCAGAGAACTCCAATGTAAGTGTTGCAAACTACACATGGCAATTTCCTGTCTATGCAATGAGGGCTGATCATTTGCCATGCTGGCATTGAAATCCCAATGATGCATTTGAAACGCATGCTGAGGTGGAACCTTATTAGGGCAGTTTCACATCAAATGTAGAACAAATAATTCAGAGAATGCCTCAACAATAAAGTATTATAGCTGCTTTATTGCACTCTTGATTATGGCAGTGAATAAAAACCATTCTGCTTGGATTTAAACAAATCTGTATTCATTGTTGGAGTCTTGAGGAAAAGACTTTCTTCAACATAGCAATTTAGTAAATGATGGCTGATAAAGACCAAAATGGTCTAGTGCCATTTAGTATTGCAGCCGCCAGCTAATGCAGGTTACCCCAGTGCATTTCTGGAAGCACAGGGCAGTCATACCACCCATGTTATTGGCTGAACTGCCATTTTTTGCAGGTTACCTTGTGCTTCATTACCATTATCTGTCTTCAGGGATCTTCTGTGTTTATCCCAGTTTCTTGAGTTCTGTTACTGTTTTGGTCCCCACCACCAGCTCTGGAAAGACATTCCAGGTATCCACCACCTTCTCAATGAAAAAATACTTCCTGACATTATTTCTGACTCTATCCCCTTGGAGCTTCACATCATATATATAATTTATATTTTGATTATTTTTTATTGATTTTATGCATTTAAATTTGTAAACCACTTAGATTTTAACTAGAAAGATGGTATAACAAAAAATACAAATAATGACCCCTAGGTTTACAATTTCTTTTCCACTGAAAAAGGGTTAATTCTTGGCATTAATATCTTTCATGTATTTAAGAGGGCAATTATCAAAGCCACTTTCACTCATAAATGCCAGTGACTCTTTGAAAATAGCCCTGGCAAGTATGCATATAAAAATATGTACAAAACCTGGTTTGCTCATACTTTTACATACTAAATAGGCATTCCATAAGTAGAGTTGAGATGAAGCTGTGATTTACGCTCATTGGGGTAGATTTTAAAACGTGCATGCGGGTGTAAATGTGCGCATGCTACCCAGCGTGCACACATGTACGTCTGATTTTACAATGTTATAAAATCAGATGTCTGCATGCACAAGGGGGTGCACAATTGTGCACCTTGCGAGCTCCAAGCCCGCGCTGAGATGCGCTGCCTTCCCCCATTCCCTACCCCCCTACCCCACCTTCCCTTCCCCTACCTCCCCCGCCCTTCCCCCCTACCTGTTTCCTTTTTTCACTTTTGTTTGAAAACTTACTCAAGCCCTGGGGCTGAAGTAAGTTGCACGATCCCCGGCACAGCGACAAATGGCTGCTTTGCCGGGAGCCTCTGACCCCGTCCCCACCCTGCCCCTTTTTGCAAGCCCCAGGACTTACACGTATCCCGGGGCTTTAAGCTCGTCGTTGGGCCTTTTGAAAATAGGTCCGGCGCGTGTAACCTTTTGAAAATTTGGCCCATATTTTTTAAAAAGTATATACATAAGTTACCATGCACAAGTTTTGCTCTGCTTGGAGTGGGCATAGTTTGTGCATGATAATATATGCGTGTACTTAGGCAATTACCCAAGTATTACCCACACTCTCCTGGGGACCCATCGCTGCCTCTGGATCAGCTATTGAGGTCCGTGGCAATCTGGGGAACCCAAACACTTTCTGATCAGCCAGTGGAGTCCACATCCTCCTGGAGACCCAACACTCGCTGTCGATCAGCCACTAGGGTCCTCGTCCTCCTGGGGAATCTGTCACCTCTTCTCAACCAATGTCTTGAGGTTTTCTTCCTCGATGGGAGGGGTTTCCATTACTATAATTTATAGCTCATGTAGGGTCATGGCTTTGCCCATTGTCCAGTGATTATAGCTCTCAAGGATTTCAACTCGGCTAAGTTCAATGCCTACTATTGTTTTTCCTAGCTTAGAGGAACCCCTCCTGTCAGCCACAAGGATGAGTCTCAGGTAGAAACACAGAAATGTGACAGCATAAAAAGCTGTATGGCCCATCTAGTTTGCCCATCCATCCAACTAATTTAGTTTTAGAAGTACCATCAGTCTTTTGAAGAGATTCCTAGTATTTATCACATGCTTTCTTGAATTAAGATACTGTTTTTGTCTCCACCATCTCCAATGGGAGGCTGTTCCATGAATCCATTACTCTCTCTGTAAAGAAATATTTCTAAGATTACTCCTGAGTCTACTCCCTTTCACCCTGTTCCCATGACCCCTTGTTCTATACTCTCCTTTCTGTTAAAAGAGGCTAATATCATGTGCATGGAAACCTTTGAGAAATTTAAATGTCTCTATTATATTTCCCCTATCTTGCCCTTCCTCAAGGGTGTACATGTTTAGATCTTTGAGTCTATTCCCATATGCTTTAGAATGAAAAGCAGTGATCATTTTAGTAGCCACCCTCTGGACCAACTCCAACTGGTTTATATCCAGAATTGTCCACAGTATTCCAAATGAGGTCTCACCAAGGACCTATACTGTGGCAATATCACCTTCCTTTTTCTGTTCTCCCTACGCAGCCAAGTATCTGTCTGTCCTTTGCTGTCACTTTATCCATCTGTTTGGCCACCTTAAAATCATAAGATACAATCATCCCCATATCCTGCTCTTCTTTCATGCTTAGAAGAATTTCATCTCCAATACCATACCTCTCCCTTGGGAGCCTAAATGCATTACTCTACATTTTTTAGCAATAAATATTAGCTGCCAGTCTATTAACCATTTCTTGAGCTTTACTATATCCCTCCTCATGTTTTCCACACCTTCCTGGATGTCTACCAAGTTGCAGATTTTGGTAGCAACGTCAAAAAGATAAATCTTTCCTGATAATCCTTCCTCTATGTTTCTCACAAAAATGTCGACAAGAAAGGATTCTAGAACTGAATGTTGATGTACACCACTAATAACACCCCCTTCCTCAGAGTAAACTCCATTTATCACTACCCTTTGTCACCTCCCACTCAGCCAGTTTCTAGTCCAGTCAGTCATTCTAGGTTCCATACTAAGGGCGCTCAATTTATTTATAAGTCTCCTGTGTGGCATTGTGTCAAAAAGTCTTATTGGAATCCAAGTACACTGTCTACTGCTCTCCCTTGATCCAACTCTCTGGTCACCCAATCAGAGAAATTGATCAGATTCTTCTGACAAGACGTACCTGTAGTAAAACCATGCTGCCTCAGATCATACATCCACTGGATTCCAGAAACCGTACTATATTTTAGCAGCAATTTCAGTAATTTACTCACCACAGGTGAGATTAACGATCCTGTAATTCCTAGCCTCCTGCTTACTTCCTTTTTTATGAATAAGAACCACATCCACTCCTCTCCAGGTTTCCGGAACTACTCCCGACTCTAAGGAAGCATTGAAAAGGTCAGCCAGTAGAGCTGCCAGGATTTCTCTAAGTTCCCACAATACCCTCAAATGTATCTACTTCAAGTTTAGTTAGCTCTTTATTAACACACTAATCTGAAAATCAATTGAATTTTACCTCACTTACAATCTTATTTGTGTTCATTTAATGTGGTCCTGCTCCAGGCCCTTCCACAGCGAATAATGTCCCTGTATGAAAGAGCAGGGGTGAGCAAACTGTGAGGCGAGCCAGTCAAGGAAGTAAAACATGGTTATACTGTTTAGTCTTGGTGCCATGGAGGTACTACAAGCTTAGGAAAGAGGGAGCTTGCAGACTGTAGTGACATCACTGTAAGTATCCAGACCAGCGAAAGTGTGTTCCACTAAATCTTTAGATCTGTAGGCTATAACATCACAATTTGAAGTTCATTGTCAAATATCAAAGTTTAATCGAAAATGTTCAAAAAGAAGCAGTCATTTTCTTGAAGAGCCAATTAAAGCACATCAGAATGAGAAATCGGTCCGTGTTTCACGGGAAGTTGCATCGAGAGGGATAAGGAAGACCAGAAAAGATCTTTCCACATATTTCACAGTATGTGAAATATACAATAAAGTAATATTTAAATAATATATAGTGTTTAAATAACAGATTACAAAAGGGCTAACAATAGCAGCCAGATATATTAAAAACCATACCTTTCCTAGCGTGTAGCAGATGGACTCAAAACAAGTGGGTATAGTGTGCTCGTGCTAGCAGTTGGAGACGGATCTGATGTCAGCACGGGTACATATACCCCCGCAGGAAGTGCAGCAATTCAGTAATTTCTGTCTCCAAAGCAGTTTGGAGCTACCTCACGCTCGCTGAGCGTGTTTCCAAATTCTAACGACTAAATTCATTGAAGAATCCTACCGGAAGACGAGCCCCGCACTCCTGCGGTGATACCATTCGGTCCCTCCCCCAGTTGAGTTTCCCGAGGTGATTTCCGTGGTCCCTCGGAGGTAAGAGCCTCGGTCCTGTGGCCGATTTGCGGCAGGGACCTAGACCCCGGGTGAGAAGGGCTCGGGCGCGGCATAGATGCAGCCTCGGTCCCGGCATGGACTTGGCCCCCGAGCGAGACGAGTTCGGGCGCGGCCTAGAGGCAGCAGGTGCACCTCCTCGAGCGCGGCGGTGAAGGTAATCACCCTCTCCCCCCGCAGATGGAGACCACCCGGGTCGCAGCCGGGAAGCGCCGAAGACAAGGTAAGGCGTACATCTTTACTTGTTGGTCTCCGAGGAACCGAGGAGTAGCAGAGTCTGCCTACGTGGCAACCCGCCAAGGGGGTCGCTATTTGCCTGTCTGCTCGCCGACGCCTTCTGCCCTGGTTCGTCACCGCGCAATAGGCGCATGTTGCTACGCGCACGTTAGGTGCCCGTTGCTAAGTGCATACTGTTAGGCGCCCGTGGCTAAGCGCACGTTGATAGGTGCCCGCTACTAAGTGGCGCCCACTGATAGGCGCCCACTGATAGGCGCCAGTTGATAGGCACACGTTGATACGCGCACATTGATAAGCGCACGTTCATAGGCGCCAGTTGATAGGCGCACGTTGATAGGCGCACGTTGATAGGCGCACGTTGATACGCGCACGTGGACAGGCGCACGTGGATAAGCGCATATTGGTAGGCGCACATCTTTCGCGCATATTACAAAGCGCAGACTCTAGCTGAGTTAACAGACGAGATGGAGCGTAAGAGAGCCCATGCGTCAGCGGAGCCGGCACCTCCAGAATCAGGCATAAGCCTCTGCTCTGCATGCAACCTCAGAGCCACACAGAGCGAGGAAGCAGACTCCCTATGTGCCCAATGTGAACTGGGAGTTCCAGGCCAGGACCGGTCGCAGCCCAGCGTACTTGCCAGTTCCTCAGGGAACACCCCGGACCTAGCAGACAGCGGTGAGCTACCAGGGAACCCAAGAAACCTGGTGCCCCTAAGGCCAGATCCGGCTTCGCTCTCCTGGGTGGAATTATTCAAGGGGATTCATGCCTTTGTCACAATGCAGGCTGCGCCCCGAACGGGTCCATACGTACCGGATAACCCGTCCCCTGGACCCTCAAGGTCTAGACATGGCCACTCGCCACCCGGAACCCCCATTTATGGGGATTCAGATTGCCCTGAGGAAGACGAAGAGCCCCCCGAGGAGGGAGAACTTCCCTCGGGGATTGAACCATATCGGATCATGAGGCGCTTCTTTCTGAAGGAGGATCTCCCAGGCCTGATCTCTCAATGCCTGTCGGCACTGGCTCTTCCGGGCCATGACACCCCGGGGAACCGAGAATGAACCCCCTGTTAGAGGGCCTGCGTCAAATGACTCACCATTTTCCCCTCCTACAAGCAGCACAGCAGCTAATCGATCTGGCCAGCATTTCCTTAGCTGCCGGGTCTAAGGGGTACATGCCATGTACCCCTTAGACCTGGCAGCTAAGGAAATGCTGGCGTGCCCTCAGGTAGATGCCATAGTAAGCGCAATTGTGAAGTGCACCACCATTCCGGTGGAAGGGGGGACGGCCCTCAAGGATACACACGACCAGCGCATGGACGCCATTCTGAAACAAGCCTTTGAGGTGGCAGCCATGTCCCTACGAATTGCGACCTGCTGCACCATGGTGACACGTTCCTGTTTATCACAGGCTAGGAACAACACCCCGGGAGAAGAGATGGAATCAGCTCTCTCGTTCCTCACTGACGCAGACTCCGACCTAGTCCGTACGGCAGCCAAGGGAGTGTCATCCTCAGTGGCAGCCTGGAGGCAGCTCTGGCTACGTAATTGGTCAGCCGACTCCTCTTCCAAGACACGTCTCACGAGAATGCCCTTTAAGGGATCCCTCCTGTTCGGCAGCGACCTTGAGAAACTGGCCAATAAATGGGGCGCCTCTCCGTTGCCCCGTACCAGAAGACAGGCCAAGGAGGAGTCAGCGCCCTTTTCCTAGACCATCCAGAGGTAGAAACTCTCAGCGCTTCAACCCTTACAGGACTCGCTACCAAGCACCTCGTTCGCAGGCCAGGAACCAGTCCTTTCGGACTAAGCACAACAAGAGGGGAACCGGCTCAGGTTCGGGTCCCGGCCGTACCCCACAATGACAATCAGCCGACCCATCCGGGGGTAGCAGCCATAGGGGGCAGGCTAACCCTCTTCTACTGCAGGTGGGTCGAGATTACCTCGGACCAGTGGGTCCTCGCCATCATCCGAGAAGGGTACTACCTGGACTTTCTTCGGCTCCCGCCGAACGAGTTTGTGGAATCTCCTTGTTCACCCCTCAAGAGGACGGCACTAGAAGTTACCTTGCAGAGGCTCCTGTCCCTAAAAGCCATAATCTCAGTGCCTGCAGGGGAGATAAATTCTGGGCATTATTCCATTTATTTCATAATGCCCAAGAAGGAGGGCACTTTCAGGCCCGTCCTGGACCTCAAGTCAGTCAATCGACACCTACGGGTCCCCAGCTTTCGCATGGAAACTCTGCGGTCTGTCAAAAATTCAGTACAGCCAGGGGAGTTTCTCACATCCCTAGATCTGTCGGAAGCCTACTTGCATATCCCAATCCATCGGGATCACCAGCGCTATTTACGCTTCAAAGTCCTGAACCAACACTTCCAGTTTCGAGCTTTACCCTTCGGGTTAGCCACCGCGCCGCGGACCTTTACCAAGGTCATAGTAGTAGTGGTGGCATCCCTCAGGAAGGAAGGAATCCTTGTCCATCCCTACCTGGACGATTGGCTGATCAGGGCAAAGTCACCAGAGGAGAGCCACCAGGCAACCAACAGAGTTATAGCTCTTCTGGAAAGCCTAGGATGGGTAGTAAACTTGAACAAGAGTTCCCTACAGCCTTCTCAGTCGCTGGAATACCTAGGAGTCCGATTCGACACCCAGGAAGACAAGGTCAACCTGACCTCCAAGAGAAGATCAAAGCTCCGGAATCGTCTGCAGGCCCTGCTGAGCGCCACCCGGCCCACAGCTTGGGATTACTTACAGGTCCTCGGCCTTATGGCATCCACTCTGGAGGTGATACCATGGGCGTGGGCTCATATGAGACCATTACAACGTGCCCTCCTATCTCTGTGGAGCCCACGATCACAGAACTACACCATACACCTACCTCTACCAGCCAGAGTGCGGAATCAGATACGGTGGTGGTTGCAGCCCTGCTCACTACAGATGCCAGCCTGAACGGATGGGGAGCACATTGCGAAGAACTCACCGCCCAAGGGCGGTGGAACAGAGAAAAGTCGGGGGTGGAACATCAACCGACTAGAGGCACGGGCAGTCAGGCTAACGTGCCTGCGATTTGCCCACAGACTTCGCAACAGAGCGGTCAGAGTGTCGGACAACGCCACCACGGTGGCATACATCAACCGACAGGGCGGAACCAGAAGCCAACAGGTATCCCTAGAAATAGCCCCCCTGATGACTTGGGCGGAAGCAAATCTCCAGGACATCTCCGCCGTCCACATCGCCGGGAAGGACAACACCACGGCAGACTTCCTCAGCAGAGAAAGCCTAAATCCAGGGGAATGGCAGCTGTCACCCACAGCTTTCCAGATGATTGTGGATCAGTGGGGGACGCCGGGCATGGACCTACTTGTGGACAGGTCCAACGCTCAAGTACCCAGATATTTCAGCCACAGGCGGGATCTTCTATCCCAGGGGATCGATGCCCTGGTACAGCCATGGCCTCAGGGGATCCTGCTATATGCCTTTCCTCCATGGCCCCTGCTGGGCGCCATTATACACAAGATTCAGCGGCACAGAGGCCTAGTTCTTCTAGTTGCCCCGGACTGGCCAAGAAGACCCTGGTACGCAGACATGAGAAGACTGCTGGCAGGGAATCCACTACCCCTGCCTCCACACAGGGACCTGCTGCGGCAAGGTCCCATCCTCCACGAGGATCCAGCTCAATTCTCTCTTACGGTCTGGCCATTGAGAGGGCTAGGCTGAAGAAAAGAGGATACTCGAGGCTGGTAATAGATACACTCCTCCGAGCACGCAAGTTCTCCACATCACTAACATATATAAGGATCTGGAGAGTATTTAAAGCCTGGTGCGAAACTCACGGCACCAATCCACATACTGCTAAGATCCCTATCATTTTGGATTTCCTGCAAGATGGACTTCAGAAGGGTCTGTCCCTCAATTCCATTAAGGTTCAAGTGGCAGCGCTATCCTGCTACGGTCCCCGGAGTGACGGCAACAGCATTGCCACACACCCAGACGTTTCACATTTCCTGAAAGGAGTCAAACACATTCGCCCGCCACTGAAGTGGCCAGTGCCCCTGTGGAACCTCAACCTAGTTTTGGAATTCCTAGCGGGACCTGCCTTCAGACCACTTCGAGGCCTGTCCCTCCGTTTGTTAACCTTGAAGATGGTGTTCCTGCTGGCTGTATGCTCAGCACGCCGCATCTCAGAGCTACAAGCACTGTCCTGCCGTGATCCGTTTCTCAGAATCACTCCAGAGGCTATCCATCTTCGCATGGTTCCTTCCTTCTTACCCAAAGTAGTCTCACACTTCCACCTCAACCAAACCATATCCTTGCCTACCACGGAAGGTTTGAAGAAGTCGGAAGAAGGTCGAATACTACGCCATCTCGACATCGGCAGGCTACTGTCCAGATACCTGGAAATGTCAGAAGCAGTACGAAAGACGGACCATCTGTTCGTCCTTCACAGCGGGAAGAGGCAATGGGAAGCGGCCTCCCGGGCAACCATCGCCCGCTGGATCAAAGAAGTTATCAAGGCGTCCTACGTAGAAGCGGGAAAACCACCCCCTCTACGGGTCAAGGCTCACTCTACCAGAGCGCAAGCGGCCTCTTGGGCAGAAACTAGGATGCTGTCGCCTGCAGAGATATGCAAAGCGGCGACGTGGTCCTCCCTCCATACCTTCTCCAGATTCTACCGTCTGGACGTCCAGGCCAGGGAGGACACAGCATTTGCGAGGGCAATCCTGAACGGACCTCTGGCAGCCTCCCGCCCAGTCCGGGAGTAGCTTTTGTACATCCCACTTGTTTTGAGTCCATCTGCTACACGCTAGGAAATGTAGAGATTACTTACCTGATAATCTCGTTTTCCTTAGTGTATGCAGATGGACTCAGCATCCCGCCCGGCTGCCAGTATACATGGGGATCCACCGACTCGCGGTAAGCCATATTTTCTTATAATAGGGCATCCACCCTGCCGGGTGTCGACGCCTTCCGGTTGAGAACCCTGGCGGTCTCCAGCTACTATCAATCGGTCAGGGTAATCCTATTCATTTAATCGATCGGTCAATTACACATATATCCATAAAGCTTTTGCAAGGAAGATTACTGAATTGCTGCACTTCCTGCGGGGGTATATGTACCCGTGCTGACGTCAGATCCGTCTCCAACTGCTAGCACGAGCACACTATACCCACTTGTTTTGAGTCCATCTGCATACACTAAGGAAAATGAGATTATCAGGTAAGTAATCTCTACATTCTGAATCTAACTGCTTCATCTATTGTACAGTGATTGCAGGAAGTGAAAATGCCAAGCGATAGGTAAGAGACAAAAGCATGCCATGGGACAGCCAATCACTGGGGGTGTATGAATGACATAACAAAGCCAGAGGTACCAGTCAAAGAGTGAACTAAACGTAGATCAAAGAAAATTAGACTATTCAATCTCCTTGTTAAGACCTTGAGGTAAGAGGGTGCCCAATTCAAAAATCCAACATTGTTCATGTTGTACCAGATAAGTAGAGAAATCACCACCATGAGTGGGGAGATCAACAAACTCCATTAGAAAGAATGTCAAAGCAGAGATCGTTATGTCGTTTTTCCAGTCAATGTGAAACAAGGAGATTTTTGCTCTTTAAGAGGCACAGGCAACAGCAATGTTCAAGCATCCTGGTTTTAAGTTTGCAGATGCTTTCCCCGCAGAGAGCGTGGGCAGCTTATTATGTTCACAACACTGGCAGAGTAACAGTCTGAAAACTTCTTAAGTGTGTAAAACCTCCTGTTATCTAGATTTTGAAACATTGAAAGGGAATCAGAAAATAGGCAGACAGCACATTAACCATAAGGGAAATGGCCAGTCCTGCGTCGATCAGCAGAGGCGAGCAAACGGAGTTGAAGAGGTATGAGTAAGTTCCACAAGATTTTGCCATTTGGTTTGGGAAATGCAAATCTAATATTAAATTGGTCCTTGCAGGCAAAATGTGACAATCCCTCTTGTAGATGTCATCAAAATATTAGGGATGAATTTAGATGCACTTTCGATGTCAAAACAAGTTTCTCTGTTAAACAGATCTCTTTTGCAATCTTCGCATATTAAGGAAAATTGCTGCCCTGTTGAGCAAAGATGACTTGAAAATGTGCTAATATTATCAAAAATTGACTATTATAATTCTCTCCATGTTAGTTGCAATTGCCGAAGGTTAGTTTTTGTTATGCTATCTGAGAACACTGCAGCCAAAATTTTGTTGCAGGATTATTTTTTAAATCTTGTGCCTTACTTACAGACCCTGTCCAGAAGTAAGCCAGACTACTTAGCAAATATCTTACTACCATATAGGTCCTCAACATGACTTAGATCTCAAAAAGGACTTTTGCAAATTTCTTCACCCCGAGAAATCAGATTTGAGGAGACCAGAAATCAAACCTTCCAATAACAAGCACCTAAAATCTGGAATTCTCTGCTATTGGATTTATGCTCAGAAAGCAACTTTTTAAAATTCAGAAAATTAATTCAAGCCTAGGTGTTTGCAAAAATTTTCCCCTAATAATTTATAAACCTCTTCAGGGTGGTCTCTGGTAGTATTCTGGACTTCAATTTCTGATTATTAATGTACTTCTGACTATTATTCCTTTGGTTGTATTGAATGCTCTGTTTGCTTAATTCTGTTTTTAATAGTTTTATTTTATTTTTAATGTTTACTTTTATTGTAATTTTTTAATCTAATTAAGTTTAATTTAATTTGTTATTGTAAACTGGCTTGAAATTGTACAGAAAATCAGAATATTAAATAAAGATTACCATTATCAATACAAAATGGGAAGGGGGGGGGAAGGTTCAGAAAAAGTAGATTGCGGGGCTAGCACCTGCCAGTGCCATCTAATACTAGTGCAAACCTCCTTAATCCTGCTTGAAAAATGTAGCACACAGGTCATTCTGTTAGATGGAATAGAAGGAGAAGGGATAAAAAGTAAGTTATGGTTAATGCACAGGGCATGTTTATACGCCCTCTTAATGGTACATGGAGGATAGCTTCTAGATAAGGAATGAGACTTCATGACCTGAGCTTGTGCTATGAAGTTGATTTGGGAAGAGCACAAGAATCATAGATGGAGAAACTGGCCAATAGTGATATTATCGCGAAGAGTCTGTGGGCGGTCACTTTCATATCAAAGCAAACTATTCTTGTTAGTGGGTTTGTGAAAAATGGAAGTGAATGGTGAGCCATCCTATACTGACACCAAGGTATCTGAGAAGGAGATTTGTGAAAGTTGTTTGCAGTGGGTGAAATGCAGATTAGGATCACATATATCCAACCAATAGAGAAACACATAGAACCGGACATCCATGCCACCCAAAATAAAAAAATATATATCATCGATGAAACGGAGCCAAACAGGTATGAACTGCTGAAAAATGTTTCTATAAATCCAGTTAGATTTGAATTTTGAGATGTAAAGGCATGCAATATCAAGAGCCATAGTGCCCCCCATAGCTGTACCTTTTATCTATTGGAAAAACATTTGCTGAAAGCAAAGATTTTCTGTTAATGCTAAGTGAACCAGTTTCAACAAGTATTGGGTAGGTATGTGAGAATCCTGTGGTCGTTGATTCAAGAAAGATTCAATCAGACAGTGCATCATCCTGAAGGATATTTTTATAGAGAGAATCAATGTTTAATGTGATCAAATAAAATGGGTGGGAAGTAATTGTTGCCCCTGTAGAAGAGTGATAATGTGGCCCAAGTCATGGACATGGGAAAGACTTAAAGGGACAAATGGCTGATGGATTCCTTCTCCAAGTTTATTGACAAATTCTAATAGAGAATCCAGTCCTGTGATTATGAGGTGTCCAGGAGGGTTTTACAGAGATTTGTGAATTTTGGGACATATGTAAAACACTGGAGTGATGGAAAATTTCACAAGTAGAAAGTCTGATTCACAGGAGGTGATTTAATGGTTATCTAAGCCCTGCTGAATAAGGGATGATACTGCTGAGTATAGCACAGGTGTAGGATCGCTCAGAAGGGGCTTATAAAAGTCAGCATTAGCCAGCTGTCTATTCATCTCAGTGATGTAAGCAGCCCGATCCAAGATGATTATCCCCCCTCCCTTGTCGGTCGGTGTGATAATTATAGATATAACAGATGTTGGGAAGCTTAGTGCTAACCACCTTACTGTTGTGAGTAGGTGGTGCGGTAAGAGTGGGGTGGGCTGGTGTGATGAGTTTTCTCCTGAAGTTGTTGGTTTTTCGGCATCCGATGGCCATGGTGTGAGCCTAAAAAAATAAAGAGGTAGCAGAGTCCACTGCAGCAGCTGAAGAAAAGTCCCCTGTGCATGTTCCTTCCCCAAAGGAGTTGTCAGATGATGAAGTATCGAAGGGAACCCTTTTGTGAGCAAGACGCAGTGCCTTCATCCAGGGGTATACAAACCCTTTAGCATAATCTAGCTGATCACATTGGAACTTTGTTAATTTAAGGGCTTTCAAGTCAGAATGAAATTTATCTACATTCTTTTGGAATTCAGATAACTGAGTACTGTAGGTAACCACTGAGATTTGATCTTTCAGTATGTCCAGCTAAGCAGAGATTTGATTTTGGAGCACAGAGGCAACCTGTTTAGTGGTTTTGACGATGTGTACTATTAAATTGAAAGAACATTTATTCTCATTGATTCCAATGAGTGATCACAGTAGGATTGTAAGTGTGAAGTCGGGGCGCTTTTAAGATTCAGAGACCATGGGAGATCCTACATACCCTGCAATATTCCACTAAAGTTGTTGGGTAAAGTTTGACTCTGGTGGCATGTTTCTATAGTCTTATTGCTGCCTGGTGAATACCCTTCATAAATGATTGCATGTGTGTATATATATATAGAAAGATAGATAGTAATCCATCTTGAGGGGCCTCAACTAATTGCATGAATGGAATGGGGGCTACAGCTCAGAAGTTTACTCACTCATGTGATAGAGGATAGACTCTCAGATTTATTTAGTGGGCTCAGATTTATTTAGTGGGTCATGCACATGGTGCAGTGGACTTTATTTGAAACAGTGAGGCAGAATACCCTTTTCTGGCTGGTCAGGGAAGGCATTGCCTATCCTTCCCTCCATGAACCTTGTCCCCCTGTTTCCCAACTAGTGCTGGCATAAATTAAGGCTCCAACAACAAAGATTCACTCCATTCACAAGCTTAATCAAAACCCCAACTTTATTTTTCTTGGATTTTCCAGACAGCAACTATGTACATTTTAGAAGAGGTTCATGAGATACACAATCTGAGTAAAACATACACTACTAACACCAAAGTTTTGTAAACCATCTCCTCCCAGTCTTCACCTGAACAGCAAAAAGATTTTTCACATCTTTATCACTTTCCCTATTCCTCTCCACCACTTCTAGAACATAAAGGGGTAGATTTTCAAATAGCGCGAATTGGCCTACTTTTGCTGGCGCATCAGGCGCAAGCAAAAGTAAGCTGGATTTTAGTAGATACGCGCGGAGCAGCGCGTATCTGCTAAAAACCTGGATCGGCGCGCGCAAGGCTATTGATTTTGTATAGCCGGCGCGCGCCGAGCCGCGCAGCCTACCCCCATTCCCTCCAAGGCCGCTCCGAAATTGGAGCGGCCTCGGAGGGAATCCTTTAACGCCCTCCCCTCACCTTCCCCTCCCTTCCTCTACCTAACCCACCCGCCTGGCCCTGTCTAAACCCCCCCCCCCTTACCTTTGTCGGGGGATTTACACCTCCCTCCGGGAGGTGTAAATCCCCGCGCGCCAGCGGGCCTCTTGCGCGCCGGGCTGCGACCTGGGGGCGGGTACAGAGGGTGCGGCCACGCCCCCGGACCTCCCCGGGCCGTAACCACGCCCCCGTACACGCCCCCAAAACGCTGCCGACACGCCCCCTAAATGCCGCGACGACCGGGCCCGCCCCCCGACACGCCCCCAACATGCCCCCCTCGGAGAACCCCAGGACTTACGCGAGTCCCGGCGCTCTGCGCGCGCCGGTAGGCCTATGTAAAATAGGCTCACCGGCGAGCAGGGCTCTGAAAATCCGCCCCTAAATGTACATTCCCAACTACCTTTCTGGTCACTCATACCTGACCCCCAGGGCTATTCACAGCATCAGGATCTCAGGAACCATCTCTCCCAACTTTCTGTTACGACTGCTGCTGCCCGACGTCTCCACTCCGCCCTCCTTACCTATTTTGCGACTCCTCGCGCGGTTGATGGACGTCTGGCTGCCGCTGCGTCTGCCTGCCATCCTCTCCGGCGTCCCCGGTCTGGCTTGGGCGCTGCATCCTGCCATGTTGTTCAGCTACCATAGGGCGTACACGCTGCATGGCCCTGCTTCTTATTCTTTCTTTGGCGCGAACCTCAGGGGCGTCCCCCTGTGATGACGTCACACATCCCGGATACAAAAGCCTATTCTGCTAGCTATTCGAGTTAGCAATGGTGACGGAACTCCTTAAGGTAAAGGAACTCCTTACGGATGGGATTCGTTCTCTGTACCTAGCTACTCTGCCTCTCCGTAATTGGACTTAACTCTATCGGGGTACCCGCTCCTCGGGGGCCTCTCTCTTTTCTTTCAGGTCACTGGAACTGGTACTCGCTCCTCGAGGGCCCATGTTCCCGGACTCTCTGCCTGAGCTAACTTCTGCTTGGAAGAAACTGCTGCCTACACCATCAGTGAGTTACCATCCGTATTCTCTCAGAGCTGTTCCCTGGAACCAGGTACTCGCTCCTTGAGGGCCTGCCTCTATTCCAGCTTCTGTGTTACCTTCCGGGAGAAACCGCTGTGTGAGTAATCTACCAACGAGGCTCTATTCCAGAACCCTGGCTCTATTCCAGAACCCAACGGAGTCAAAGCAGAGAAAAAGGCTGCATGGCTCTTCCAATTTTGGAGATAGCGGAGTCCCGCTGGCGGTGGACCCTGCTGCTGGTGGTGAACAAGAACATGCTTTGACTCCATTGGGTTCTGGAATAGAGCCTGGAATAGAGCCAGGAATAGAGCCTGTTTCCTTACATTTTATTTCTTTTGTATTTTTTATTTTCACATCTATGTTTCTAATACAAAGTTATTGCTTTGTTATGATTTAAATTTAATAAATAGAGTTAAAAAAAAAAATCTCAGGTTCTCCACCACTTGAAATATCTGGTACTACTAGAAGTGAAAAAGGGCACAAATGTGAGGGTCTCCCTTCTTCTAGCTTCCTTGCCACTGCAGGTGCTTGTCCTCTGCTAAGCTTCAATCACCATCTTATTGTTACGCTCCACGGCCGCAGACGGCTGCGACTGCTGTTGCTCACCTCCTTTTTCTCTGCTTTGACTCCGTTGGGGGAACCCGTGGCCTCTGCCAGCTACTGCTGGCCTTCCTACCTCTGTTCTGGGGCCCTCCTGAGCAGCATGGATGCTGCCGACCGCCATCTTACCTTTGGGGTCCCCTAGGCGCGTGCCCGTGCTCCCAGGCCAGCTTTAACCACATCATGGCGGGAACCTCGGGGGCGTCCCCCTCAGATGACATCACTCATCTTGGATACTTAAGCTCGCTGGTCCAGACAGCCTATGACTTGGCAACGAGTTCACCTTGCTGAATCCACCTACTCTCGCTTCAGTACTTGTTCCGGTTCCTGCTTCTGTGGCGTGAGATTACTGGGTACCAGCTCCTCGGAGGCCCTTCCTCGTCTCTTGACTATCCGCTCCTCGGAGGGCCTTTCGCTCGGACTCCTGCCTGCCTCGCTTCCCGAGGCTTTCTAAGGAACTCCTTCTTTCCTTCAGCCACTGTGACTAACCACACTGTGGACTACTGCTGTGATATCTACTGTAGAATCCTCTCCGGTGTGCCCCGCTCTGCGGACCATTGCCGGAATATCACTAGAAGAGCCCTCCCTGGGTCTACCCCGCTCTGCGGACCTTTGCTGTGATATCGCTAGAGGCACCCTGCTCTGCGGACCAGTGCTGTGATCTCCTAGAGGAACCTCGCCGGTGTACCCCGCTCTGCGGACCATTGCCGTGACCTCCCACCGAGGAACCCTCGCTGGTGTACCATCTCTACGGATCCCGTGTAACCACAGTGACTGTACTATCTCTCGGCACCCCTGCTCCTCAGTGCCTCTCCTATTGCCTGTGACTCAAGTCTATCCCGAGCTGAGTCTGACGTCAGCACCTATGCTGTCGCTCCGTGGCCCGCCTCCTGGGGTCTTTCTCTCCTTCTGCTGTATTCCATCCTGCAGCCGAGACCTCGCCTCTTGACGGTGAGGCTCAGTGGGGCTCCTCCCCTGGGCAGTACCATCTCTCACCTCGGCCAAGGGGTCCACACACCCACAAATCTTAATACTTATGTACTTCCTCTGTGAAATAGCTTGGAATCCCAGCTCCCCTACTTGCTCCAGAACTGAGCCTGCAAGCTCTTGATTGCCAAATAAATCTCCAATAACTTGCCTCATTTGTAGTTTGCAATTCCTAGGGCCTTCCTGCTGCCTCTTGCCTTCACCCGCCTTTCACATATCCCCCTTATATATGCCTCCATTATACTGTGGATGTGGAAACATGGCTGCAAACAAGACATTACAAGTTACTGAACCTGATACACGTTTGATGGTAGAATCAATGAGAGAAACATATTGTAGGCAATTTTGAATACACCATGGGCACTTTTAAAATGTGTACATTGTAGCTAGTTTTCAAAGGAAAACTACTCATCAAGGTAAAAAGCCTCAAGACTTTGGTAGTGCAGAGGTGGAGTTAGATCCCCCAAGAGAGTGTGGACCCTAATGGCTGATCGAGAAGTAGAATTGGGTCCCCCTGGAGGGTGTGGATCCCAGTGGCTGATTGAGAGGCTGAGTTGGATTTCTTTGAAAATTGCCTACAATATATGCACACCAAAAGCACCAACAAATATTTGCACCTGCTATTTGTGTGAAGTCTCCAGTTGGGGCAAAACTTCACACATACATTTCAAGATTGAATGTTTTCCGGCTGTTTTACTACCCCAGCCTACCTTCCTGCACCTCTTGAATGCCTCTTTTTTTTTATAAAGGGAGGTGAGGAGAGTGCTGAGGTCAAGAAGGAGTGAAGAGAAGAATGCTGGGGTAAGGGAAGGGGAAGAATTCTGGGGTCAGGCCTGGGGGAAGGTAGAGAGTGCTGGGGTCATCCTTGCAGGATAGTCCTGGGGGAATTCTGCACAACTGGGGAATGCAGAATTTCTGCAGAATTCCTCCCCCTGCGTAGAATTGCCAAATTCTGCACAGAAAATGACAGAGGAGACCATGGCATGCCGCAAACGGAGCACGTGAAGATGAAAGCCCTGGCGTGTGCCGTTCACGGTGAAGATGAAGGCCCGTGTGTGCTGCAGGATGCGCTCCGCTCGTGGTGAAGATGAAGCCCCCATGTGTTGTGAACAGAGTGCACCATTTGCAGTGAAGATGAAGGCCCCCTCATGCCACGGGACGCACTCCGCTTGCAGCGAAGATGAAGGCCCCGGTGCAAGTGAATGTGTGTGTGTGTAGGAGAGGAGAGGGGTGTGAGAGAGGGGAGGGGGTGAGGAGGGGTGTGAGAGAGAGAGCAGGAGGGTGTGAGAGAGAGAGCATTGGGCGAGAGAGAGAATGGGAGATGAGAGCGCAGGAGGGGGATGCTTGATGTGGGTGCCAGAGAGAGGGAGCCTATATGAGAAGATTGTGAAGGAGTGTGTATGTGTGGGAGAGATTGGCAGCTCATGTGTATGAAAAAGGGATTGTGTGTATGTGAGGGTGCTAGCCTGTGTGAAGGGACTGTGTATGTGTGAGACACAGCCTGTGTGAAGTGGTGCATGAGAGAGAGACATAGGGAGCCTGTATGAGGATGTATGTGTGCGAGAGAAAGGGAGCTTGTGTGGGTGTGTATGCAAGAGAGGGACCCTATATGAGGGGATGTGTGTGTATGCGCAAGAGAGTGAGGGAGCCTGGGTGTGTGTATGTGTACTAGAGAGAGGGAGCAAGGGAGCCTGTGTGAGAGGCAGTACTGAGAAACTGGGTCAAACTCTGGGATTGGCGATAGAGTGGAAGGGGTTGAGCCTAGAGGTGGAGGGGAGAGATACTGGCAGGTGGAAGAGTTGGGGCCTGAGAGGGCAAAGTGGCCAGGGGAGTAGGAAGAGAAAGTGGAAGGGACACTCTTACAGTGAATTTCTGGGGAAATTCTGCTCAATATATTTAAAATTCTGCATCTCTAAGTAATAGCTTTTTTCTGTATTAATTTAAAATGTAATTAGTTAAAGACTACTCACAAACCCGTGTTTCTAATGGGCTATAATGTCCAGTTGATAGTCAATCAGAAACGTTGAAAATTAATGGCTATCCAACCTTAAATTATTGCCTATATCACTTCTAATATGAATTATATTTCTTCTTTTTAAATGACCTTCATAGTGGGCGTCATTGTAAATGTGAACCACAATTTTAACTCTGCCGTTCGTTATAATCATCGGTCATTTTTTCTTTGTGTAGAATCACAGTGTTGTATATTCAATGTAAGTTGTGTTAGTGCAGTAATTTCACCACGATATTCTTTCCCAATTCTTATAGATACTTATATCTTCACTACACTTCATTTATATTGATGTTACGTGTCCCGTCTGAGGTAGGCTTGCATCCGGGTCTACTCACTCCAGTAACCCAGCTCCAGGCCCAGGACTGACTTCGCTTGCCCTCAAGCGCCTGCAGCCTCCTCTGCCACTTCCAACTCCTCCGTGGCTTCTTCCTGCACCTGGCGGGTCTCCCCGCGTGGGCCGCGGGGAGACGCCATTGTCCAGCCTCCTCGGCCCCGCCTTACGCACGCATGCCTCCAGTCCTTTTAAAGGGGCCCCGGTGGGAACTTAGCCTGCGGCCCTTGATGATGACATCACTGGGCCCTGGTATATAAGGCAGGGCCCAGCCACTAGATCCCTGCCTTGGCAACAGGTCTCCATGCTTGCCGTGTGCTCGTTGCTTGATCCTGATCTTGTCTACTTTCCTGGTTCCTGATCCTGTCTACATTCCTGTTCCTGATCTGTACCTGGCCCCTTCCTTGCCTTGTTGGACTGACTTCTGGCTCTGACCCTTGCTATGCTTTGACCGCTGTCTACGTCTGCCACCTGCCCTGACGCCAGCTTGCTCTCTACTACATCTACTGGTATCTCCCTGGACTTGGCCTTTCAGGCTTCGGTCTACTTTTACTTGGGTGCTACTTGTCTTCACCTCTGGTTCCCTTTGGCGCTCGGGTCTATGGATCCCTGCCTCGCCGGACTTGCTTCAGCCTTCCTATTACCTCTGCTGGTTCCTGGTTGATTACCACCTCGTCTACTGGGAGTCGTCTGATGGAGGCCTGTATGATCAGCTGGCCCTGGCACCCAAGGGCTCAACCTGTAGGGAATGTAGGCTGGTATTGGCGAAGCTCCAGGCAGCCTCCATTGCTCAGCCAGCTCCACCTCCCAACGGTGGGGTTGACGCTACCCACAGGCTTGCCCTGTGGGTAGCGTCAACCCCACCTCGGGCCAAGGGTCCACCTTCAGCACAACAGGTTGCCAAGGCCATGGACTCGGTGGAGCCTTCGACCCTTCAGGCCATCCCAGGCCTGGCTTGTAAGATCCAGGAACAGCAGAGGTTTCTAAAGGTGCTGGCCTCCTCCGTCAAGCGCCTCCATGCCTGACTTGATACCCACACTGGCCCTACAGTACAAACGTTCGTACCAGCCAACCTTCACCCTATGCCCTCGCCCTCTAGGGCTTTGTTGTCCCTACCCACTCCACCCCGTTTCAATGGGGATCCCAGGCTCTGCAGAGGGTTTATCAACCAGTGCTATATGCAGTTTGCTTTGCAGCCGTCCATCTTCCAGATTGAACTCACGAAGGTTACCTTTATTCTTTCTCGTCTGAAGGGTAAGGCACTGCCATGGGCTTTTCCCTTGTAGGAAAGTTCAGACTCTCTCCTTCAAGAGCTTTCTCACTTTGTGGCTGTCTTTCGTTGCACAATTGAGTTCCAAATCCTTGCCACAGAATTGGCATGGCAAGAAGATTGCCTCTGAGCCATCTACCTGGACGGTTTGTCCACCCAGCTCAAGGACAAGCTTGCGTCCCGCAAGCTACCTTCTTCCTTTGAGGACCTTATTGACTTGGCAGGCCGCATAGACCATCACCTCCAGGAGCGTCACTGCGAAGTGCGGACACCCAGACAACCCACCATGGCGTGTTCTTGTTCACCACCAGCAGCAGGGTCCACCGCCAGCGGGACTCCGCTATCTCCAAAATTGGAAGAGCCATGCAGCTGGGTCGAGGGTGCTTGTCTCCGGAAGAATGCCTCAGATGGAGGCATTTGGGTCTGTACCTGTACTGCGGGGCTTCTGGCCACCGCCTTCAGTCCTGTCCGTCCGGGAAACTCCCGGGCCTAAATTCAGTTGGAGTCCTGAACTTGAGAAGTACTTCTCCGGCCCCTCAACTGTCCGTGCCAGTCACCTTGACTTGGGACTCTTGCTCTTTTCCAGTCCTGGCTCTAATTGACTCCGGAGCAGGAGGGAATTTCATCCTTAAGGACTTGGTGCATCTCCTGTGTATCTCCACTCGCTCTCTTGAGACGCTGTTATGCATTGCCTCCATTTATGTTGAACCGTTGCCCTAATAACGGCACCCATCCGTCTCCTCATTGGAGCACTACATGAGGAAGAGGTTGAACTCTTCATTCTGGAGAAATCCATTCATCCAGTGGTCTTGGGATTGCTGTGGCTTCAGTGTCACTCTCACCACTTTGACTGGGGAACTCTACAACTCATTGAATGGAGCCCAGCCTGTCATCAGACGTGCTTGAAGAAGGTGGCACCTCCTTCTGCAATTCCCCTGGCAATGACTGCTTCTGGTTTTCCGCCTCCATACGCGGATTTTGAAGACGTATTTTCCAAGCAGAAGGCTGATATCCTTCCGCCTCTATGCAAGGTTGATTGCCCCATCGAGCTGCTGTCGGGCACTACACCTCCTAGGGGAGGACCTGCCAGCTCTCGGTGCCTGAGACCCGCGCTATGACTGAGTATATCCAGGAGAACCTGACAAGGGTTTCATCCGCCTTCAACCTTGCCCGCGCCTGCGGGTTTTTCCTTTGTCACGAAGAAGGATGGGTCTTTGAGACCATATATTAGGGGTGTGCATTCGTTTTCACCGCATATGTAAAATGCAACTTATATTTTTTTTTTAACTTAAAAAAGTGATGAGGCGAAAACGATCGCGATTTCCAACTTATTCAACATAGCTATGTTGAATAAGTTGGAAATCGCGATCGTTGATCCTAAATAAAAATTTAAACCCCTCACCCTCCTTAATCCCCAGCTTGGGGGGGGCCTCCTGACCCCCCCAAGCTGGCCAAAAGTTCCGGTTGGGTCCAACGAGGGGTCCGGGAGCGGAACCGCGGTGGACCACGTGACGTCCGCGTCACTCCGACGTGACGCGGACGTCACGTGCTCCTCGCAAAGGAATAGAGGAATGGCTTCCTGACTCCCCGCTGGACCACCAGGAAGTTTTGGTAAGTCTTGGGGGGGGGGGGGGATTAAGGAGGGTGAGGGGTTTAAATTTTTATTTAGGGAACCGGTGCACGTATGGACATAGACTCAACTTATGGAATTCTCCATATGTCCATATTGACCGAAATTGACCCCCCCTTTCGACTTATGGACTTATGAACATAAATTTTTTGTCTGCACATCCCTAGCTCTTACTGACTTAACATAACAATGCAGATGCGTATTGCCTCATTGATTTACAGAGACATATATTAGTGTGATTGTTATTACCTGATCCCAGTAAATTGCCTTATAAAGTTGAAAACGCCGTCCTCATTTACCTGTAATATCGTCCTTTCCCCGAACAAATTTCGCTGCAGGCTCTGATGTATCTTCCTGTTTGCTCATGGAAGTGCTTATTTTTTTGCCAATAAAAATATGACAAATAAAAATGTGTATTAAAGTGGAGAGAGAAAATGAATCGAGTCTCTGTGAGTCGGGACCAATGACTTCCTGGTTGTGTTTTAGAGAAGTTGATTCTCTTAGAGCTCCGCCTTATTGCAGGAATTTGATAGGCTTTCCCCCTTTTTTTTTAAACGCACCCTTCCTGGATCAGTTTTTCTGGAAATGGAGGTGCTTTATGTATTATTTTGGCAACACATTATACAAACTCTCATGCTGATAGTTTCCTGAATCTGAATGTCTGATCTGTAGCCTTCTCAGTGCAGGGGATGGTGGGAAGGGAGCAGAGTGTTCCTGAGAAAACTTGACAAGACTGCATTTATTTAAATTTATTTCTAACTACCAAGTCAAGAAAAGTAGCTAAGAAGAATCTAGAATTGGCAAACATACGGGCTGAAACAGTAAAGTTCGCTGGAGAGCGGGCGCGCAGACAGGCGACTCTCCTGTGCGCGCAATTCTGTATTTAAATGAGGCCCGGCGGTAAAAACAGGCAAAAGGAGGCGCTAGGGACACTAGCGCGTCCCTAGCGCCTCCTTTTGGACTGGAGTGGCGGTTGACAGCGGGTTTGACAGCCGACGCTCAATTTTGCCAGCGTCGGTTCTCGAGCCCGCTGACAGCCACAGGCTCGGAAACCGGACGCTGGCAAAATTGAGCGTCAGGTTTTCGACCCGACAGACGCGGGCCAACTTCAAAATTTTTTTTTTATTTTTTACTTTTTTTACCCTTCGGGACCTCCGACTTAATATCAACATGATATTAAGTCAGAGGGTGCACAGAAAAGCAGTTTTTACTGCTTTTCTGTGCACTTTCCCGGTGCCCGGTGCCTGAAAGCAAAATGTGCGGCTTGGCTGCACATTTTGTTTTCTGAATCGCGCGGGAATACCTAATAGGGCTATTAGGTTCAGGGAATTGGACGCGTGTTTTCGGCCCCTTACTGTATAAGGGATAACGCTAGTGCGTCAAAAACGCGCATCCAATGACGGGTTAACAGTGCGCTCCATCAGAGCGCACTGTACTGTATCTGCCCGTTTGTTATCACACAAATAAATTAGGTGTGAATATTTACTTGTTTACGACTGTACCTTTGTTTACGACCGTACCTTACCAGCCCTTAAACTCCTCATTATCACCAATTAGTCACTCTCCCAACCTCAGTACTTATTTTCCTATCATTTTTAGATAATTTCTGTCTACACCTCTGAGTTAATATGCCCTTCAAAGAGTGCTTTTCTCGTTTCCCATGCCAATTTTATATATATATGTATATTTTTGCTATCATTATACATAGTAACTCATATTCGTGTATTTTAGTCTCGTTGACTACCTAGCTTTGCATTGTCAGTTAATCCTGTTGTACACTAAGTTATATGTAAAGCCTATTGCTGAATTTGCTGTACCTCTGTAAACCAATTAGATGTTCCAAACGATGATCGGTATATAGAAAACCACAAATAAATAAATATGGGCTGGCCCAGTGGTTCAGTGGCAAGTGCTGAGCACTGCCATGAGGAAGACTGGTTCAAATCCTGGGCCAGGTTCCTGCTGTCCAGGCTAGGAATGGAGCTGCTGTGGAGGCAGTGTTCATAGCCTCTGGGGAGAAGGAGCATGAACAATTGTTCAACAATGCACCCAACTAGTCAAACTTAAGAGTCCACTGTAGCTAGGTTCATGAAGAAACCTCAGTTTGTGGCCGATATATAATATGGTAACATATAATAACATAGTAATGATGGCAGAAAATGAGTTCTGAAGGAACTAAAAAATGAGTTCTGAAGGAACTAAAAAATGAAATTTCAGACCTATTAGTAAAAATTTGTAACTTATCATTAAAATCATCCATTGTACCTGAAGACTGGAAGATAGCAAATGTAACCCCAATATTTAAAAAGGGCTCCAGGGGCGATCCGGGAAACTACAGACCGGTTAGCCTGACTTCAGTGCCAGGAAAAATAGTGGAAAGTGTTCTAAACATCAAAATCACAGAACATATAGAAAGACGTTGTTTAATGGAACAAAGTCAGCATGGCTTTACCCAGGGCAAGTCTTGCCTCAAAAATCTGCTTCACTTTTTTGAAGGAGTTAATAAACATGTGGATAAAGGTGAACCGGTAGATATAGTATACTTGGATTTTCAGAAGGCATTTGACAAAGTTCCTCATGAGAGGCTTCTAGGAAAAGTAAAAAGTCATGGGATAGGTGGCGATGACCTTTCGTGGATTGCAAACTGGCTAAAAGACAGGAAACAGAGAGTAGGATTAAATGGACAATTTTCTCAGTGGAAGGGAGTGGGCAGTGGAGTGCCTCAGGGATCTGTATTGGGACCCTTACTTTTCAATATATTTATAAATGATCTGGAAAGAAATACGACAAGTGAGATAATCAAATTTGCAGATGACACAAAATTGTTCAGAGTAGTTAAATCACAAGCAGATTGTGATAAATTGCAGGAAGACCTTGTGAGACTGGAAAATTGGGCATCCAAATGGCAGATGAAATTTAATGTGGATAAGTGCAAGGTGATGCATATAGGGAAAAATAACCCATGCTATAATTACACAATGCTGGGTTCCATATTAGGTGCTACAACCCAAGAAAGAGATCTAGGTGTCATAGTGGATAACACATTGAAATTGTTGGTTCAGTGTGCTGCGGTAGTCAAGAAAGCAAACAGAATGTTTGGAATTATTAGAAAGGGAATGGTGAATAAAACAGAAAATGTCATAATGCCTCTGTATCGCTCCATGGTGAGACCGCACCTTGAATACTGTGTACAATTCTGGTCGCCCCATCTCAAAAAAGATATAGTTGCGATCGAGAAGGTACAGAGAAGGGCAACCAAAATGATAAAGGGGATGGAACAGCTCCCCTATGAGGAAAGGCTGAAGAGGTTAGGGCTGTTCAGCTTGGAGAAGAGACGGCTGAGTTGGGATATGATAGAGGTCTTTAAGATCATGAGAGGTCTTGAACGAGTAGATGTGACTCGGTTATTCACACTTTCAAATAATAGAAGGACTAGGGGGCATTCCATGAAGTTAGCAAGTAGCACATTTAAGACTAATCGGAGAAAATTCTTTTTCACTCAACGTACAATAAAGCTCTGGAATTTGTTGCCAGAGGAGGTGGTTAGTGCAGTTAGTGTAGCTGGGTTCAAAAAAGGTTTGGATAAGTTCTTGGAGAAGTCCATTAATGGCTATTAATCAATTATACTTAGGGAATAGCCACTGCTATTAACTGCATCAGTAGCATGGGATCTTCTTAGTGTTTGGGTAATTGCCAGGTTCTTGTGGCCTGGTTTTGGCCTCTGTTGGAAACAGGATGCTGGGCTTGATGGACCCTTGGTCTGACCCAGCATGGCAATTTCTTATGTTTCTTATGTTCTTATGACCAAATGGTTCATCCATTCTGCCCAGCAAGCTTCTTATGGTAGTATCTGTGTTGCGCCCGTTGGTCGCAGACGGCTGCAACCTCTGCTGCTCACCTCTCTTTTGCCTGCTCCAGTAATTTCCAAGACTCTCTTGGCCTTGGCCTGCAAACTCCGCTCTCCCCGGCATCCCCGGGACGGCATGGGCAATCCCGGATGCCATCTTGGAATTGGAGTTACATAAGCGTGCGCATCAGCCCTTTTTATTGCCGTCATGGCGGGAAGCTCAGGGGCGTGCCTTCCAGTGATGTCATCCACCAAGAGGTATTTAAACCTGATTCTTGCAAGCTTCCAACAAGTTAGCAAGGACTTCCGTCTTGCCTGATTCCACTCCTACAGAGACCATCTCTTCGTTTACTTGTTCCTGACTACTGAGACTGAACCTAGGTACCCGCTCTTCGGGGGCCTACTTACTTTGGCAATCCGCTCCTCGGAGGGCCATCTCGCCTTCAGGAATCCTTTGCTTCTGTCTGTGAGTACCATCATCTACCACCTCCGTGACAAGACCTCCGGCATACTCCGTTCCTCTGGACCATTACTGAGTGTCCTCTGTTACTTGCCTCATCTCTACTACTTGAGTGCTTTAGTCTACTCTGCTTCTCTGCTACGAGTGCTTCTATCTTCACCACCAGATTCACGGCGTATCCCGCTTGCGGGTCACTACCGGATCGCTAGCCACTCCACTACCGAAGCATCTCCACTCCAGACAATTTTCCCCGGCGTACCCCGCTCTGCGGACCACTACCAGGAGGACCAGCATCACACCACCTCACTCCAGACTAAGCTTCTACCCACTTTGTGGGATATCTATGTTCCTGCTTAATAAAGATATTCCTCTGTGTCTGTCTGTTATGGCTAGAGCCTGTCGTAGTGAGTCCCCACAGGGCTCCTCCCTGTGGGTGGAGTCAACTCTCACTATAACCCCAGGAGTCCACAACCACACCGAATTATAACAATCTGCCGTTCTATGCAGGACACCCCATTCTTCTGTCAATGATGACATCCTGCCGCTTCGTGCGAGTTACCCCCAAACCATATGTTTAGAGTAGTATTAATTATTAACAATCAAAACCAAGAAACTGTCAAACCCATAATAAAATTACTGCTAGCAATATTTTTACAGGGTGAGCAGCCTTCTTGATAATTCAGATAATGCTGTTGCTTGAACATGCTTTGTTTTTGGACTTGGCCGTAGAAGCAGTCCTGCACTTTTTCTCTAATGTCTGCGTATCAAGACCCTGGAGCATAGAAGTCAGGGCCCAGAGCTGGCTGTCGTCTGAATCCAATTCCCTCATACAAACTTTTCTTAATTTCCAACTATAGCCTTTAGGGATCCATAGTTTTATCCCCAGCCTATTTTAATTCGTTTACTGTTTTTATCTTCACTACCCCATCTGGAAGTGCATTCCAGGTATCCACCACCCTTCCCATAAAGAAAACGTTCTGACCCTGGTTCTGAGAGTCCCTCCTGAAGTTTCATATCGTGACCCCTAGTTCTACTGCTTGCTTTCCTGTGGAAAAAGTTCGAGGTACCTGCATCATTAAAACCTTTCAGGTATCTGAAGGTCTGTGTTATATCCCCCTGTATCACCTCTCTTACAAGGAATACTTATTTAGGTCCTTGAGCCTGTCATCATATGTCCTCTGATACAGACCCCAAACCATTTTGGCCTCCCTTCTTTGGACTGCCTCTGACTTGTCTCTATCCTTTTTGAGAGAGGGTTTCCAGAACTGAACACAATACTCCAGGTGACGCCTCACCAAGGACCTGTACAAGGGCATTACCACTTCTTTTTTCTTACTGGTTATTCCTCTCTCTATGCAGCCCAGCATTTGTCTGGCTTTAGCTATCGCCTTGTCACATTGCTTCGCCAATTTCAGATTGCCAGACACTATTACCCCAACATCGCTCTCTTGGTCTGTGCACATTAGTCTTTCACTCCCCCATCACATACAGCTCTTTCGGATTACCACATCCTAGATGCATGACTCTGCACTTCTTGGCATTGAATCCCAGCTGCCACTCTTCAAGCTTTCTTAAATCACTTTTCATTCTCTCTACTCCTTCAGGCATATCCACGCTATTGCAGATGTTAGTATCATCAACAAATATACAAATTGTACCTTCTGTCCCTTCCCCAATAGCTTAGAATTGCTACTACATATATAAAAAAGGGAAAAAACCTATTGTAAAGTCTCATGGCACCATAGACCAACAGAGGCTAACTCTGACTGAGCTGGAAGTCAAAAGGAGTAGGAAGAAACCAAAAAATTATATATACAATATGAAATAATTCAATATTTTCAAAAGTCATGTATGAAAAGAAAAGTGACAAATGTTTGAATTACTTTTGTTTCCTGAGCTTTTTCTCATTACACTTTTCTTAGTCTCTCCTTTGCTTCCATTGTCTCTGTCTTCTCATGGCTCCCTTTTCTGATTCTCCTTTCCATGGGCAGAGCATCCATAGTTCTCCAGCAATCAGAGATGCTGTTGCCAGAGTCTAGGGCAGAGCTTCTCAGCAGTTCCTTCCGTGCCGCAGCAGCAAGAGGCCCAGACCCTCTGCCTCCCCTTTCCCCCAGGTGTGCTAGTATCCCCTTCACATCCTTCCCCTGATCCCACCTCCCGGGGCACCACTTAATGACACTCCTGTTGGCCATGCACAGATTAGGAAAACGGATGCTCGTAAAATTAAGCGTCCATTTTCCGAATCCACTGACAACCACTTCTCCTGGGCGCCTGCTGCCAAGGAGGTGTTAGGGGCTCACATTTGTCCCTAGCGCCTCTTTGGCAGCGCGACCCCTCATTTAAATATTCAGTCTTGGGCCCAGGAGAGGTGCTGGGTGCTCATTAAGAAAGCAGGCGCTCAAGACTGGGCACCCATTTTCTGTGCTGATTTATTGCATCAGCCCCCAAACGTGGCATATGAAGCCAGACTTCAGCATACCACAATCCCAGCCAATCTCCCGGTTTTCCCTTCCCTTCCTTTCTTTTCCACTAGAGAGCCTCTAACTCATTTTTTATAAAATGTTGTTACTGGTTTTGTAAGCACACACTCTCATGTGTTACTTATATCCTACTCAACCAGAGGTTTACTGCGGTTCCTTTAACCACAGTCGTGTATAGGAAAAAAGTACAGTACTTTCTGCTATCTGAAGGGTATAGCAACTCTTTCCTGGTTCTCTCACTTTCGTTTCAGCTGCAGTCAGAGGGGATTCCTGGAAATCACACGTATCAGCAGCAGGGACGTGACTGCCAAAAATAAAACATAACCTTGGAACAGAAACCCATCAGTATGTTTATCGTTTCCTATCCAGCTCTACCTGTATGAAGGTAAACATGAGTTTGCTAAAGGCTGATGGCTTTAATCAGTTTGGGTAGAACTAAAATAAGAAAGGTCACACTCCATACCCAATCAATCTATGAGTATAAATCACATATAAAAAGTAGATAATCCTGTTTTATTGTATAATATTCAGACACACTATGTTGATAACTTTAAAATGAGTATGCGAGTGCACGCAAATGCACATAGACAGGAATTTAAAATCGTGAGCGCAATTATGCGCACAAGATTTAAAATACACCCATCGCATGCGTGCCCCTAATTTTAAGAGTTTACGCAGGCAAACATAATTCGCCTTACCTTCCTTAGGATTTTGTTGGCTTTAACACGTACAGGTAAGTGGATTTTAAAACATGCTTGCGTGAAGGACATTCCCAGTTTTAACAATAAGTGCTCAGTCCATCTTGAGGTCATCCTGACCCTCTGGTTCTTCATCCTGCACTGCCCCCAGTTTATCCAGACCCCGTCACCCAGTCGAATTGGGCCTTATCAGAAATTTCGGTAGACTCTCGCCTCATCAGGAGCAGAAGAGAACATACATGGTTAACAGACTGTTGCGCGCTGCGGCGGCCAGTTTTAAAATACAGAACAGCACGCGTAACTGTTAGGCCCACCCTGGAAAGCCCAATGCTCAGCCCCCAACTCTGCCCCTTTTACACCCCCCCTCACACGGGCACATACATACATAATTTCCAGCTTTTAAAATACGCGCTGCTCGCATGCAGCCCAGATACTCGCATATATGGGCCTCTTTGCACAAGCAATGCTTATAAAATAAATCCTTATGCCTTCCTACAAGGACTACTCCTCCATGTGATGAAATCACATAATTTTCACAGGTGGCTATAACAATCATAATCTGCCTAGTTTCTCTAACTTTTGCAGCCATATCTGAATGATCTATACATCAGCTGCAATTTAAGTTTCAACTTGCCCCTGAAGCATCAAATAGTTTGTCAAAATGCTGTGTCAGACTCGTCTTCCTTTAATAAGTATGGACTTATACCTGACTGCTATCCAATTGAGTGGTATTATTGTAATCCCTGAATGTATTCATGGGTGGTAGTCGCTGATAAGGGAGTGCTGGTCACTCCCACAGTGGTCCCTCCTGTTATGATTTGTGGGTTTCGTGAGGCGAGGTCTGGCACAGCAGGAGCTCTAGGAGAGAGTCTGTGGGAAGATCCCAAGGAGCGGGGTGAGGAACTCAGCGAGTAGAGATATTACAACAAACTTAGTACGTTGAGAAGCAGTACCTGGATGAAGACCTCCAAGAGGGTAGTGCTAGGCAAGCCTGACTAGCGGGAGGCATGAAGCAAGGAGCGCAAGAGGTATTGCAAAGTAGGGATGTGCATTCGGATTGACCACATATGGAAAACGCAACTCAATTTTTTTTTTTTACTTAAAAAAAAGATGGGGCGTATACGAGCAGATTTCCGACATAAATGAACATAGATATGTCAGATACGGTGAATCGCCATGCGCGCGCTTTCTCGCCGCCATTACCTGCGACTCGAGCTCGGAGCCCCGGATTACCTGAAAATGGCGGCGCCCCTGCGGTAACCATGCCAACCTGTCTGACCCTGTCCTGTGAGTCTCAGTGACTCACAGGAAAGGGTGGGACAGGTCGGCATGGATACCGGAACGCAGCGAATCTGCGTTCACCTTTTCAGAGAAGCACTGAATGCAGCGAATCGCGCTGTCATTCCGTGCTTCTCTGAGGATTTCCTGACGAGCCAGCAGCACTATAAAAGCAGCAGCAGCACGAGGACTGACGGACATTGTCAGCGATTCAGTGGGGAGGTGGGATCGGGATCGTGCAGGGTGGGCTTAGGCAGGCTGAGGCAGAGAAGATAGCAGAACCCGATTTGATAGACAACACAGAACAGAACCAGATTTGATAGACAACACAGAACAGATTCTTTGTTAGGGAAAAAAAAAAAGAACATTCTTATTGAGTGAGTCTGTACATTTTATCCTGGGCAGTGCCAGGCAGGGCTGGCAGTACTCTGCCTCATATTTGCTATTTTTAAACAGACTTAAAAGCATTCTCCTTGAGTGGTTCAGTGCTGGCTGGGCAGCAGTTCCAGGGCTGGGAGTACTCTGCCTCATATCTACTTTAGTTCTATGTGCACTGCAGTGCACACAGACAGACACATTCCGTGCATTGCCAGGCAGGCAGTGAGGCAGTGGGCATTGTAAACAGAGTGAACATTGCCCTTCAGCGAGTCTGTTACATTTGCTATTTTTAAACAGACTTAAAAGCATTCTCCTTGAGTGGTTCAGTGCTGGGTGGGCACTGGGCAGCAGTTCCAGGGCTGGGAATACCCTGCCTCATATATACTTTAGTTCTATGTGCACTGCAGTGCACACAGACAGACACATTCCGTGCATTGCCAGGCAGACAGTGAGGCAGTGGGCATTGTAAACAGAGTGAACATTGCCCTTCAGCGAGTCTGTTACATTTGCTATTTTTAAACAGACTTAAAAGCATTCTCCTTGAGTGGTTCAGTGCTGGGTGGGCAGTGCCAGGGCTGGCACTGGCAGTACTCTGCCTCATATCTACTGAAAAGGAAGCTTGTTCTCTGTGCACTCACTGCACACACACAGACAGACACATTCCGTGCATTGCCAGGCAGGCAGTGAGGCAGTGGGCATTGTAAACAGAGTGAACACATTCTCCTTCAGTGGTTCAGTGCTGGGTGGGCAGCAGTTCCAGTGCTGGGAGTACCCTGCCTCATATCTACTTTAGTTCTATGTGCACTGCAGTGCACACAGACAGACACATTCCGTGCATTGCCAGGCAGGCAGTGAGGCAGTGGGCATTGTAAACAGAGTGAACATTGCCCTTCAGCGAGTCTGTTACATTTGCTATTTTTAAACAGACTTAAAAGCATTCTCCTTGAGTGGTTCAGTGCTGGGTGGGCACTGGGCAGCAGTTCCAAGGCTGGGAATACCCTGCCTCATATATACTTTAGTTCTATGTGCACTGCAGTGCACACAGACAGACACATTCTGTGCATTGCCAGGCAGACAGTGAGGCAGTGGGCATTGTAAACAGAGTGAACATTGCCCTTCAGCGAGTCTGTTACATTTGCTATTTTTAAACAGACTTAAAAGCATTCTCCTTGAGTGGTTCAGTGCTGGGTGGGCACTGGGCAGCAGTTCCAGGGCTGGGAATACCCTGCCTCATATATACTTTAGTTCTATGTGCACTGCAGTGCACACAGACAGACACATTCCGTGCATTGCCAGGCAGACAGTGAGGCAGTGGGCATTGTAAACAGAGTGAACATTGCCCTTCAGCGAGTCTGTTACATTTGCTATTTTTAAACAGACTTAAAAGCATTCTCCTTGAGTGGTTCAGTGCTGGGTGGGCAGTGCCAGGGCTGGCACTGGCAATACTCTGCCTCATATCTACTGAAAAGGAAGCTTGTTCTCTGTGCACTCACTGCACACACACAGACAGACACATTCCGTGCATTGCCAGGCAGGCAGTGAGGCAGTGGGCATTGTAAACAGAGTGAACACATTCTCCTTCAGTGGTTCAGTGCTGGGTGGGCAGCAGTTCCAGTGCTGGGAGTACCCTGCCTCATATCTACTTTAGTTCTATGTGCACTGCAGTGCACACAGACAGACACATTCCGTGCATTGCCAGGCAGGCAGTGAGGCAGTGGGCATTGTAAACAGAGTGAACATTGCCCTTCAGCGAGTCTGTTACATTTGCTATTTTTAAACAGACTTAACCGCATTGTCCTTGAGTGGTTCAGTGCTGGGTGGGCAGCAGTTCCAGGGCTGGGAGTACCCTGCCTCATATCTACTGAAAAGGAAGCTTGTTCTCTGTGCACTCACTGCACACACACAGACAGACACATTCCGTGCATTGCCAGGCAGGCAGTGAGGCAGTGGGCATTGTAAACAGAGTGAAGATTGGCCTTCAGCGAGTCTGTTCAATCTGCTATTTTTAAACAGACTTAAAAGCATTCTCCTTGAGTGGTTCAGTGCTGGCTGGGCAGCAGTTCCAGGGCTGGGAGTACTCTGCCTCATATCTACTTTAGTTCTATGTGCACTGCAGTGCACACAGACAGACACATTCCGTGCATTGCCAGGCAGGCAGTGAGGCAGTGGGCATTGTAAACAGAGTGAACATTGCCCTTCAGCGAGTCTGTTACATTTGCTATTTTTAAACAGACTTAAAAGCATTCTCCTTGAGTGGTTCAGTGCTGGGTGGGCACTGGGCAGCAGTTCCAAGGCTGGGAATACCCTGCCTCATATATACTTTAGTTCTATGTGCACTGCAGTGCACACAGACAGACACATTCTGTGCATTGCCAGGCAGACAGTGAGGAAGTGGGCATTGTAAACAGAGTGAACATTGCCCTTCAGCGAGTCTGTTACATTTGCTATTTTTAAACAGACTTAAAAGCATTCTCCTTGAGTGGTTCAGTGCTGGGTGGGCAGCAGTTCCAGGGCTGGGAGTACCCTGCCTCATATCTACTTTAGTTCTATGTGCACTGCAGTGCACACAGACAGACACATTCCGTGCATTGCCAGGCAGACAGTGAGGCAGTGGGCATTGTAAACAGAGTGAACATTGCCCTTCAGCGAGTCTGTTACATTTGCTATTTGAAACAGACTTAACCGCATTGTCCTTGAGTGGTTCAGTGCTGGGTGGGCAGCAGTTCCAGGGCTGGGAGTACCCTGCCTCATATCTACTGAAAAGGAAGCTTGTTCTCTGTGCACTCACTGCACACACACAGACAGACACATTCCGTGCATTGCCAGGCAGGCAGTGAGGCAGTGGGCATTGTAAACAGAGTGAACATTGCCCTTCAGCGAGTCTGTTACATTTGCTATTTTTAAACAGACTTAAAAGCATTCTCCTTGAGTGGTTCAGTGCTGGGTGGGCAGCAGTTCCAGGGCTGGGAGTACCCTGCCTCATATCTACTGAAAAGGAAGCTTGTTCTCTGTGCACTCACTGCACACACACAGACAGACACATTCCGTGCATTGCCAGGCAGGCAGTGAGGCAGTGGGCATTGTAAACAGAGTGAAGATTGGCCTTCAGCGAGTCTGTTCAATCTGCTATTTTTAAACAGACTTAACCGCATTGTCCTTGACTTGGTCCGTTCATTTTGTTATTTTAAACAGACTGAGCATTCTTCTTGAGTGGGTCTGTTAATTTAGTTATTTTAAACTGACCGAACATTATTATTGTGGGACAGTGGGCAGTGTTACCACTAGTACTCATTGACATTAAATCCATAATGTCAGGGAAAGGGAGATGCAAGCGACTTAGTGGGAATGGCAGCGGAGGCACCGCAAAAGACACCAGCGCAACACCACCAGTACAGGTAAAAAGGCAACTGTCGCAATCAAACGTCTTTGTAGGGGATGGCAGTTCCATGGCAAAAAAAAAGAAATCAGACCATGAAACTTTGCAATCGCCAGCACCTATTTCTGGCACTGTAGTTTTGGAGGAGAGTGAAGAGGAGGCAGAGTCTAGCCAGACAAAAGTTACACACCCAAGAGCAGCCAGGGGACAGAAGTGTCCTGCAAAACTTTGCGGTGACAAGGTAGCGCTGGCACTGTTAGCTTCTGATTCAGAAGAAGAATCTTCTTGGATGGGATTCTCATCAGAAACGGAAGATGTAATACCTGAGCAATCTTCGGTAGAATTGTCAGTTAGTCCTGTTTTAGCCTCCACCTCCAGAAATCTGCGGCAGGGGAGACATTCCACTGATATCGAGGAGGAGGAAGAGCTGTCAGAAGGGAGACAGAGGGTGACTGTTGCCCCCGCTGGCATTGCTTCGCCGGGTGCAGTGGGTGCACCACCCACACCCAGTAGTACCTCAACTCCAGTGCCACCATCCACCCCCAGGGCGGGAAAGAGAGGA